>NC_051210.1:63904250-64263155 GCF_015220075.1 Falco rusticolus | reverse complement strand
GTAGGACTGTCTGGGAAGTAGACAAAGGCAGATCTTCATAGAAATCCTGAAACACATGTTCACTTTATCATAACAACATTAAAATTCATATCTTACTCTAGCATTAATCTACCTGCAAGGAGATTAGACAGAGGTAGTAAAATAAAGGAGGAAAGATAGATTTCAAAGTCTCAGGCTCAGGATATCCAGCCTTTTCTGCTTTGACTTTACTAATAGGAATTACCTATATAAGTTCACAAGCCCTGTGACATTTAAGTGTAGATAAATTAAAAGCTCTAATGTGAAACATCATATTTCTAATTGTCAAGACTGTGTACTCCCTAAAATAACCAGAAATCCAGCTTATTATAATGCCAAAATATGATATATACACTACACTTTAATTGGAAAACTTCAGTAAGCAGAAGACTTAAACCCTAAGGCAATTCAAGTACTTAAATGGTATGCATTTCATTGCTATAGGCAGGGAAAAATGTGAGTCATCCAAGCTGATATTTTCCACCATAGACAAGTTTAGCTTCAGTGTGAGCAGGTCTCTAATTGAAGGTGTCAAAAGAAAACATTTTCTGTTACAATCTGTTTGCTAAATTCTACTAACTAAATCCAATAATTGGAGCCTATGCCAAAAAATACAGCAAAAGGAAGCAAAGCATTTTTATGTGTTTAGGTTCATATCCTGCATCCTACTTCATAAAAGGTAGAACACAGTAAAAAACTAAATGTAGTTAGTAACGCTAAAGAAGCTTACATAAAGAGTTTTTCTAGAGTTAAAACCTATAGCTGGTCATTGATAAGCAGACTCAACTGTGAAAGCCCTCCATACAGAGGAGTTTAACTGGTTCTAAATGGAGTGATCAGTCACATGAGATGTATGGTAAAAAGAAAGTTATTTTTGACTCTATAGCTCACAGATGCCAGGAAGCAGCAGGGCTTGCCTACCTTAGAAAACTTAACATTGCATGTTTATAAGTGCAGTTGAACTGGTTGTGAACATAATTGTAAAGGAAGATAAGACTAAAACGTTTACCACATGCACTGTGTAGTTCTGTACCTGCACCTCCATTACAGTTTCTAAACAATGACTGCAGACATGAGCATCAGTGGAGTGTGTCTACACTTGCACTAAACAACAGTTGACTGCTTTACTTTTTCAGCTGTTGACAATATCCTAGAGGATACACAGTAGAAGATTTAATACACAGAGACAAACTCTTGCAAACCATGTTTTGATTATCAAACTCCATAATGCAAGACAAATAACACTTTTGTCTTGAATTATTTGTTCCCTATTAATTTATTTTTCCTGTGCAGTAATACAACAGTTTACACCTATTGTTTTTGCGATACTGTATGTTTCTTAGATTTTCTGTCTGGGAACAGAAACCTTAAAAGTAAGTAGAAAACAAGATGGACACTTTTTTCCACATAATTTCCCTGTGTTTGGAGTTCTTAGCTCCTCCATTACCTTTGAGAGAGGTAACGCAGGCTACGAGGAACCACAGGCACCAGGAAAATACATTTATCGTGTGCAAACAAGGCTTTCATCTTGTCATCTCCATATGCAGTATATCTTGCTTTACTAGTTTTCAGTTGCAATTAATGTTAATACTTACTTTTATTGTTTTTCTCATTCCTTTAAGGACATGTTGTAGAGAAGAAAGACAAGTTCCTTTTGGTATTCATTTCTGTGCTGACAGGAGTCAGCTGGACTCTGCATCACTTGTGCAGAATCCCTTGGGAAAGGAAGTTACAGGACAGAACCACAAATCAGGCACACTGGGCTTTGCACAGTCTCCTGACCTGTGGTGAGAAGGTAGGAAAACCTAAGGGCAGTTCTGTTTTGCCGGTGTTTTAGCAGCCTAAACTAGTACAACCCAAGCAGATTCTGCTGCTTCTGAGAGTCATCTAACTCCCCATAATACAGCTGGCACATTCCTTCCAAACGTAAATTTTTGAGAAGTACTGAGACCTTTTGTGCCCAGCAATGTACTGTTAAGATTGCTTTGCCTGCAAATCCATCAAAGTTGCTACTATTATGCTCACCACCTCCTCCACTGAGCTCACACACCTGAGGGAGAACAGAAAATAATGGGCTTGGGTGGATGCCTAAATGTCAATCCAGGTATTTTTCATGTGGTTTTCTTCTTCAGTGCTAGTGTTCTCGATTAAATAGCTTTCTGGTAACATCAGATCTCAGGTACAGGCAGAGATGTAGCCAATGTACATTATTGCCTAGGTAACTAGAAATAAGCAAAAGCTAAATATAGTTAGCTAAAAGTAGCTAAAAATAAATAAGAACTGAAATAAAAAAGCAACAAAGGATATTTCAATGATAAAGGCAAGACTAGGCATGATAAAAACATTTGAACAAGTCCAGATTTGAAAAGACTGATAATTTATATATGTTGGCTAATCTGAATTAAGCATTCCAACAGTTTGACAGGTTATAAAAGCCAGACATATTGATTGAAAAATATTATCAGCCGATTAATATTTTTTTATTCTTTTAGTTTTCCCTAGGTATTTTTGATCCATTCGAGAAGCATTTTTCTTGCCTGGTCTTGAATTTAGATGACATTAACAGGAGATCTAATTCAGCAACATCTTCCATTTCTATCTGCATAATGACACTTAATGATAGGTTTCTGTTCCATTTTGCTGTCACATTAAATTGCTGGTAAACACACATAGTCTGACAATGTTAGAAAGTACCCTAGACATCACTGACCCAGGACAGTGTCAGCTATCCACTTCATTCCACATTAGAAGGTAGAAATATAATACATTATCTAGAAAAAAAACCAACAACAAACCACTGTGGAAAAAGACACATGACTGAAAAAATCCACAAGGATTAAATGCAACCCTATTTGCTGTAATCTTGAATACTTCTATTTAACTTGTTGTCCCTCATTATTTGCCTATGCTTTTCAAAGCTATTGATTTTAACATCATCTTTTCTTGTAAACGGCTATGGGTTGCGTTAATTTCCCAGCTGTAGTTCCCACCACCTTCCTGCATTACCAGCCTTTCGCTTCACCTTTATTTCTTGTCTAGTTTGGAATTTTTTATCATGCTTATAAAAATGTTTTATGTTGTAGATGTTCTGTGTTGTAGATGTTCTTGTTTATTTATGAGCCAAATATACTGTAATCTGAAATTGAATAATATCAACTTCAATTTCTACATTACTAATTAAAATATCAGTAGGGACCTCAACATGAAATACTTAAGAGACGAGCTTCATTTTGACTCCAGTGAGACTCCTCCCATGAGTCAAATATTCAAGCTTAAGCAAAATACAGACATGATAGGACATGCCTCACCACTAGGTAATCCTCTGGCAGGTCAGAAGTTTGTTTTCCAAGCCACTGAGTGGAACAGGCACAAGAAATATCCCAGGAGTGTGTCCCACCCACCAGACTATTGGGTATCATAGAAAAGCCATCCTGATCTATTGGCATTACTCCACTTGGGATAATAATTAAATATTCATTGAGCTGAAAAGAAGGAGACAAGGACTTTCAGGCTCAGTGGTTAGGGCACTGAGGTGGGAACAAGAGATTCCAGTCTCTGCTTCACTGAATATTTAATTATTTATAAAGCAGAACAGCTCCAAAGACAACATTAAGAGAGACCCTCTCAAGCATATACAACAACCTGCAGATTATCACATGTGGAAAGCTAGATTGAAGTCACCTCTTGTGAGACAGGGTAAGGGTTCAAAGCTCAGCTTTCTATATCCATCAGAGTACTCCAAACACTGGGCGGTTGAGTAGAACTAATCAGCAAGTCCCTAAAACTTCAGCTTTCTTACACATGACACCTCATGGGAGGTGTCATGATTCAGGAGTACTTAGCTGGAGCAATTTGCAGCTGCAAAAGGCAGTGAAAGCCTTAGCATTTCATCAGGGTTTTGGTGTGTGCTAGTAGTTCCAGCTAGCAAACTGTGTGGTTAGAAGTCCACTTCTCAACAGAAAGTTAGGGGCTGAACGCTTACCAGAACCAAGTGTGGAGAGCCCTTCACCATGCTGAGTCAGTGAGGTGCAGAGCATAATGGCATAAGAAAAAATTGAATTTTGATAAAATTTTTTCTTTTGTTATTATTCTATTATTGTTATTATTAATATTTTCTGGTAAATGCAAGGATTTGTTTCAATTTTTAAGTAAACACTTGCATAAGACTTTAATCTTTTGTAGTGCGGCTTCTAGGTTGGTCTGATAAGCATTTAAATGAGTTTACTTTTTCATTATTATTTTACATATATCTATAGAAACTGAACTGTAATTGTTTAAAGTGGTTGTTTTTATCTAACTACTTTGTCTTCTTATCCCTCCCCACAAAACATATGAAAAGATTAAAGCATTTGATTTTTCTTTTCTGGATAGGTTTAGAAAAATCAGCTATAGGACTTGAATCTGCTAGACTTTGCAGGCCCACAAAAAGTGAAGTCACAGCATTTCGTAAAAGGGAGTTAAAAATGCAAAGATAATTTGTCTGTCTTTTTTCCTCCTTCTCTTGTAAAAGACAGGTCTTACCCATTTTCTTTGAAAGCACCACAGCAGAGAGAAAAATTATTCTCATCCTGTCAGCTGGAAAAAAAATAAAAAATCTTATTCCCACCAATGCCAATACCTATGGCATGGGTACAGCAAGAACCTGTGATTTGATCTGAACTTTCTTTTCAACCCTTACTCCATTGGACATAGACACTGAAGAAACAGGAGTTCCTCACCCACAGCAGCTGCACACTGTACTGGTCGTGCTAGGAGTAGGATTATGGTTATAGCCCTAGGGATCGGGGGTTCTGGCTTCCTGGTGAGGCCACAGATTTCCTACATGTGCTTGACTAAATCATCAAGGTTCAGTGAGCCGAATTTTTTTCTTATTTTGGCATTTCATCACGTAGATTGGCACCTAGTATCTTTAAATAACTCACATGTGTTCCTTCATTTCCTGCACTGCTAAGTGGGGATAATGCAGTCTTTTCCCCATGGAGTGGTGTGAAGCTCAAGTCATTAGCCTATGTAAAATGATTTGAAGGTCTGGCATTGAAACCTGTGGTGAGAAATAAAACACACTTGTATACTTGTTTAGTTTCTTCAGGCACAACAGTCTCTCCAGAAAATGAATATTTAAAGAATGACCAAGTTCTATTTCAGGCATTTGACCTATCTATAAAAAATACCACTTCATGTTATGTGTAATGTCAGCACAGTACCTTAAGGTGACATTTGGTTTCTTTGCCATGTATACTGGAAACATGGATCTTGATTCACTGAAGAAAATGAAAGTCTGGGAGAGGCATGTTGGAAAAAGTGTAAGAAGTTACAAACTGCTAAAGCACTGCATATTTTTCAGAATACAGATAGTTATATGCAGTAAAAATCTACAAGATACCTTAAAATCTTTTGTTATTCTGTCAGACAATGAGACTTTGTGAAAATAGATTTATGTCTACTCTTATTTTACCTAAAGGCTTATATTAAACTAATTGAAAACTAACTATGAATTAATAAAATGCTGAACTATTTCTAGCTGGAATAAAGTTATTATCTATTACGCATAGTTAAGTCACAGAATAAATAAATAAGTGTAGAGTATTGCTGCCAAGGTGCTATCTCAACTTTAGCTAGGATTAGGTCAAGTGATGTGTAGATTTTCAGCATAACACAGCATACTTAAACACGTGTCACCTGCTTCTTTCTGAATGTAGGTCAGAATCTACTACCTGAACTGCAACAGGGATGAAATGCATTGTGTTATGGTTTTAGTATATAAGGCATTTAAATGGTTAGTTTATTAATTGATATTGTAAGCAAGTTAAGTATATTAGCATTCTGTTGCATAACTACTTTAGAGACAGTCAAAAGGCATGACTCTAAAGAAATACTGATCTGATGACTCCACAACCATATTGAAATACATACTAAAATAAAAACCTTATAAACCTAGGTTTAATCAAGTCTGTGAAATTTTTCACTTGCAGATTAAGGGCATCATATGATCAGTCTTGTTTGTTTGGTTTTGTGGTTTTTTTTTTTAATCTGGGAATACAGTAGCATGTGCATGTACATTTCCAATTGTGAAGTGGCTTCACACAGTTTTAAAAATATACTTGACATGAAGCAACAACTCATGAAACACCTTCTAACAGTGACCATTTCAAGGCAAAAATGTTAGCTACAGGTGGAGCCCTGCCTATTCTCCACAACACAGGTCCAGAGCCAGGAATTTCCCCTCTCAGCTCTACATCCCAAATCCCTGTTCTGCCAGTGGCTCGATTTCCTAACAGGAAGGTCCTGCTGCTTGTTCAGTTTGCTCAAGGCTCCTCCATCCAGGTGGATGACCTGGGAGTAGTACCCCTGCCTGAGTCAGAGCCGGTGTGTCTTTACAAACCTTTCTGACCTCCATGTTTATATGTTTTGTATATATGTCATTTATATATGTTTTGCTCCTTTACTATTTTTGGAGACTTTCTGAAGAAAGATAGCATCTCCTGGTCATCTACCATATATAGTTCCTCCGCAATATATGCATTCTTGCTGTCTACAGACTGTCTTAATACCTCTGTCCATGGTAAACTACAAATGTCAGCAGCTGGAGAATGGAACCAACATGGAAAGGTTAATGATAGACTCTTGAAGCTATAAGCCTTCGGGGAAGCTTTTTAAACTTTGTGTCCCTATCTGAGAAAAAGGAAGCCAATCAGCCAATATAGTACAGAAATTTAGAAGATCTCATTAGAGTATGCTTTTTTCCCCTTTTTCTCCCACAGCACAAATGTATAGGAAGACAGATTTGGGAACTCATGTTCTGGTATTCATCTACATTAACCTCAGGAGAAAAACACTTGATTCTTAGCAGAGGACAGATACTCTCTGTCCCAGTCAGCCAGCATTCACTTCTTAGCCAAGTCCTTCTGCCATTGGGTTCAAGACCCATTTAGTATTATTGTAAGAAACAGCAGCAAACCATTACAACTGAGGTGAAGGAATGAGATGTAACGGCAGCCTGGAAGCTGCAGCCACAGTTCTGAAAGGAGAAACAAAGGGTGGTGCAAGCTAGAAGTTCCCTGTTGATCATAAAGCAACCTGCCTGCTGATCAGACCTATAATTCAGGAAGAGGTTTTGTCTCTTAGAGAGACTTGTTACTCCCAGTCAATCCAGCTCTCTTAGCGCTACCTGTGCTTGCTATGTGAGTGCTAAATATAGGCTAGGGGTGACCCATAGCAGGTCAAAAGTGGCTTCTAACTGGAAGGAGGCTCAGTTGGAGTAGTAAAGGTAGAAATAAACACATGAGTAAAGGTCAGTCAGGTCCAAACACATTTTGGAAACAAGCAATCTTTTGCACCAGCATCAACTGTAAAGCTTTAGCCTCTTTGGCAAAGAACATCCCAGGAAGGAAGGAAGAGCTGTAGCAAAAAGCTGGGTCAAGCTTGTAAATGACAGGGAGAGAAACAACCAGTTACAGATTCCCAGTCCTAGAAAGGAAGGCTTTAAAATTTGAAAGGGGGAGATGATAAAAGACTGCAAGAAAGCGAAATATAGCTAGTCAGAGATTCTAGAGGAAAAGAGAAAGCAGTAAGAAGACCGTATGGGAGATAGGGATAAGAGTTGCTGGATCATATTCTGATGTCTCTACATATATCAGGAGTATAGGAAATAAAGAGCAGCAATGAGGAACTGAAAAAGCAGCCAAAGCCATGACAGCACTGGTATCAAAGAAATGTGGTAGACCAAACTGAGGTAAGTACTGGTTTAAGTGTACACATTATTTGCAAAGAACAGAAGTGAGAATTCAACAATGTATTTTTTCAGTATATGTACTTATCCTGAACATCAAGAACAGGTCAAAGGGTAAAGACAAGTGTGAAGAAGAGTAATGTTATGGTAGGGTTCTAACTCTAGTCGGCTGTGGGAAAGCCATAGTAAGTCTAATGTTACATCAATCTAAGTCCCAGCCTCTCAGACAAACTTGCTTAAGAGATAATTGTACAAAATGAAGAAAAAGTATTAAAGAAGAAAGAAAAATTGAATAAGTATCTGAAGGTGGAATATAATTTGCATGAGTTTAATTAGAAAATAGGCATTATTCTAATAAATGGAAACATCAAAAGAGGGCTGGTGTCCTACTGAAAAGCAGACTTCAGTAAACTCTGGAAGCTGGTAGATAGTATCTCTTGACAAATAACCCAAGGATTCAAGGAGCACTAGCTGTAATTTAAGCAAAGGCGTTGGAAGCACAGCAGCAAAGTGTGACCCCCCCAAAAAAAGGAAAAACAAGGTATGTATTGAGAATGCCTTATCGTAATAGACCCATAAGACCTATCAGGGGCTTTTTAATCATTTATTTAAGCATAAGAAAGAACTTAACATTGGAAGGCATACAACTGAAGGTAACAGTCAGAGCACAACCATATGATGTAAAAATAAAAAACTACAGGTAATCCAACTTTCAACTGGAAGGATACATAAAAAAAAAACAAAAATAAAAAGTTCCACAAATATATGAGAAATGAGAATATGCAAAGGGAATTAAAAGAGGCTGGAGACAAATAATGAGACATAGTATAATTTCTGCTTGGGTCCTCACACATATAGACACTCAGGGTACATTTATTCAGTTTGATAAAAGGTAGCTATGGAATGTTCCCTATGCCCAAAAGGTAGCTGATGTTAGTGAAAGCCTCTTTGGAATTATTTGTTTATGAACAAACTTTTTTGTATTATGAAACTACAAAAATTATAACCAGTGTCACATTAAAGATTTTGGGTGGCATTCAATATCCTGTATGGCAATTGGTACAGTAAAGCAGATTGTCCAAACACTGGCTTCAGACATGTAATGCAAACCTTTCAGTTTACACTGTTTTTACTGCTTTATCTCAAACCTTAATTTTTCCAGTGGTTTTCCTTAGTTTTAAAATAGATACTCCTCTATAAAAATGTTAGGATTGGTTTTACCAACATGCTCCATGCTATAAAACTTGGGTTGCAGTGTGTATGATCAGATTCAGCAAGAGAATTGGATGGAATTCAGACACACTTTGGAGACTTTGGAGGAAAGGATTACAACTAACGATGACCATAATGCTTTACAACAAATGGCAAAAATTACCTGAAATCAGGTAATTTTTTCACTGTCGTATTTGAAGTACAGAAGCTTAAAACTATTTAATGTATTTGCAATCTAATACATGTTGTTCAATCATTGCTGCTGCCACGACAAGATGGAACTTCTGAGTGGAAGAATAGTAAGGAAGGATGTGGCATAAGAAGCCTAAAAACTTACAAAGTCATTTCGTATTCAATGCACTAGCAACCATCAGGATGGATCGATTGAAAATGCATCTAGTAAATGAAAAAAACCCACTCCTTATTGGTATGTGTTCTATTTAGTCTGTTATTCCAAAGCCATGCTCCCGTGCTCCATGATCCTACACAGCAGCCGCCACATATTGTGAAGAGCACCCCTTTGCTTATCTCTGGTTAGAGCATGTCTCATTTGTTTACTGTCTTCGCAGTATTAACAAATCAAGTTAGCATACCAAATACAAAGGGTGATCCCTTGACTTATCTTTGGCATTAAAAACTGTAATCTTCTCTACATTAAACAGCAAAAGGCAAGGTTATTTTAACTGAAATGAAGCTAGGGTTTGGTTTATAGTACTTCACTGGTTACAGAAGGCTGTTCTGGTTTTTTAACTTTTTTTTTTTTTTACTTCAGGTGATCAATCCCCACATACTACTGTTATGTTGAAAAGTAACAGCTTACCTAAGAATATGTTCATGTTTCATCAGCCTTCACTGTAAAGTGACTTAGGAATATATAGATCTGTTTTGTCTCAAGATGCCTACACACCATTCTGATTCATGATGCATTGGAAAAGTTTCTCATGGCCAGTGAATTTCATGACAAAAGGGGGTGGGGGGCGGTGCAGAAAGAAACACGCTCTAAAACACACTTAAATAGCAAATAGCTAGCTTAGCAAAGTTCATTTCTTCATTTCTTTGCTGTAAAAATGTTCTAGACACTATAATTTTCCCCTTCAAAATCAGGATAAAACCAAGATAATTGAAAATAAGATGAAAGATGCATATGAAAATCTTTACTTAAAAAAAGGAATAAGAGGTACAAAATAATTCAAAGAAGCCTAATGATCAGGGATCTGATTTGTGGTGCAAAAGACTCAGTTTTAAGCCGTCGGTATGCATTATTTAGTGACACTACTCTTGGTCCCCTGTCTCCCCAGTGACTGTTCTAACCTCTAAGCTGATCTGACAAGTTGTGACTGAAGTTATCCTGCAGAGTTCTGATTGTATAAATAATTGAATGTTTTTTTGAGCAGAGATTTGAACCTCATTCTTCCCAAATGAGTACTCTTAACCTCTGGGTGGTACAGTTCCTCCTCCTCCTCCTCTCACTACTTTTCTCTGGTTCAATGAATATTCAATATTTTATATAAAGTGGATGTTCCAAGAAGAGCAACAGAAGAACAAACTGTATTTTCTTTTAACTCATCTCTTTACTGTGACTGCTGCAACACTGTCGTGTGTTCCTGTCAAAAACATGTCTGGCTCAGCATCATGCAGTCTGTCAAATTCCTTTCAGCCTCTTTAGGAACTAAACAATTTAGGAACTAAAGAATTTAGGTATTTTGAAGGACCTTCTTTTCCCACTGGTCTTATCTTACTATTTGGTCAGCAAACTTTTAACTTTTTCCTCCCTACCATTTTGCAACACACCCAATTTCTGTGAAAGTTTCATCCATTTTCACTGGCAGATTTTACCTGAGTTTCAGTGTGATCAAACCTGATTACTCTATCTGCTGTTGGCACAAAAGGCACCACTGTAAGGAACAAGTGACTAACTTCAAATGATCAAAGGAACAGAGGGGAAAAGGAAGACAACAAAAGGTAATATGCCATTACTTCAAAGTGTAATGAACGCAGAGGCTAGTATCCTCTTTTTGGTATTATGTGGCACAGCAAAACTCTTAGGACAGTTTTTTGAAATAGCAGGTGTAAGTGCATCTTTGCTGCTTTTTAAAAAGTAGAAAGTTATAAAAAGTAGTACTAAAAAAGAGATACTAAGGAATAATGTTTATTCTTGAAAAAGAAGACCACAAAGAAAGCTTGAAATTATTTTATTTTAAAATAGAAGGTCATTCTGAGGTGAAAGAAAATTCATCAACACAGCAGTGAAATACGAGCAACACTCAAGAAGGGGAAGAGACATCATCAGTATGTCCTATGGCTAAAGTGTAGTTCATGGTGATTTATAATTCTTTTATGCTGACTTTAACTGAAGTCCCTAAAGGAAAAATCTTAAGTGTAGTCTTTGAGGTTATGACATCCCTAGGAAAGACACTGATTAGTGAGTCTTTTTGCTGTTCTGTGTAACAATCCAAAAAATATCTCAATTGTTATAAGATCTCAGGAGAAAACTGAGAGTTTTTCCTTTTGAGGAACACCATCATTAGGATGGAAAAACATGCACTTTTCCATTCACGTTAAAACAAGAGCTATGTTATTTTAATGTTTACTTTAAAATTAAATGATTACCAGCTGCTAGCAAATGCGATTGAGGAGCAAATCTTGCGCACTCATGAAACTCATATCAGTCCAGTCAGTCTCTCTGTCTGAAACAGGCAAATCATTCTAAATACCAATGTATGGGACATGTCATACCATGTAAACTCTTGTAATCAATATTTCTTAGAGCCACATATGCTATTCCTCTGTGATTTCAAAAGCAATGTATTTTGAGGCATTCTGTTTGACCTGTTGCAGCTCTAGTCTTTGCACCCACACTTCTCAGGCTTTCCTACTTTTTTTTTTTTTTTTTAGCATTTGAAATGCCTGGTCTTACCAACCCCAGGTGTAGGAATTCAGACCTTTATTACCTCAGTGATCCCAAATGCCAAAGGGTATCTGAGTCAATCTTCGTCAATACATGGCTGAAATAACTATTGGATGGGATAAAAAGATTGATTGCCATACCACCAAATGACTTAAGGCTTTCTCATTCAGAAAAATAAAAAAAATTAAGATATCAGGTCAGGTATCCCTCACTCTGGAGGGAAAGCTCACCTGCAGTTATTCTCCAGTGCTGGAGAAAGAAGCAACTTGTGCAGTCTGTACTATTTTCCTGAAATGTTCGTAGAACACATTGCATCTTGAAGAATGAGATACTAAGACATTTTGAAATCTAAACTTCTCACAGCTATCACGTTCTTCTTTTCTGCCTTTCTTACTACATTATTTCCCAATTCACTTAGTACAGAAAACCAGGAGATGCAAAGACAGTTGTGTCTTCAGTGAGCAAGCTGGCACAAACCATGACACTCCCATCAGTCACTGCTTTCTGGGATCATTACTTCCAACAAATTAGAATTCTAAATTTGGTCTGAAGGCTGAAAGGCATGTTTAATGCCCCCACAGAATATTATCACAAGCCATTGTTGACTATTTTCTTATGTTTCAAGTGAAGTCTTAATTATGGTATCACAAGGCATTATGCCAAGAATCCCATTTTGTTTGAGCAATCTCATTATCCAACTTTCTGCCTTCTATGAATCAGCTAGATTATCTTTTTTCAATTGAGTTTCCACTTCCACTTTCAGCAGTGATGTAATTCTACTTCTACTCTTTTCCATTACCTTTTCTTGGTAAATTGATTCGTTTGAATATTGTTTTCTGTTTACTTTCCAGAACTAGCAAAAGAAATACTCTGGTGGATGAAGCATTTTTAAGTAAAATCCACTTTCCTTTGGAGTATTACATATACTTTCATAGAAATACTTTTTCAGCTGTTTAGGAGGCTATAGTAAACCTAAAATGGATATTCTAGGTACAGAAATGTAAGGAGTAATTAGAAGCCTTTTATCCTAGGAGACCTGCACCTAAATTCTGTCTAGCAGCCAGTAGCACAAAACCTGAAATTTGTTGCTATCATGTAACTCATCAATGACACTTGTACACTTCAAAGTTATAAATCGGTGCAGCTGAATTACACTCTTCTTGGTGGAGATCCAGGACTGAAATATACAGACTTGAAAGGCAGAGACAGAAAAAGTGGCAGAACTATGTTACACTGAGATAGTGCCTGTCATTCTAGATACTGACACTGACAGTTTACAGATGTTTGTCACCTATTCACTCCATCAGATTACGTGGCTTCCCCTCCTTTTCTTCAGCTGTTTACTTGTAGCTCTTGAGGATGAGCTAGAATATGAAAGGTCTCCATTTAGTGGTGACAGGGACACAACATAAGCCACACCAAGAGAAGCACCTTTGATTTGCTCTTCCATGGCAGATCTCAATCTTATTGATGGAGCAGGAGTAGCTGACACCATTTCCTGCGGCAGCTGGCCAGCTTCAGGGAATAAGATCAGCATAGTGCCTGTACGTCCACTGAGGACTCAACTGTTAATATTGCAGGAAAGAGAACTCCTTTTGGTATCTAGTGAATTCTTTGGAAATCTTGCTATAACAGCAATGTTCTCCCTTAATATTTCAACGTAAAGGTTATTTCATTTGCAGTGACCTATTTTCTGATGGGATGATACTATTCATTTTTTTTCTAAAGGGACCTTATTTTTCATCTCATTTTACTCACAAAAGACTGCATCATGTGCTGGCTTATCCTTTCTTTCAGTGTAAAGAGAGATCAGAAAGATTCTAATCTTCTTATTTTTTCATGTGTTTAATCTTTTCCTTTACTTAATGCAATAAAGGCTATAAAAATATTCTTCCTGTAAATATATATACATATTTCCAGATATCAAAGGCTGTGATGTGGTCTGGCATTTCTGAATGACATGTAACATGATGGAATGTAGACTGTAATTGCTGTGATGTAGCAGACAAACTATTCAGCTAGTGGAAATGCTACTTCCTTTCTCAATTAAGTCTGCTACTGCTTAACACTACAGGCTACATTCTGAGGAGAAGAACTGTTCAACTTCTAGGAGAAGACAATCATTTATTCCTCTAAACTGTTAATTAAAATAAAAGCACAATGGCTTTCAAACCAGATTTAGCCTGCATTATTGGTTCTGAAATGGAGATTGTTGTTGGCAGCTGCAGGCTGCACACAAGAAGTTAAGACATAAAAGACTAATTTCTGTCTTATCACATGGAAGTGCAAATTATCTCCTTTCTTTATGAGGAACCGAACTAACTGCTTGAGCTCTAGAATATCACAACAGAGTTAGGCCAACCCACTGGAATAATTTCAGTGTTGGAGAACCAGCAGTAAATTTGGGTCATCAGTAAGAGTAAAGCAATGAATAAAAATACAAGAGAAGCTAGTAATACATGAAGGCTTTGCTTCCAATATACTCAGAGGTTAGAATTTAAGGCACCATTATGTTCCTTCCTATATCTGCTTACTTCTGGAAATGCACATGTTGTTTTTCATATAAAAATGAGCTGCTGTTTTCCTACTGCTGTTGGGCTTACTCTCATGGCATCCAAAAACATTAATTTTCCTTATTTTACCAGTATTCTAAGAAGAATAGTTTAAAAGCAGATACACAGTGGCCCCACTTATTCATATAGCTTCCTGAGGAGGCAAGACACTAATGCACACGAGAAAAAAAACACCCAAAACTGTGCAAATACTCATATGAGCTATTAAATGAAATCACTGACATTATTTTTGCATCCCTGTTGTGCTTACTTTCCAGTTTTCATGGATGAAATTAGTTACTTGTCATAATTATTCACTAGAACAGTAAAATTAAGTGGCAATATATATTTCATATTGCTATTTATCATATTCAACTACAGAACACAATGGAGATAATGCTGAACAATCAGTCACAGCAGCCTGAAATTTGGAATATTCAAAAACAACTCTGAAAGAAGTTTTAGACCTTCTATAGAGTAAAATGTCAAACACACTCATAGCCATGATGAGTCACAAAGAAAATAGGTTAAATATATAATTTGTCTCCAGACCAAATTTTAAAGAAATCTTAGAATTTTCAAGGTACTGTCTGCTATGGAATACTATGCAGTCTTCTTTATAAGCAGTTCTATCTCCTTTTTCTTTATTCCAGTAAACACAGGTGTTAGAAATTGTCTTTCCCGTGGTTCTAAAGCTGTTACTGCTTTCTGTACAATCTCTAGGGCTGCACCACATATGTGAAAGGGGGCACTGTGCATGTTAGATGCCCTATACGAAACGCAGACTAGCCAGGGATGGTGCTGGTCTCACAACAGCTCTGTGCCAAATCTGCCAGGCCTGTGCACTGTCCTAAAATACCGCTGCCATTAAAGATGCCACTAGACCCTACGCATAGTCTACCACTGTAGAATTCTGAATAATCTAATGTTAGAGAATTCCAGAACTGGGGCTTCTACCATTACCTTCAGGAACTCTCTTGCAGTGAACATGACCAAGTTTTAAAGGAACTCCCTTCCCTATATACTGAACAATATATTTCCTGACGTAAACGTCTTTACCACACAAGGCCCAGTGCTGGAGATGCTTCTTGTATGTTAGCGCCAACAGTATTTACTGCACAGAAGAATTCTTGCAACACAGTATAAGAATTCTCCAGAGTGCAGTCCTTACAAGGACTATACAACATAGCACAATAAAGTCCTTTTGTGGAGCAAGTACTTTGCAAAGCTGGCACAGACTAAACATTTCTATTTTTTGTCTGAACATGCCTTAGAAGGAATAATTTCTAAGTTATGCAGCAATTAGTTAAGGCATGTGGGTGCCGAATTACTTCTGCAGCTCTGAATACTGTGTTGTTGCGAGGTCTTCTGTATTTCAGTTCACTCTCACCCTAACCTGCAACTCTTATGCTCAGTTGTAAGAAGAAATTTTTTTTGTTGTTTTGTTTTAAACCCAGCATTTAAAGGTTGATATAATAGAACATCTCAATCATGCATTTTAATACAGAAATCTAAATATTAAAGACAACAAGGAATTTGGCATTTAGTTCTTTAACACTTGTTAGAGGAGTTTAATTATTAACTTAGTAAAAATGAATCTATGCATATAAATTATCTTTTGTTATTGAAGGAAATATAGTACACAGGAACCTATTTAATATGCTATTGAAACAAGCCAGGGAAGGCAAGAAAAGAAAGCATGCATTAAAGTTCAGCCATAAATCAGAGGCAGACTACAGATAACTCCTGGCTATTTAACAAAGTGCCACACAGAGGAGCCTTTCTTCTGACAGCTCTGTTTCTTGAGCCCAGCTCACACACGATTTAGTGTATTTCTTGAGGTAGCAGACATTGCTACATATCAGCCTCCATCAGAGCAACAAGCTAATAACATGAGGTAAAAACTGCAAGTCGAAAGGCCTGGATCAGTAGCCAACACAAACTATCCCTGTTTGCCAATCAATATGCTACTGCCATGGATTGCTTTCCTCTTATTTACTTGCACATGAAATCATCCAGCTAACAATGGGTGAGCTAACCAGAAAGACATGGAAGGGGCAAAAGACAAGAGAGGTAACAGGGCAAAAGTAGAAGGCAATGGGTGAATGAAGCGTGGTCAGCCAGCAAGGGGAATCTTAGCGAGGACAAGGCTGAGGGGAGTGGAAGGGGCAGCCAAGTAGGGAGGGGAAGCAGACACACCAGGACAGAGCTCTGTAAGGAGCACTGCTAACTTCTGCTCCAGGAGAATAACCTAATGATGAACCTACTCCTCTGTGGCATGAGGAAGTTCTAGAATAGTACTTTCATGTGGCCACAGAAATCACAGATTGAGTGACAAATTTAGGCTGGCAGGGATCTCTAGAGATCAGCTAGTCCAAATGCCTGCTTCAAGAACAACTAATTGCAGGGTCAGATGATGCTCTAGTGTCTTACTGCCCTCATCACGAAGACTTATTTTCCCTTTATATCCAGCAGGTATTTCCCCTGATGTAAATTGTGACTATTGACTCCTGCTCCTTTGCTGTGCAGCTCTGCGAAGAGCCTGGCTCTGCCTTCCTTCTACTTTCCTTTTAGGTCATGGAAGATTGCTGCTAGATACCCTTTCTTTTCTCCAGGCTGAACAGCCCCAATTCCTCCAGCCTCCTCCTGTGTCATATGTGACAACCTCCTAACCATCCTGCTGTTCCTCTGATAGAACCTCTTGGGTTTGCCTGCATGTGCTGTACCAGGGGCCCAGGATTTCAAAAACAGACCTATGCATGCAAATTAGAAGGAAATATTATTTTCCACCAACCTGCTTGCTGCTCACTTGTGCAGCCCAGCACAGGGTTTGCTTTCATTGCTGACCCACACTCAGCTTGTGTACCAGAACCCCTAGCTCTCTTTGACAGAGCTGATACCCAGTCAGTCCCTGGCCAGTATGGTCACATGCAGTTTTCCACCCAGGTGCAGGACTTTGCATTTGTTTCTGTTGAACTTTCTGAAATTCCTTTCATCCCATTTCTTCAGCCTGTGTTCCCTCAAATAGCAGCCCTGCCCTCCTTTGTATCAATTGCTCCCCCTATTTTTATCATTTATGCATTATCCAGATCCATTATCTCTTGCTGATGAAGATGTTAAATAGCATTGGCTCTAACACTGCTTTCTGAGGAACATCACTTGTAACTGGCTGCCAGTTAGAAAGAACAGAATGGGGAAAATAATTACACTTCATAGTACTGGAACCTTATTCTTGCTGAATTTAATTTTATTTTCATCACTTCCCAAAGCCTTCTTATCTGTTGTGCATCTTTTTTTCTATTAGTGTTCCTATTCCTTCAAGGCTTTTTAGTTTTAGTTCCCACATTTTATTAGATCTATAAAAAACCTCCATCACCTGACCACAGCAGGTCCCATTCATTGATTTGAGTGGTTGTTGTCGGAGGGAGTCAAGCTCTGTTATCCAACACAGGAGGAATGAATTACACTAATATTACCTAGTCATGCTAAACTGAAGGTATTGCACTGAAAACTAGCCTAAAGCTGAAATAATGCTTTCTGAAGTACTGATGGGGTTGAAAAGTTTTCATGTAGAATCATAGAGTGGTTTGGGTTGGAAAGGACCTTAAAGATCATCTACTTCCAGCCCTCTGCCATGCCCATGCCCACTTCCAGGGAGGGGGCACCCACAGCTTCTCTGAGCAAACTGTTCCACCACCCTCAAAGAATTTCTTCCTCATAATCAAATCTAAATCTACCTTCTTTCCATTTAAAACCATTACCCTTCGTCCTATTGGTACACTCCCTGATAAAAATTCACTCCCTAACTTTCCTGGAGGCCCTCGTTAAGTACTGGAAGTCTGCTATAAGGTCTCCCCAGAGCCTCCTCTCTAGGATAAAACCCCCAACTCTCTCAGCCTATCCTCATACAGGAGATGTCAGAAGCTGTATTTTCTTCCAAAACAAGGCAGAGAGGCATTCTTCAGCATTACGTAAGCAGAGAAAATTTTATTACAAGGACTTATGTGTAGGAACAGCATGAACATCAAGTAAATATATATGGTTAAAAGTTTTGATTCAGTTCGCCATGGCTTACATCTGTTTTGAGAGCTGTTGTTAAAAATATGAGTAGTGTAATGTACTGACAGGACATGAACTTTCAGAATTTCCAAGACCCTTGTTAGTTCTGATTATACATAACCTCAATCTGCACAGCTTCCTTGGCTTTTTCAAGGAATCATTTAGCCATAAAAAGGAGGGTGGGAAAGAAAAGTCGTTATTCTATACTGTGAACTTGATTAGTTGTCATAAAATGAAACCAAGTCTTAACAGCTTTTTCCTGACGACTGATTCTTTTGCTTTTTCACATTTAAGACTCTCATCATAAGCAGATGCAGAGAAGGGAGTTAAAGACCTTTTACAAAAGTTCAATACTACTACCCTTTTTAAGTTTCATGCCAGGGGCAAGTAATATTATATGCAAATTTGCACACAGTGGAAAGTTGAGAAAACCTGGATCTCCAAGAAATCTCATGGACGTAAACTGACAAAGAACATTTGGACAACACATGATTGTTAGTGCAAGAAACTGATATCCTGGAAGTGCTCATAGGGACAAAGCTTAACAGAAGTTTCAGCCCAGATGTAAGAAATTTTCATAATACAAATGGCCAGTTCCACCTACATGTGTTGCAAGGAGAAAATGGAACATAAGGAACAGTTTAGAGATTAAAAATACACATTTCTAAAGGAATAATTGTAAATTATTGTAATTACAATTGAAATAACATTGTATCATTACGTATCTCCATTTATGACACACATGGTAACAACACAAACCTCACCCTCCCTAATTTATCACAAGCAGTTTACAGCAAATGTGAGGCTGGTGTTCCTCAAGAGGTTTGGTCCATAATTCCATGAAATAAGTCCTGTTCTACATTAAAACCCTTTCCTGGGGTATATGAATGATATTCTGGGGCAACATAACCTATTGATGTTTTTGCTGTGACATTGTAACACTTGAATCAGGAATTTATGTTTGCCATTACCAGAATCAAAAATTTAATTCTCCTCTACTGGACTGAATCCTTATGATTTAAACTGCAGAATAGTTTTTGCAGTTTTCTAAAATTTAAAATGAATCCACTACAAAAAAATGAGACAGAAGGGTAAAAATAAGAATAAAAACAAAAACAATTTAAAATAAAAACAATTTTAGTATCTAAATAGACCAGAAAACCAGCTAACATTTTCTCCCAGTGATAATGACTTGTGAAACTAAGGTTCAAGCTTATAACAATCCATCACTTTATTAATATATTTAGGGAAGCTCTTTTGACAGGTAAGAACTAGAGTGATGCAGGGGCCTCAATTATCGATGAAGTTTTGAGAAAGCAGATCTAGTGGAAAGGATAAACTGAGATGTTTTAGCACCAAAACCAACATCTGTGATTCTGTCCTGTGGCTCATTTAAATTTTTATTATGTTGTTGTGGATAACTGGCTAGCTGAAAAGGGTCACATAGACATAGTCCAGCTGGCTGGACAAAAATGCACATGGCTCTCAGCTTATCTGAAGTAAAGCAAAATACACTGTCTTTGGCTGTCCTTGTTACACAGTAACGGGAAGATTTTGGTGGGAAAAGAATGTTGCAGGTGGGAACAGAAAACTACAGAAGAGAAACTAGGGGTGGGCTTGGTATTTAGGCAACTAACCAATAATGAGCTTAACTTTTGTAATATGTATGAGCTAATTATAAGAAGGCATAAAAGGTGACTGTAAGGGACAATAAACGAAGTCTGCTGATCACTCATATTGAGTGACTGTGTCTTCCCTCCGTCGCGACATGTTGTCAACAGTCCCATTTGTTGGTTTTGTTAGTGACTCAGCAAAAAGGACAGTCTTCATGACCGCTGACTCTGTCCACTTCTTACGTGAGTATATCTGGAGCATCCTTGGTGCATTACACAACTGCCTGGAGGGCTAAGCACAAAAACCAGTCTGGATATTTTGGAGTAAGAAAGGAGACTGGGGAGAACAGGAGAAGGAAAAGACAGCGCCATGATTCAGATCCCATCAACCTGTCTGGCTATGCTTGAGGAAAGGCAATCTACCTTCTGTAAAATGTAGCAGCAACAGGCAGCTTTTTTTAAGGCAGTAAAATAACTCTAATTTAGTAGAATATATAGTCTTCTATGTTGAAATGAACTTTGGCATCTGACAGCAGTTTATTAGTTTATTTAGCAGTTTTATTAGTTTCTTCATTCTTCGTGGTGTCCTCGCAAATCAATTCCTAGACAAGCTGGGGTGACCAGGCTCTGAGGACACATACACTGGTACACCCACTACAGCCTGAGACTCTGTGTTTTCTTGCTTATAAGAAAGTCTCAGGTCTTTCCACACAAAATGCTCCCTTCAGATCCTAGCAGTACTACAGGACTAGTAGGACAGTTTTGGGTTGAATAGGCTCAGTGAAGCCACCCTACAGAAATTCCTTTGGATTTCACATTTCAGCTGGTGTGAGTGACCTAGCGACGATTATGCTTCTGGTTTCCTGATAGTCCCTGCAGCCCTTCACCTTCTTGGATCTGACAGGGTGGTCCACTTCTGTAGCCCTAACACACCAGACAACTAGGAGTAGAAAGCACAGCTCACTCTGCCCTAACATTGAAAACTAGACCTTTCAGAGGATGTTTCAGCTGTAAAAGACATGTCTTTACAACCTACCTGTAACAATCTTTTTTCTACAGGTTAGGAAATTGAGCTACCAAAAGCTGCAGCTACTTATCCAAGGCTCACCACTCAGCTGATTCAGCTTTCCCTGAAAAGAAAATATTAAAAATCATTAGAATTCCTATACAAGGTAACAAATGCATATAAAAGGTGGGGATCATTCTTCTGAGCCTTTACAGATATCGTTAAGATTTAGTACACACAGCCCTATGTGAAAGAAATTCCTGCAGGCTTAAGAGATGCAAAATAGCTGTATAAATTATAAAATTAATTTTTAGTCATGTATGCTACCCAGAACATAACTCTTCTGTATTATTACATGAGCTTTGTATGTAGTGCAGTATGTAGCCAAGAAGAGAAGCCTCTCACAGAAACAGCTTTCAGATCATTCTGGTAATGAGCTGTCTGCACAGAACTTAATAAATAAATATCCATTTCTTCCCCTTTAGAAGGGCAATGACTCAAAATGATAAGTTAGCAATACCATGAAAGAAAATTAGGACATGTAAGGCATGTAAACCTAAAGCTTTCCACAGTCAGATTACCCAGACGAAGGGTAGGAGATAATCCTACTAAAGAAAAACGTATTTGTCAGACACGGCACAGGCCTCAAGCTCCTGCTCAGTTATTAGCTTACCTGCTCCAGGAGGCTTAAGGTGATGCAAATAAGTCAAGGTACCAAAAGAGAAAGGGAGATAAAGAAGAATGGACAGGAAGGAAGAAAGGAAGGAAGGAAGGAAGAAAGGAGAGGGGAGGGGAGAGGGGAAAGGGAAGAAAGAATTTAGTGGATGTGTATATTATTGACACAAATTAGAGTGATCAAACACTACTTAATATTGTTCTAGGCAATCGTTATTTGTGTGTTATATTTTGCTGAACTGGAGGATTTATGTCGGAGGAGGTCTGCTGCGCAGGGCTGCAGCATTGCCTGATGTGCTCTGTGGTTCACACAACAGGGGAGAGGCAGCAGTACCTTGAAGTACCACCTTACTCCCAGCACAGATGTTTCCATATTAACACTGTGCTTCTTCAAGCTCCTTGAATTATTCCAAATAGAAAATCTCTACACAGAGACATGTAATCAGTTCAAGGGTGTTAGAAGATGTAGATATTAACCAGTTTCATTCTTGTGTGTATGTTTTGGAATTTTGGTTTCTAAATCATGTTCTGTAGGAATTAGATGGAAATTGTGATTATTTAAGAAGGGTGCCAATGGATACAGAAGTGAAAGATAACGTAAGTGTTGAAGTGCGGTGCTATTTCTCTTCCTTGATGTTGCTAGTGAAGAAAGTATGATTATTAATAGATCTTTCTAAAAATGTCTTCAAGTCTGCCCTCTTGTAAACATCCTCCCTCTTAGCAACTTTTGGTTTAAGTGGTATTCAGGGCTTGCTTAATATCTGCTGCAATAGTTTGGAACCTGCTCTGAGCTACACACAATTTCTCATGGATAGTGAAGAAGAGAGAGAGGAGAGCCACCAGACCTATTCTCGCTACATGCTCTCTACCCACAGCTGAAGTTTTAGCAGCAAAGAGCAGTTCTGGCAGCTCTAGACATAACCTTTACTTTAGGTTCCTGAAGACAGTTTTCTTATATGCCCACAAAGCAAAGCAGAAAAGCCACTCCACCGTTCATTTCTCACACATCAGTGTGGCAAAGCCAGTTTTTTTACTTAACCATTCCCTCCAACACATAATCACATATCCATCTCCACTCCGCACCACCCACCCCCATCCCCACCCCCAATATACTTCTGTTTAATTTAAAATACGCTGAGACTTGTCCTCTGTTTAGCGCTAGGGACTAACGTATGACAAACCTGGCCTGACCTTTTTTCAAAACTTAGTTTCTTGTTTGCTAAGCCAAGGGGAAAAGGTTTATGTTACTTTTAAAGAACTACATGGAACAGCTCTGGCAGCATCCTATCCCTTATTTGGTCACCCATTTTTGGCTACCCCTTTGAGAAATGTGGAACAGGATTAATTTCCCCAACTATAAATGTCTACACTGTAGCCACCTACATCAGAGCTACTCATCTGGACTCCCTGTGCAGTGGGAGGAAAGAAACAGGCACTTGCAAAATGCAATAAATCTTGCTTATTTTAGGCATCTCTTTTAGAATGAGATGAATCACTCACTGCATGCATCTATTTTTCCTCATTTGCTAGAAGAGCTCAGAGAGCTCAAAGAAAACTACACTGTAGATTTCTGAAGATGACTTGAATCTCATCCATCCATTATTATGACAGTCCTTTATAAACAGAATGTTGTGCTATCATCTTTGTTATTTCATACTGGTGTGATGTTTTTAAGTGCTTCTGAAGTTTATTAATTTGTAAATGGTTTTTGACCATGTGTTTAAATGAAGTTAACATACTGAAAAGTTGTGTGTGAGGAAACCATTGTTCCCTTCTCTGCTTTAAAGAACTGTAATTCTTCAGCTAGGCAAGTGTAGCTGAAGCAATATGCCCAGCTCAGGTTATATGCAATTATCTCAGTATAAAGAGCTCATGTCTTTTATTCTAGACCAAGAAGGGAAACAATAATCTTATATTGAAATACAGCATTTTTATACAAGGAAAACTGTAGTCACCCTATGGACTTTACTAATATAACTATGTACATTAAAGCACCAAATTCTGGTGTTGCTTCATGTTTATTAGAAGAAACACATTCTAACAGTGCCCTTGAACATTTCATACCTCTGAGCTTGTCCTAAGCATGCTGCTTTTTGTGCTGAATCTGCAGACATGGGCAATGTAGTCATCTTCCATAATTTTTGGTGTCAACAATGTAGATACCCATCTCCAAGCCAGCAGACTCTCTTTATAGTCAATGGAGTGTGATGCCTTTTGGCATTTTAAGGGCACAATCCATCTGACCTATTTTACACACGTACTTTAAGAAGAGCTGAATCATGCTTTAGAAATGCCTGTTTCTTTTCATTGACTGTAGTGTCCCAAAGACTAACACGGATTTACATTTCTCTCTCATATATGTCTGCTTTTCAGCAAAAGAATCGCAACTCACTGTTTTCCAGTCTTTCTCTTTCTGACTTTCTTGTTGATGAAACAGGACTGCAGTGGAAGTACTCGCTCAGGCATACCCGTATCATTATTTCAGGAGCACAGCTGCTGGCACAATTTCGGCTCATGTCAAACAGCAGTCTCCCAAACAGAGGAGGACCAAGGACCATTCTCAAAAGGCAGTTTGAATGCAGTCATGTTATTTTGAAACATAAAAGATTTTAGGCCTGTGGACATGAGCCATGCTTTGCCCTGCAGCTTTGAGGCTAGAGAACTCTCACTTTGGGTACTTAGACAACATGGTCACTGTGGCATCTGGCCACAGGCTGGACAACCGGTTCCGGTCCAGTCCAATAGCTAGGCTCTACCCCACCAAAGATGAAAGTTACTGTATGCTGGTGTGTTCAGTGCACTTAGAATCTTTTACAACATGGAGAACATACCCTGTGACAAGCTTTTAGTTTATGGCAGTCATAAATGCCTTTTATGAAGCATGAAGAAATCCATTATCAGATTTTAAGTGAGCTTGTTTCAAAAATGACATTATGTCTGTGACTAACCAAACACCTATAATTAGTTCTTCTATTGCTGACATTTCTAAGAGAGAATGGAAATGTTCTGTGTGGTAAACATCTAGTTGGTTTTCTAATTGCAATCTGAGAAAACCTGCACAAACATATATTGATTGTCACCTATACTTACAAAGCATAAAATCTGTCAGTCTTCTTGGTACCATTTCTCACATTTTGAGTGGTGGTGAGCTCTCCACAGAGGAGACTCTGTCCCATGCCTGTGCCTGATTTTTTACTTTAACAGCTGGTTGCAGACCTGTGTATTCCTGGCAAATAGCCCCAGTATATATGCCCATCTCTGCTGGCACAAGTGCTAGCATCTCCAATAGGTAAGTTTTCAAATGTGATGACTACGACTATGAACATATGTAGAAATTACATTTGTTGAGGTATAACATCAAACATTTGAAAATACATAACTGTGCACTTATTCAGGAAACTGAAATAAAGTAGAGCCGTCTGCACTCTCTAGTTTTGCTAGTGCTCCTGAGCTTGGTAATTCCTCCATGCTCACTGGCTAACAAAGGCAGTTGAAAATTTTGGTAGCTGTGAGAATTCATTACAGAAAACAAGTCAGCTGGTCAAATTCTGCTCACTTAGTAGTGTAACTCTGGAGTATATCTGCCTTAATATCAACTTGGAATAGAAATAAAATATTAAATATAGCTTAGTGCAGCAGAACTTGCTATTTAATCTTTTTTGCAAAGCTGTTGCTGATATTACTGTAAACTCTTCACACAGACGTTAAGTTTCTGATACACAAAGTTCTTGTACTGTATAGGATGTCTACCCCAATGGGAGTCAGACTTCCAACCTTTAGGCCATATCATTATACAGAATCTTGAAAGAAAACTCTAAAGCTGTCAAACATCACACAAGTATCAGTTAATTTCCTTTATAATAGTAATTCTATCTATGCTCCAAATTCCATAAAAGCTCCAGAGAACTACTTTTATCTTGCTGATAAATGTTTTTTATTCTTTATTCCTGCTGGAAAGCAGAAGCCATTTTCTTACAACAAAATTTGGAGCAATTTTCCAATAAAGGATACATTCTAGAACCTTAATTAATGTCAAAACAGAGACCTATTTCTTAACTGGTAAAGAAGGAAAGGACTCAATGTCCAATATGTGTTTTCTGTTCAAATGTGCTCTTATTCCTAAGTGTCCTTGTTTTGAGAGGGTTAAAATGGGACCCATCCAACCAGTTCTAAAGAGCTGTTGTTTTGATAGCAGTTATCACAAATTATGTCATGATAAAAGGAAGTTATGCTTAATAGCTTAGTCTAAAACAGTTACAGCAAGATATTACCAGGCTGTTTTGTGGCTTAACCAGAAGCTTTTAAGACATGAACCAAGTTACATCATTTTGGCAAGTCTACTATATCACTCTACGGATTATGTCAGAAAGGAGCAAATGCTGTTCCCCACCAAAATCAAAGGCAATGGTTTTAATCATTACAATAAAAGCTGGAGCAAGATTTCCGTGAGATTTCTTGTTATGCTTATTTGCTCAGGTTTTATTTGCTTTGCTTTTTTTTTTAAGGCAGAACTGAAAAGAGATCACAGTTAAGGGAAAATGCATGTGTTTAGATCTCTATTTTAAAATATTTTTGTTTAAGAATCACTGTGGTTCAGTGCATTAGCTTACTGACCTAAAGTCAAAGGAGACACATTTTATTACTTATTCTGCCAGTAAATTTTCTTGAAACCTGAAGGAAGTCACAGTACCTTCTGTTTTAACATGCTGTCTACATGACAGGCTGTGGCCTCCAATCTCAATACCTTCTAGTAACGGAAAAAAATAAACATTAAAGAATATGTCATTCAAATAAGTAGCTTTAGGAACTACCCACTTTTGTAGTGTCCCCCTTCTGTTCACTGACCAAACTTCACATATACAGGAAAACAAAGTACAAATGTGAAGCAGTTTTAGGTATGATGTATCATAAACATGTGCCTCTTGTATCAGCCTCTCTTCCAGTTTTTTTTATGCAAATTTGCCCCACCATGCAATTATGCTGGTGGTTTCTCCTGGTCTACATAAGTCTACTGGCAGGACAGTCCACTCCTTGGCATAAATTTTTCTCATTTCTTGAATGACAGCTTTGATGGCAAAAGGACAATTTTCTTTAATGACAGTATCTATGGCTGTATGAGAGTTTTTGCTGTGTCAGTTAGGATATCAGATTTAAACACAGACCAAGCCAAAGATTGTGCCAGCTTTTCCATTAAAAGAATTATCTCAAATTACTCATTGCTTTCAGAAATTGTTTGATTATAATTGCCCTGGGCTGGTTTTTGCCCAGAGCTGTCATTCTGCTTCAGGATTTCAGCAAAGAGACTATTTAAATGTGCTTTAAATCTATCTGAGAAACCTGAAGAAAAAAACTCTTTCTATACAATAATACTTTTTTCATTACTGGTCAAGGAACTTAGAGAAAGACAAGTGTTCTGGGGAAAGAAACATAGTCCTCAATGAGGAAAAATATCTTGGAAAATGGTTTTTGAAAAGATGATGGTGATGTGACTGAATTATGCAGAGTTCAAAATTGTATTCTGGTATTCATTTTGGTTTCATCACTTTCTTACCCAAGTAGGACTGTAGTGCATGTGCAGTTAAATTAGCTGATGGGAATATCTCCAAGGAATGCATTAAATGGAATAATAATTCGGAAGAAAAAAGTCAATGTTTGCTGCCCATTTTCTTTGCTTTTGAAAAGTATTCAGGGTGGGAATCACATTAACTTTTATTCTGAAGGCTGTAAATCAGCAGAGGGTGAAATTATGGTGTAATTCTCGTGAACATGTTTTAATGACCCTTTATGTTTTGCAAGATGCTATACTGCACATTATAACAAGGTAGTTCTTAACATATAAGACACATAACTTTCTATTCAGAAGCTCTTATGCAACACATCTGCATCCTTGGTGAATTCATGAGCTTCCTATTTGAAAATCTACTCAACGACTGTTACAAAAAAAAAAAAAAAATCTTAGTATAGTTTGAAGGGGAACAAATATTTAAGTCAGGGAATACAAGTCAGAACTGTATGACATGTATACAGCTTCCTGTTTCAAATGTTTCTGCAGTTTACCTCCTACTGAAAATGTCACTTGTTCGCTGTTCTTCACCACAGACCAGGGTTTCATAAAAGCTTCAAAAGAAACAATAAATGGGATGAGAAGCTTAACACCCCCCACCCCCCAATTAAATATCTTGAAATAGAATAAGCCTCCAAGGGCTGGAATGCTATCTTGAAGCTATAATAACAGTGCAAATCTTATTGTGCTTAAAGAAATAAAGTCAGAAAACAAGATCCTATGGCTTCAACCTGCATAAACCTGCCTCTAGCCCTGCATATATTTATGTTCTATGGGAAAATCCTTCTGAGCAGGGACAGGTGATTATGTGTCTTGGGATACCAGACACAGACCTGGTAATTAAACTTCTAACCAAATATCCTTCTGTCCCTACTCCCTCAGTTAAAGCCAGTTCCTCCACCTGTCTTCCTTTCTGGAGGCCAGCACGTTTTTCTGTCCCCATGTCATAACCCAAAATCCTGGAAGTGTTCCCATTACCAGAGCTCAAGGAGAAAACAGAAGACAGTCTCCTTGTGGGAGTTATCTAAACACAGCGTGTGATCTTGACATGTGCGTCGCAATGTGGGTGTATCCTTATCTCACATAGAGGTTATGGCCTCACGTATACTTTTGGTTTTGTTTTTTTTATTTGGTCACTCCTTATTAATTCCTGTACAATGGGGTCACTGTTCCTTTCAAGAGGAGTCATAGGATCTAATAGAAATGCAATCACAGAGCATACAATTTGCGTCTGGAATTAGACTCACGAAATTCAGGGTGTAGATAAAGGATTTGGCAGAAAATATGTGGAGACTAATGCCAGAACCCTCCCAAATGAAAAATGACAGTAACTACCCATCTGTTTAGTATCCCAGTTTCAATCTTCAAGCTTGACAAGCAGAGGTACGCCATAGAATAACTGACACCTGATCAGGCTGTGAATGTTTTCAGAGATCAGTGTGAGGTCTGTTTAGAGATTCTTCATGTGTGAAGATGCATTTTTAAAATTACCTCACCCTAGCTTCAGTCACCGCAGTCCTAACTATGAAGCACACTGAGCTAGCATATGAAGGTATTTATAGATTCCCACATAAAACCAGTTCTGCAAGTTTGCTAAAGAGATTTTTAATTTCTTTGCTTCTAATACACCCAATATGTTAGAAGTAGTTCATCTGGCTCCCATTTGGGATCACTTCAAATACACACGCAGAAATTCCATGCTAAGAAACTCCTTGTAAGTGGAGGGATCTGTCTTCCTGTTTCAGTACTAATTGAAAAATGTTAGGCTTGTTCCATAGAATCTGAATTACAAAGAGAATTTGGCCAGATTAATCCTTCGTCTCATAAAACACCCAAAGCATACACAGATGCCTAAGGCTTGCACAACCTGGTCTGCTTTATTGCTGTAATTAAGCACTAGACCTGTCTACATCTTTTTTCTTTTTTCTTTTTTTTTTTTTTTTAACTAAGATGGTATAACACCAAGTATAACACCAAGCACTATCAAACTTTTCTTTGCAGTTTCAGCCATCCCCAGTCTCAAAAGCAACATCATAATGTAGGTGAATGCAAAAGAAAAGCTCAGACAGTTTCTTGAGGCCCTTTTGGAGTTGGAGGAGATGGAATATACAAAATAAAGTGTTCATGTACATAGCTGACAATGGCTAATTTTCTGTCTGGAAAACAGCTGCAGTAGAATTTACAAATGGAAATAAAGATAATTAAATTCCCTAGGCACTCTAAGAGAGTTCCGACCAATTTCTCAGGGATCATTTCCAACTCTATCAAAATGTATGGAACAGCTACAAATGCAACGCAGTACTTTTCTAAATAAATTATGTGTCTGTAAGAGCTTAAAATATATCCAACTACTTTCAACTAAATTGAAAGGGTAGATCAAGAACTGTGTCTTTTCAGTGTTAACTTCTCAGCTGGGATCCTACTGCTGATGAAACCAGTATTTTAAATGTATATATATGTATGTGTGTGTGTGTGCATTTTATATATAAAAATTAGTTGGTCAAACTAGTATTTGAGGGGCATTACCAACCACGATTTTCTCTGACAGGTACATCATTATCCTGGCTTTTTTCCCCTCTTATGCTGGCCCACTGATGACAGCCTAAGCCATGCCACTGCCCTAGGCAGGGAGCAGCTAAAGCAGGCTGTAAGAGGAGGAGAGCTCTCCCTGCTCACCCAGGTGCACTGGCTGTTCATTGCCTCTCACTGGAGCGCAGCACCAGAGCAGCAGCTCATCCAGTGCTGTCTGAAGGACAAGGACAACTGAACTCCTTGGGGCACACAGCATTATTACGTGCACATATGCCTCCTAACACCAGAGAGACACTTCTTGGGGAGGGATCTCTACGTGTAACTGCAACACCCAGAAAGCACTATGCTAATGATATGCACTTGAACAGAGCATTCAATATACAGAATTGTACAGACAACTTTAATTAAAAATTTAACATAATAACAACTGCCTTGAGTAAGACAAAAGTCTGTCTAGCCTCACATATTGTTTCATACAGTGACCCAGAGTGTAAGGTAAGGACAGTAAGAACATAGTAAATGTACTATGAAAGTTCACACAATGCACTCCCCAATTCCAGTTTAAGGAACTGCTGATTTAGAGGTGTTTGTCCTCATGATCAATAGCTCCTGATGGAATTTTTTCTATGTTTTCTCTAATTGGCTTCCAGAAGCATATATTCTTTCAACATTGTCAGCATCTTGCAGCACCAAACTCCACAAATTAACTACATGTTACCTGGACAAGTATCCTCTTTTCTTGTTTTGGAAGTGCCATCTGACAATTTGCTCTTTGCCTTCTCCTTGGCAATCACGATTTTATAAACATGTATACACGTATATATATGCACATATATACATATTCCTTTAATGTTTTGTTCCCATGTTGAATACTGCTGGGTGACATGTGTATGTCATTCTTTACTTATCTCTCATGGTGTTCTCTGTATTCTTTTTGTTCTCCCCTACAATTTTCGAGGAAGTGGAGGGAAACTGGAACTATTTGGAGTTTTCAAGGAGTGTGTGTACCATGGATTTCTGCAGGGCTTTTTCTGTTCTGTTGATTATTTGTTTTCTGAACACAGATGTCCTATGTAGGTTTTTTTGTTTGCTTTTGCTTGCTATTGAACACTGAGCTGAAGTTCTCAGTGAACTGTCCACAATGGCCTGAAAATATTTTTTTCTAAGTTATATTAGTTAATGCAAAGGTTTTTTGTTATATATAACTTCTCAGTACTGTTTCCCTCAACACATTACATTCCAGTCATCAGCTTTTAGTTTCATTTACCATTTTATAGTGCAGTCACTGATTAAGGAACTTTCCTGCAACCCTCTGGGTCACCACACGTTATCATGTTCGTGCTGTTCCCAAATTATTCTTGACTATTTTTAATAGCACAGAATTCGTCATAGCTTTTTATGGACTACACTGAGAAGCACCTTCCACTCTGAAAACTCACAGTTTATTTCTATCTTTTAATCTCTGACTTTAATATACCAGAGGCCCACAAGATCATTTCATTCCATAATAACTATGGTTTCCTTAAAAGCTTTTGGAGAGGAACTATGCCAAAAGTGTTTTGAAAATCCAAATAAATCTTTTATTTTTTGCCAACCAAGCCATATCATCAATGATTTCTTCAAAGAGTTCTGATAGAATTATGAGATATGATTTTCTGTACAAAAGAAGTGTTATTGCCATCATACCACAGTTGTAAATGTATTAATTAATTTCATTCTTTAGTATTATTTTTATCAGTTTTATCAATATAGTCTGTAGCTTCTCTGATTACCCCTGAAATTATTTTAACATTGGTGACGTGTTAGCCATCTTCCAACCCTCTGGTACCAGACCGTTTGTTGTAAGGCTTATTTAAATATCACAGTTAGCAGTTCAGCAATTTTATATCTGAGTTCTTTTAGAACTCTAGAGAGAATACCATCTGCCTTAAGCAATTAGTGTTCATTATATTGATTTATTTTAGAGCCTCTTCAACCATCCCTTTATTTGAGACAGTCCCTCAGTGTAATCTTGAATGCTAATTAAGCTGATTCATTAAAATATATTATATATAGCTGAAAGTAAAATCCCTTACAGTTCTTAAGAACAAAGGATGTAGACCACATACATAGAATGAGTGACTGCATATTGGAAAGATACTCATGAAAAGAATGTATGGATCCTGGCAAAAAAGCAATAAAATGTCAGTTTGAAGGCCAAAGACATTGGCAAATTAGCTATTACTACCCTTTAACAAAAAAAGTGAGAAAGCAGGAGCTAAGAGAGAAAGCAGGAGCTCCTAAGTAGGAGCTAGATTAAAAATAGGAGCTACAAAATTTTACCTTACCATAGACCATTTGTAAAACATTATAGAGCACATCAGTGCTGTTGGCTGTGTTTTATAAGACTTTGAAATGTTGGAAAAAGTACAGAGGAGAGTCAGAAGAATCATGTGAAGACTAGAAAAGACACCATCTCCTCACAAAGGAAGGTATCACTTTCTGAACAGAGACACAAGGGGAGCTAGGTATTCAGTACTGTTTGATGTCTTGGGAACAAGCTAGAAAGTGGTTAGGGTATATATGCCTTGCCAAACACTGAAAGCAACTAACCTCTCCCTTTCCAAATTTCTGTCTGTGAGGGACACTTTCTTTCATATGGGACATATGAAGTTACAGTTTCTTCAGCATGGTTGAAAATTATGTTGTTTCCTCCCCTGAACTCCTAGGCCCATAGCCTGAAAAAATGGGGAAACAATATGGATGCATGTGGATGTCAGAAATCCTGCAAATCTGTAAATAAATACATAAATAAATAACTCAGCTGACAGTGTGTGTAAGCACAAAAATGACCCTGAATTGCTGCTGACAACCTGATACCTGTGAGATCGCATCCTTTTCTTTGCTACAGATGCATTACTTTTCAGTCCATTTGTCTTTCATGTACTATTGAATGTAAGATGTGCCTCAGTGATTGATTGATTGAAAAAGGACAGAAACAATCATTAAACATTTAAGCCCTTTTCTGGGTCATCTTTGAGGATGTATCTTGAGGAGGCCAGGCTGTCATTGAAAGTAACAAATCATTTATCTGTTATGCTGAATGCTCATTTTGATGGTTTGAATTATGTAACTAGAAAACGTTTTTTTTTTCTCAGAAAGACCGATGTAACAAAAAGCAATTTAATAGCTATGGGACTTCAGGTTTGATTGTACAATTATACAAAACACTCCTTGCAGAATAAGAAAAGAAAGCTCATTCAGCACTTACAGGGGAAGAAGTTCTATTGATAACTCATGGTTAGGGTGTAACACCTGCCAGAAAAAAGCTATTTTTGCATGCACATGAGATCTTACCCAACAAATGAGTTACTTAGCATTTTATAGGAAAATGTGAAACTATAAACCTCATAAATATTTGTGATCTGTATTTCATCCCAATACGAGCAGAAAATCATGACTGTGATTACTGTCAGGCTAACCTCCATGAATTTTCCAAATTACAGCTGATGAAATGAGAGAAACAGTCCCAGCCATGTGGTTTTGAAAGCCAAAGTTTCCCAACAATTAAAGTGTTCAAATACAAATGTAAGAATCAGGTCTGGGGTGAAGGTTTGGCTCTCAAATTGTTAAATGGAGACCTGCATCTATTCAGTGTTAATCATTCTAAATCATCTGCTAAACCAGAACCTGTCCTCACTTGTGTAACTTCAGATGCTGCATTCCCCAGCCCAGTCTTTGTTAAAGTTTGCAATTAAGTCTCTACCAAATGGCAACACGGCATGAGAGCAATTGATCTGCTGGCAAGGTATCAGTGCAACACATCAGTAATCCATCATTTTGCTTCATTCATTGATGAAACACGGTAGGGAGCTGAACATCAGCCAGCAAAACAGTCCTGGCTGTGCTTCCTGCCTCCCACATGATTAAGACAGATGGACTTCAGGAATGAATGGATGGGCAGAAGAGCGACAGGCTAACAGTTTGAATACATGCTTTCCCACAGCACAGCTGGGACAGAGAGCAAGCTAACAAAGCCAACTGGGAGAGAAATCTCCACGAAAGAGAAGCCTTCCTCACACCTCTGACCAAGTTCACTAGGAAAATGGATCAGTTACCTTTCACACAGACCATCAAATAACCCCAAACAGTCCCTAAAGCCTGCACCCTGCAAGTTACTTCATTAGCAGTGAGCTGGCCTTGGCAGAGATGAATTTAACAGGGGGCCTCAGCCTAGGTTGGGTCTCCATGGAGGGCATGGCTGCACATGGCTCTCTGAATGGATATGGTTACTCATTGTCTTTCCCCCTACTCTTTCCTCCCTCCTCCTTCGTCAGCATCCTTGACAAGGAGAGTTGTATCGCAGGGTCACTCAGCAGTCAGAGACGAGCCTCTGGCAGAGGCCAGGTACACGCCAAGTCCCTGAGCCCTGCTCAGCCTGGGCACCTTCACAGCACATCACCTCGATCCAGCTGGCTTCTACCAGAGTCTCATACAGTTCCCTTCTCTGTACAGAACAATTCCCTAAAACCTGTTGCTGTACAGGAAGGATGCATAGTAACAGCCTTCTTGGTTAAAGTATTACCATTTTGTTAACAAACTTGTTCTTCAAAACATGTTCTTAAGCAGCAGAAAGTCTGTTACTCCAAGCTTTAGCCATGGGATTACTTGTACATGCCATAAGATTGGTGTGTCCTGCCACCACACTTTTGACCTCCATGATATCAGAGAAACTGTGTGGTACCAACAGCAGGTCTTCTAGTCATTTCCATGAAGTCAGTGTGCTCGGACAGGACAGGACGGGAGCTGTGAGATGTACCTGTGTCTGAGCATGATGTGATACTACGTTTGTGCACCCAGTGTCATTTATGCTGTCTGCAAAGTGTGTTGAGCACTAAGTTTAGACTCTCATATTTACAGGTTTATGAAAGAAAAAGTTTTCAGAAGACACTTTACCATTTCAAACACAGCAGCAAGACAGTGAAACTGCCACTTTTAGAATTTTGGACATGTTGAATTTTTGTCATGGAGGATTTGTGGTCTTTGGGATTTTTTCCACAACAGAATTAACTCAATCTGGTTTGAAACTCTCAATAAAACTCCCATACCAGTATTAGCAGTGTGCAAAGCATAAGAAACCCACAAACAAACAAAAAATGAAAAGGCAAAAAATTGCACAAGGGTGGAGTGGATGAAGTCTTTGCAAGACAGTATATATGCTGATGGAGCCAGAGATTCACTTTAAAGGAAATGGAGGAGAGACACAGAAATGTGTCATATTCTGATAGCTATAACCTATTCCTGTAAAATTCACCCTTAGGGGTGAAGTTAAGGGCCTAATAATTTCCCTGGGTTTATGACAAGGCCACAGTGGCTCCCAGTGCCATTGCAGCTCACTGAACACTTGGTTTCGCAGAATTCTCAGGCACCCACCCGTTTCAAAGGCCCTTGGAAGTGAAGAGTCTGTCCAAGTTCAGGGCATGTCAGCACTCTTCCAACAGCTCTTCAGCAACAGTTTATTCCTAAGTAATTACTCATTTTAACCACAAGCATACATAGACTCCTATTCATAACACTCAGAGGCATCTTAAAAATCTGAATGCTCAGCTGATACTCACGCAATATCTACCTTTTTCCTCAAAAAAAATTCCCTCCAATTTTACTTTGGTGGAAAACAAAGTTTGGGGTGCAAGATAAAACCATTTATTAAAGCAATCTCTTTGATACAGTGATACGATTTTTAAATGATAGCATGACATTTTATAATTGGTTAGAATACAACAGTACTGAGTGAGATTGTTAACCAACCTAATTATTTTACCATCAAAAGGCACCTAAATGTGTCAGCAGATCCAAACAGCAAATCACACGGAGAACTGGAGTTTCCAACAATGATGACAATTGTTCCGTCCCTCAAAAATTATTTCAAATGAAAAGAGGAAACAATTATGACATCTTAAAAGTGTCAAGTTCATATTTTCTCAGAAAGCTTGAAATATGATGTCCCCCTGACCTGTGTCCAAGGTCCTTCAATTCCCTCAGAAATCTTCCTGTACGTTCTACACTACAGCATTTATTTCCTTGACACTGCAGTCACTCAGACTGGCAATCATAGGGCAGCTCTAGAAGAGCTATAAAATGTTAAGATTTTATGGAAGTAAATGGGGAAATGAACAACAAAAACAGACCAGTGGTTTCTTTCTAATTCTTTTATTTTTTATTGATCCCAGATTTTTTAATAACATGCCATCTGATATGGGATCGCTCCAGATGTACTGTTACATAAAAAAACATTTTAAAAAATGATACTGAAAATGTGAATCCATAATTGCAGAATTGTCACATGAATGGTGTTTGAGTCCATACTGAGTTCACACTGCACTATCAACATTAGGAGGACAGAAGTTTTTGGTGGGGAGGAGAAATTAATTGCTGAAGTATTAACAGAAGAAGCAGTTAAACTGCTCACTGCTAAGTATATGCAATTCATTTAAAAAATTAATGTCTCACTACAACAAACTGCAAGCTATTCTGGGAGGAAAGGGTAGTTCCCACTCTAGCTACTGCACAGAGATTAAAGATTCATTAGGCAAGAAAGTAAGCCAACTCTCTTATGTAGGAAGACACTTTCTCTGTTCCCCAGCAGATGTGAACTGTGCCTTCCTTGGGTGGTAAAAAACATTTCTGCATTTTAGCCAGTGACTGTCCAACATGAAACGAGGACTGTCCCTAGAACACGTTTGGGACCCATGATTTTCCCTCCCTGCCTTATGTACAGATTGGAACATGATACTGCATTCCTGAAGCAATAGGTTGGAGGAGCAGACTAAGTACCTTGCTCCAGGTTGTCAGGTTCTGACTTCATGGGTGGATGGATGCCAGAGATCACTGACAAAGGTGAAAAAGCCTTGGTGATGCATGGGATTTAAGACACACTTTTATGGTCACGGTTCACATGGGAGTACTCCAAAGTTACATCTCTCCCTTGAGCAGTATCTCATCTGAAGGAGTTTAGCCCTCCACGTGCGCTGCTTTGAGACTGCAGGTAAGGGTTTGCATTCCCCCATAGCATCAGGCATGAAAAGATAAATATTGCAGTGCTGAAATGTGGCAGCCTCAGCCTCTTTTTTAATGAATGCCTCTATCACTACAAAGCAGTAGGTTCATACAGAGATGATGGTGGCTGGATAGACAAAAAGTACATCTGCTAGGAATAGAAAGTTTGTGAAGAATTGTAGTACCTGAATCTGCAAAAGGGTCAGTTCTTCTCACAATAACACACCTGCAGGCTTGAAGAATATGTTAGATTCAGTTTAAACCAGGACAAATCCAAAGCTGCAACTAGGAAGAAGAAATGAGACAGCAAAACTTGGAAACTTCAATGCTTCAATGAACATCTGACACCATATTAGCCACTACAGCCCTCTAACCCAAGGAACATTTTGGAACATGAGTGCATTTGCTAAGAGAGGACAGTCACAGGACAACAGGACCTCTTCTGTAACTCTCTTGGTTCTTTATTTAAGCATTATCCACTTGGTACACACTCAGCTCTATGTAGGTCAGTCAGTGCATGGAATAATTGCACTCTGAAAAGGAACATTCATATCAGAAAGGGAAACTGCCTTATTCAAATACAGTCAGAAATCATTAAGTAAAGTCAGTGATAGGGAAAAGTTCACAGCAGGAATTCATGGCAATGATAGGTCATGCTTACACAGTGAAATCTTTGACACAAAGCTTGTGTCACTGTTAGCTCAATGGAAGGTTACTCATTCTGTATTAGTAAGCACTTGACTGTACAATTTCCTAACAGAAGGTGCAGGACATGTCTGAACACTTTCTAAAATAGTGAGAATTCTTTTTTCACATTGACAAGCCTTGGCTCTTCCTGGAGGTGGGAGGGAACATGCAGTGCAAAGCTGTTCTGGTGCTTTACAGAAATACATATCGATAGGGATGTATTTCTAATCTGTAACTACTTTCCAGCTCTGCTTTCATTAACAGTCTGTCAGGCTTCTTCCATAAATCTCCATTTTCATGCCTCATAGTTCAGCTGTAAAAATTGAGTGCAACGTAACATTTGGCAAAAAGACTCAGCTTCAGCGCAGGTCTCACCTTCACATTTAAACCAAAAATTAAAAAAAAAAAAACTTAAAAAAAGAGAAACAAAAGAAAGACAACAAATATATTGAAGTGCTGTACCGAATTCAGAAAGGAAACACAGGATTCACGCAGAAGGCTGACCTAGATGTTGAATGCCACATCTAGCACTCAGGTATTGAAACAATTTCTTACAGCAGACCATCTTCCTGTGCAAACACTGTCTCATTGTGTACACATGCACTAAGACAGGGTTGGGCTCTGCCTCTCTGTGCCTGTGAGAATCTGGCTGATCTTTTCAGCTCAGTCTCCTCACTGCTTGCTAAATGCAGAAAGATATTGGACTGCTCATTTTACTAGAGCTAATAGGAAAGCAGATCTGGTACCACCAGATCTTAGTGATAGACATATCTACTATCAAGTTCACTGGTATGTTAAATTTTTCCCCAACTTGGAAAATGTATCAGAGAAATGGCTATAACTTGTATTGACCAGGGATATTCCCCAAGAATAATATGCCATGAAGTGTCATTTCTGTGTACTTCTCTTGTCCCTGTCTGTGCTGGAACCTGCAGGGAAAGGAAGCGGTGGTGGTTTTGCCAACACCATATTCACCACAGACCCCACCACACAAGCATTCCCAGCTGGGTAGAGTCTATTTCTTTTGCAGCACCTAGCTGCTGCAAAGCAATGGAAGAGGACAGACTTCCCTCATCTTATGTATTCTAACTTCTACTGCCAACACATACACTCCAGGGCTCCTGCATGCTATACAATACAGATGGGAAAAACACTCTTCGGTTTCCTTTAATCTCTAAAATAATCCTCCACCTCAATATCCTCAGGCACTTCCTAATGACACATCACTAATTAAACAGAGATATGGTCAAAACCCATGAATAAATGACAACATAACAATCAGGCTGGATATATTGTCATTGTAAGGAAAATTGAAGGGCTGAGAACTGAGTCTTTGGGGATCAGTGGTTTACTGGACATAGACTGAGCAGAATTTCTTAAACTATAAACCTTAGGTTGCAACACCTCAGGCTTTGCACCTCAGATTACCTGCAGGATATTTGCAATATGTTCCACTCCATCACATCCAGGGTTTTTCAGGCAAGGCCTCCATACTTGTGCGGTGTGATACGCAGGGTGGAACTGAGCCTGCAGAAATTAGGACCCCAGTCGGTACTTCAGTGAACATTTGGAGGATTTGTTACTTGATTTACATGATGGGTTTTTAAATAAGCTAAATCTTTTGTGAAGACCTCATTAACTGTAATCAAAATGTGTGTAGCTCAGCAAGATTTTAAAGAAATATCCCTAGATCTATCCAAACAATCTTTCCCATAATGGCTGAAAATCTGTACCTCTACCTGCAGTAAAATAAGATGTTACTGACACAGGAATTTCTTGGAGGAGCAGCTACTTTTGCTGCAAATACAGAGTGATTATGTCACAAAACTTTACATTTAAATAGATAATACATATATGCCTCCGTGTCAGCAGTGACGGCAGTGGCCACTGTTAGAATTTTTTGTTAGTAAGGTTATCTTCAGTACATCGTACTTAATGAAAGGCATCAGAGGTCTTCTTGCATCATGACCATATTCTAAAGAATGAAAGCATAGCTGTGTTTTCAATGTCTGGAATTACTATTACGTCATCCAAGTAAGGAAATGATAGATGCTTCCAGAAAATGTGGCGCTGCTTACTGATGCAAAAGAGGTACCTGGGAAAAATAAATCTCAATGACCATTTAAGAGCACACTTTCCTTTTGATGTGTAAATGCAACTCAAATTTGCATTAATTAGAATTATTCTTGTGGTGTGAAAACCAACTTGTCTAGGAAACTACCCCACTATATTATTGTTTAATAATAAAACAAATAATCACAACATTTAAAGGGAGATTATTGCCACAATGAAACCATTGTATTTGGCTTATTTATACAGTTTTCAGGAAGAATTGTTTCCCTGTCTTTTTTCAGATCTCATTTACACAGAAAATACGTCTGTCTGCTTACATCTAATTTTCTGCTTGTACCATAATTTCTCCCACGTTCACATACTTCTGCCAGTATGCCTCTATGGCTGAATGATTGAGATGTATACTTCTAACTGCATTACTTAGGAAACACAGGACAGAAAGCTTAGCCCAAGAGGGCTTGAGAAAAAAATCTACTGTTAAGCAGCTGTACCCATCTGCTCACCATTAAGGCATGATAACTGCCCACTGCATCTCGCTAGTGATTCCCTAGAGACCTTATAGGCTGCTTTTCAATCAAAAATTACCCCAGTCTACAATGTTTCAGCCACATCCCTCTAATTATGGCTGCTATGAGCAGGGACAACATAAAATGATTGTCAAGTCCAGACTGCAGTTTACACAATGAGAAATGCTTGAGGTTTCATTACAGAGTCTTTGCATGCCATCATGGAGGCATTGAGAGCCACAATGGATGGAAAAGGAATTTTTCTCAAAAGCTTTTTCTTTTAAAGGCAAGTTTCAACAGATAACCCAGATCCTACATCCAAATTACAAGAAGTGACTCCCATGCAATCTAACCACAGTGGAATTCCTGCAATGGCAATTGCATTCATAGCACTTAACCAAGAAGTGAAATTGATACTATAAAAATAATTTTGCTGAAGATTTAAACTGTTGGTTATCCTTGTTTGCTAAGCATATTTCATATTTTTGTTCTCCTCTTTTCCCCATTTGCAACTAGATGATGAAATGTCAGACGGAGACAAAAATGTTGCTCTTGCCATATTTCTGATTCAGATGTAACTCATACAAAAATATCTTCAGATTGTGTTCCAAAGAACTAAATCAACTCACAAGTAACAGTTTTTAAGGACATTTCCAGCAGCCTGAACATTTGAGAGCTTAGTCATTATCTGAAGCCCATCCATCATTAGTGCTTCTACCCCTTAGGGTGAAAGGCAAGTAGAGTTTACCTTATGCAAAGCTCACTTATGTGACTTGCTGGAACTCAAAATGGTGGTAAGGAAGGGTTATCTAAAGTGGTTAAATTTGTCTTTTCCCCTGAACAAAGAAGAACACCTCTAAGCAAAAACACAACTGGTAGTACTCATATGCACACGCAGACCTCAATCACTTGCAGAGCCTGAACAAAGCGTTTGTGATTAGTTTTAATGTGCATAAATTTAGGCAAGGATAGGAATTCTATCTCCCCACAGTCCCTCATCAGATAGAGAATTACCGTTTTGTGCTTTTGTTGTGAAAAGAGGAGAGAGAGTGGGGGGAAGGAGAATTTATATCAGCATTATAATTAACTGCTCGTAAGTGTTGAATTTTCATCTCCACATCAGTGTCAAGTGATGGGATTTAAGGATGTCAGATCAAATTAGTCTAAAAGAGGTACTGAAAATGAAGCCTTATTCCAGAAGGCATGATATAGGGGGAAAAAATGAAAAGTAGTTTGGCAATTGCTTGAAAAAAATCCAGATTTCTTTCCTGCCACATTATGTTCTGTCTGGCAATAAAATGTAACGTATTTAGCAACATGTGAGGGTGGTGAGACACTGGAACAGGTTGCCCAGAGAAGCTGTGGATGCCCCATCCCTGGAAGTGTTCAAGGCCAGGCTGGATGGGGCTTGGAGCAACCTGGTCTGGTGAAAGGTGTCCCTGCCCACGGCAGGGGGTTGGAACTAGATGATCTTTAAGATCCCTTCCAACCCAAACTATTCTATGATTCTATGTAGGCAATTCAATGGCAGGCCATAAAGTACTGTGCTATTCTTTCAGTTATGCATATTTACTTAAATATACATACACAGAGAGGGAGAGAGAGATATCTATAAAGTGAGATATCATTTAAAAAAAACCACTTATTTAGCATTACCCCTTGAAAGAAAGCAGGATAAACAACACAGTTCTTTAGTCCAGTAGCACTGATTTGCAAACTAGCTGCTGCAACAAAGGGCAATCCCAGCCCTCCTGCTAAAAAATATTAAAAAGGCAGGTGCTAACTAGGCTGTTGAAGCTGCTGAGTGCATGACAATCACCAAGTAACAGCATCTCCCTTTGTTTTGATACCTTTGTTTTATTTTTCATTGTTACTATTGCATAATCACAATACCTAATCTTCAAAATTGACAAATGTTGCTTAAGAATTTAATAAATGAACAAGTCTAGTACACTCCTGTGTCAGCCAGCTGTTCCTGTGTCTGGGTTTTAATGTCATGGACACATCAACAGTTTTGAAGTGCTGGCAGAGAACACATTTCAGACTTTGCTGTTATGCCTTTAGATATTGGTGGTACAGGAGAGAAAGACATCTTGCAAAAAAAGTAAAAGAGAATGGATTTGTTGATGTTATATCCAAGCAAGCTATAGAGAACTTCTGTTGAGGGTCTTTCTCATTGTGCTCAAAATAGGTCATTTAATGTAGTTGCTTTCTAGATTTTAATCTCTCATGCTGCAGTCCTGCAAACAGTCATGCATGTGATTAACTCTGACTACCCACATGCATGAAGAGCTTGCAGGATGGGGGCTTTAATTTGTTGTGACAATGTCATGGAGAAGGGAGCTAAGTGGCAATATGTGAGGAGAGCTGTATAACTGAGGGCATCAGGAACAGGCTGTGTTAACCCTGTACTGGGCAAGACTTCCCTAACGACTGCTGCATCTCCCTTTTACACTGCATTTGTTTCTGGAGATGCCAGAATCACTATCAAGCTCAAAGGAAAACACAAGGAAGCTCATCATTGTACAAATATTTGTTTTGAAGAACTTTTTACCAGTGCCTTTCTATTACCATTGACTTGTGGTTTACCTTTGGAAGTGTGATGGCTTTGCTCACCTGTCCATGTTGGCAGGACAGAGACACATCGAGTGGAGTGTTTGGCATCCCTGGGAATTGACATGCACATAGTGAAGCATGTACCTCCTGCACTTATGCAGCACAATGCTATGACCTCTGTCCATGATCACCTGGGCCAGACACAGGTGGTCCACAGATTAGGGTTATTCTCTAATTGTTGGGACAAAGAGCAGGAGAGAAGTCACAGTGCTGAGGTGTGTTCAGCACTCAGAGGAGCTCTGATGTTAGGCATTTTCCCTAGCTACAGTTTAGTGTCAAAACAACACGTAACTTGTCACAGGACTAGCTCCTATGATGTGTAGACAAGAGGTATCACATGCAAAATGGAGCAGGCATACACATATCCCAGCCAGGGAAAGATGACCACACTGTCTCATGTGCCAGAAAAGACAAAACATGCTACCTGGCAACCCGATTCAGTTTCATTCATACCAGTCCACAAAATAATGCTTTTCCTGAAGTTCTGCAGGGTTGTTTTTTTCCTGTGAAAAGATATATTACTGCTTGGCATAGGTTGTGCTTACTGGATACACCACCCTGACATCTATCCTTTTTGTGTCAACAGAAAGTTCAGTATTGTTCTTATCATCTTAAACATTGCAGGGCAGAATAATTCTCATTTAATCACAATCTAGTAAACCCTAGCAGACAAAATGAGAAGCAGAACTTGTAAGAAAATATTGAAATGTCACTAGAAATTGGAGAGAGGGTGGGCTACAAGCATAGCACTGAGGACTGTAAAGATCAGCTTGCTGTTGTAATTTAATGAGAGTAATTTAATAAGAGCAAAGAATACATTTTTTAGAAATACGAGTAAAATTAATTTGTCTAATAGAAACTGGACAACATAATGCAAATGCTTATAATTTTAGCAAGTGGTTGAGCCTCATATATAACTCTGTTTCACTAGATTGTGGGTGCCTGAGGAGATTCTATCATCATAATGTATTATCAAGTGCCTTACCTAGAGTTTTCAGTTCTGTGAACAATTCATCAACAGTTAGAAATCAAAACTTCACTCCAGAGGTGTCCGTCACAAAAATATAGGTAAAGCCATAAGGGATTGCCAGGTGTCATACTGTAAATGATTGAGAATCATATGATAACTTTATTGTGGTCATAATTCTGCACCAAAGACAGAGGGTTTTATAAAGCAGGTTCTATAAGCAATGGAATGCATAAAAAGTGATTGCCCATGGCTTCCTCTAATGTGGTTAGATTCTTCCCAAGAACAAGCTCTGACTGATGCTTTTCCTGCTTCCAAAATGCCTGTCTCTCGTGTAGATTCTCAGATACCAAGAATGGGAAATGATAGCACTGCAGCACTTCTGCCAGTGGGAGAACAGGAGCATCTTTGAACGTATACTTGAGCCACTACCTCATGAGAAAAGGGGACTTTAATCTCTCTAAGCACTCTACATCATTATTAAACACAGAAGATATTTGCCAAAATATTCAAAATTGTTGGTAGAAGCATACAGGCTCTGAGTACATAAGCTTCACTTCTTTTGGAATGCAGGCTAGAAAACCATACATTAAAAGCTCTGTGATTTTTCTATATAGCCAGATTATTTTGTACCTGCATTCAAGATGTGGAACATGACGAAGGGGCTTCCAAGAAATATTTAAATAACAGCTTAAGAGATTAAGAATAATACAGAACATCTCCTCACCACCTACTGTGTTGCAATAAGCACCAAAGACACAAAGCCCCTGTGATCTAAATTAATGTACAGTATGTCTACATATGGGAGTCCCAAGTGTGCCAGTGCTTAATTTGATCAAAAATCAAGGATATGGTTTGGCCTAGAGTATGTGTCAACATATCTTATTGTGAAGAATGGAAAATTTGAAACTCTGCCTGGTGGGGTTTATGTCTCACAAGATTGAGAAGTGTTTAAAATTGCCATGGTCATTTCAAAGTGGTTTTGCCACTTTGCTATCATCCAGCCAGGTTTTGGATTTCCTTAATGTCTTCTTTGGTCTATGGCAGCAGGGTCTATTTATTCACAATAGACAAAAGAAGCTTTCTTCTGGCGACATTCAGTGCAGTTTGGCCAGATGAAGAGTTGTTGTTCTGCTGCAGACTTTGAGTTAATAGAATGGGGCAATGTTTCTACTGGAAAAAACACTTAAGCGCATTCACACATAAATGCAGTCTGTGATGCAAACACATTTTCTGAATTTGATTTCAGAAAATCAATATATTTTCTGCTTCAATTCTAAAAGATTATTCTTCTGAAGTCTCATACTTTTTTTTTTTTTTTTTAAGTAAAAATTATGTTATTTGTCCAAAGGCAAGGGACATTCAAAGTGAGGGACTCAGCAGACATAGTACATGATGCAGTCTAAGACCAACTTATGTATTCTGGACCACTTGGAACGTTTACCTGATACCAACAGCTTAGATACCATGTGGCTAAGACACAGAGCTGCATTAGTACAGTGCTACCTGAGCTAATTCACCTGACTCCTCTAAGCCAATTAATCAGGGTGTAGCACTGTGCTGGCATAGCAATTCCACATGCAGATCTGGAGTTAGTTTAGATAGCTCTACCTGTCACTAAGTTGCAGAGTGTACTCCCTGCAAAATCATTTCTAGAGAATGTAATAGTGTTCTCACTATCCTATGCTTAAGTACTAATTCACAAAAGCTCTTAGCATATGTTTAAATTGTGATATGCGATGAACTACCCCCCACCCCCAAATCAGAACCTTTCAACCCTCAAATACAGAGATGTGGAAAAGACATAGGGAGATGAAACAGATTTATATCTTCCTACATGTTGCTAGCACAAATGGCTTGAACAGTCAGCAATACTTTTCTAATAAGAAAAGTAAAAAAAAGTGGAAAAAGATGCCATTTCACCTCTTCTTGGAATGTATAGGGTACCTCTTTTAGCCTCTTTACATGTTGCCCTTCCAAAGGAAACCCAGTGAATGTTTACACTGTCTCTAATCAACACACTGTCAATATTCCAGGCAGCATAACTGGTACCAAGCAAAAAAAAAATAATAAAACAAACCCACCAAAACAAACCAAAACCCACCAATATAACTCCAATAGCAGTGGCAAAATCTCTAGCAGATTGATGGTTTGTGTCAAAATTATTTTGGGTTGTCTTTGCTGTGGGTTTTGTGAAACATGCTTGCACCCTGCGTGTCACATACAAAAGAATTTCTCCTAAGAATGGTCAGTCTGAAGTTAACTGTTCCTCTGTGGAATATCTTTACATAGTCATACCTCCAAGGCAATTATTTTCTTTCCTCCTGGTCTTTCTTAACATATGAATTTTTATCAGATTTTTACTGAGATACTAGGTATGTCTCCGCTGCACAGATATGTATACTCAAGACAACATTAAACAACCCAAAAGCAAACAAGGCTGCCTCTTCACTGTTAACTTTTGTATACCTTGGGTCATTTCCAGCACTAAGACTCTAAATTAGCTGAAATTAGCCCATTTCTAGAATTTGAACTCCCTTACTGCCCCAGACACGATGATCACATCCCAGCTCCCTTTTGGGAATCCTTCTCAAACCATGCTAATTCCTTTGTTCAGGAACTGTTTGGCCCAGAATTAGCTGGCTCAGTTTAAAGATATGCCCAAGTCTAATTATCTAACAGTCTAAACAATTGAGTTTTGGTGCCCAGGAATTCTATCTAGCACTTCTTAATTCAACTGTATAGAGCAGTCCGGTAATCTACCAGTAAGAACACAGACTTCTGGACAGGTGTACTTACCTTGACTATCTAACAAGGGTGAGTAGTCTGAACTGAGCTCTGTGGTGCAGCCACAGAACTGCTAATCAAATTGCTCTTTAAAAGTGCTGTAAACTTCAGTTGTATAGGTAAGATATGCCCTGTCTTGCTTCAAGCACTGCACACTATTCAAAAGGAAAATGCAAAGGCACTGTGGCATGAGCGGCCCCATGACATCTCACAATCTCTTCCCACAGCCCTCTCTAAATGTATAGTGCCAACAGCTATGCTCTGTTTTACCTGACATGAAAGACCTTAAAAGTCCTTCTGTGGTAGATTACGTTGCGTGTCCTTGATTTCAGATGAGATCAGGCTCTCTGCAGAAGCTTAGCCATTTATGTATTCCGCAATCATACAGGAATGGCACAGTGACAGAGCAGTCCTGTGGAGATTATTAAATGCTTCAGATAGCTGTACTTTATTACACAGTAATATTTGGTTAACAACATGAGCATCTAGCTGAACTATTTAAGAGGTCTTTTTGCAAGAGTGCCATCCAACAATGTTTGAATAAATACTTCAGTGATCATCCCAGAGCTCTTTTTGAACTAAATGTGAGTAAGAAAGATGAATTATTAAGTTATGCATCCTGTTATTAGCCTTTTAACTAACAGTGGCCAGCACCAAGCACTGCAGGAGAGAGGTCTGAAAACATCATTACAGACAGTGAAGGAATAACTTCTCCAATGGGATGTTTCATTCCTCTCCCAGGCAATTATTGATTGACTCACATTCTAAAGCAATAATCTTTATATCTCCCCTGAAAAACTTACCATCTTTTTATGTTATTGTGGGTGATTATGTTTGTACAAGTGCCAAGTGGCTTTTCCAAGTCTTGGCTTCACTGCATCTTTTGGTAAATAGTTTCCCAGGCTGAATGTCTTTTCCCTTTTAAATGTATGCTACAATTTCAGCATCATTGGATCCTCCCACCATTAGGAAATAGGGACCACACAGTTTACTTTCACTCAGCTATTCCTATCTCTACCATCTCTCTCTTACTGTTTTCTTGCCTAAGCATTGCTGATATTTCCCACACTCTAGAAGGAAATCATTCAATAATACATACTTGATAGGATATGTCACATACTCCCTGCAGCTCTGATTCAAGACTTGAAAATAATCATCATCTGTGTGAATATCTCTAGATTTGTAATAATTTAGAAAGTGCTTGGGATTTTGATCTGGGTTTTGGTGTTTGTTGGTTTTGGGTTTTTTTATATATACATACATACTGATAAAACTTTCATTAGAGTTAAAAAAGATCTCTTGTTGGGAAGACTCTTATTTATGTTGTCTGCCCAACAATAACTGGAAGAAATAACAGTAATTAACAGTCAACAATAATTAAAAGAGAAATTAGCAATGTCCAGTCATGAGACAACAGAACATGTTACCCCTGTCCATATGCATACTTGATGCAATCTGTATCTTCATGCTTTGAATGTCAATCTGAAATGAAAAGGAAACAATCCTTTTCAAACAACTTACAATTACACGGTCTGCTGGAGAACAACAAAAAAAACCACAACAGGATGCTAGCCCTGCTCTTTTCCTTTTCTTGTCTGCAGGCTTGGTGACAGAGAGAGAGAAGGCTGTAAGCACTGCTTGGATATAAACCTTGAAGGATTTGCTGACACAGAGAAATAACCTCAAACAGCTTCTCCACAAGAGGTATTTTGCACTGTTCTGTTTTTAAAAGTGCCTCTTTGAATGGCTGGTTTGGACTATTTCTCCAGGTAGGGAAGCTTCTAAATGGCAATTTATTTCCTTTCATCTATTGATCTTAAGAGTAAACCAGCATGAGAATCCGTGAAATGCAGTCACAAATACCTGCTGTCCAGAGAGTATATTGCCAGGGAATTTAGCATGATATTCTAAAGTCTATCTTACGTATCTAAACCTGGTCCATTTAGATCCATTTCATAGCACAGCATAGCATAGCACAGCTTCTTTCTCTACAAAGAGACATTAGCAGACCAGTTTTTAAAATAAGTCATTTATGAGGTTCAGAATTTGGTCTTCAGAGAATAATATTTACAAAGACCTGGAAAAATGTCCATGGCTCCTGGGCACAGAGCAATATGAAACAGAAAGGAGGCTTCTGGCAGAAGTTCTGGCTTCTCAAGAACATCTTGTAGTAAACACTCCTATTTAGGCCCTGTGAGTATAGGTATTAATCTATGCCCCTATAACTGTCTGAAAAGGCAGACATTATACTGAAAACATTATGCCTCAAACAATGAAGAATGATATCTTCCAGGAGAAAATTCCTATGTATTTAGACCAAAGCAGGAGAGGGGATGGCAAAGACAAACACAGTGCCCTAACACTGCTGATAAGGAACAAACAGCCCTTTAAATTCTGACAAAAAAAAGAGACGTGCAAAAGCTCATATCAGTGTGAAGTGCACATAGCCATATAGAGAATTATTTAGTATATATATATATAATGGTTTATATTCCATGGTCACAACAAATCCACATTTAAAATATCTAGTGCTCTCCTTACAAGGAGTCTCCCCAGCCTTTTTTTTTTTTTTTTTTTTTTGAGACATAAAACTTTCCGTCATGTTTTGTTTATGTTTTTCCAGGCAGAAAGTACAGAAAACTCCAAACCACTGGTGAAAATTTGATGGTGACAAGTACATGAATGTTGAAAGGGCAAGACAATTTCACAGAGGAAAATTTTGATTTGCTATACTTAAAAGGGTTTGGGTAGTTTTATTGTGTAAGCAGAGACGAGGTGTTGATTTGAAATCTGAAGTAGTGGGAGGCTTAATGATACAAAGTTAAAGAATGTCTGGAGATTATATGATTCCTCACACTAGCACGGTTGTTTTAAAATAGATAGTTGCATAGTCAGATTGTTGGCTAAGGATTTTCCACTGTTTTACCTGTTTCACCATGCAATGTTTTGGCATGCAGTATATACATGGCTCTGAGGTCAAACAGAATCAATATATTATATATGCATAGGGATCAGTGTGCTTTCATTCCAGATTATGAGGTATTTCACAAAAGTTCTCTGGACCTCATAGTAATACAAAAATCCCAATACCTTCTCTCCTTCTCCAGGTTGTGTGTTACATCACTACATCAGGAAAAGCACAAAGACAGTGTCATTTTCCTTACAGACTTCACATATATTCTGTCCTTTTGAATAGGTAGCAGCAGTACTACTGCTACCAGGTGCCAGCAGCACAGAGTTCAAACAGACTAGTCACTGGAATTTACTGAGAACTCAACTGGGTCTTCCAGGCCATGCTGGACTCTGTGCTACTGATACCCACATCAGGCAGTTTACACTACTTTGGGTACATCTACAGGAGAGACTACAATAATAATATCAGCTTTACATACTAATTCCCAGATGGTTAATACTACTAACAATCAGCATTTTCTGCAGGCTACCAGGTACCATTACCACCAAAATTTGTGTAGAAAACAATTACAGCACTACAAACCACTTAGCATGGCCTACAAAACTCCTGAGAGGCACAGGAAGCACTGATGGAAATGCAGTCTTTGACTTTATTGATGTTATGGGTGAATGGGAGGGCAAGAAGAACTGCACAGATGTGGAAGATGGTAAACTGCACCAAGTACTACTGAAGGAGCTTTAACCTTGTCAGCTAAAGGGTATATCTGCATCTGGATCACTGAAAAGAAATTGACCAATGACTGTATTTGTCTTTGCTTTCAATCACGCTCCCGTGTCTTTGTCAATAATTCATTCTATAGTGAGACTGGGAAGCCTTTTTCAAAGAGGTAACAAACTGTAAAGGGTGGAATATATAAAGAAAAGTACCTCTGGCTTACAGAAATCACTGCAAATTAATGGTAGTTTCAGGATTTTTGATGTATTGGCCTTTAATCCTGGGAAGAGGATAAAATGGGTCAACCTTTTCACATTGTTCTGTAAAGAGTAAAATCTGGTGAACTAACATGAAACATGTGCTTCTTAGTTTCAGTTGATAATTTCTACCCTTTTCATGAACTGTCAAATCAATCAGCTGAGAAATGCAGAGGTAAGAGTGTAAGAGAACAATGCAATCTGGGGAAAAAATATTGAAAGATATTTTTAGACAGTTCTATGACAAAAAAAGTAACGGTGAACTGTTTAACAGAAGTTAAAGAAAATATGTCCATTTCCACAGAGTCTTTGAAATAAGTAGCAGAGACACCATACATGTATTATGAGTAATTCACATACGAAGTGTTTCTTACAAAAGGATTTTTTTGAAATTAATTGTCAAATGTCATTTTAAAAATACAACATACAAGATCAAATAAACAGTTTAATTGCCCAGCTCTGCATCTAAAGCAGCTAATTTATAGTTTAGGCATATGTGACAAAGACATTTGTTACGACTTAGATTTGTAATACTGCTGTAGCAACAGAAAGAAGAAATTTGAAGAATAGACAAGGGACTGCTAATCCTGAGGAAGACTGAGGAAAGAGTAAAGCAGCCAGGTGAAACAATCTGTCAGTCTTGGCCACAGGCAAGACAGTTAGTTTTTTCCTCTTCCTTTAGTACCATTCCAAAATTATCTGAAATTAGAGGACTATGAATTTCCCCATTTAAAAATAGAGGGATTAACCCCTTGTGTGTGTGTGTGTGTGTGTGTGCGTGTGTGTGTGTGTTTGTCCCATTCTGGGAAGCAATCAGAAGTCAGCTCAACCAACAATGTCAAGCAAAGCAGCTCTCAGGCTGCTATTTGTGGTCTGTTCCCACAGTGTTAAACAGACTGGAAGTGGCAGCGCCGAACTGGAGCGTAACAGCTCCCAGCCTAGATCACAGCATCTTGATTCCTTTGCTAGCAGCTGGTAGATGAGTTGGCTTAGACTTGCCCCAGTTGTTCTATGGCTTCTCTACCGTAACTTTACTGGGGTTTTTCCACTGAGGCTTTGCCTACTGGTTTTTTTCTCAAAGGGACTGACACCCCACTGTAGCCAGCCAGGAACTGTGCCCAGTGCAGCACTAGGAAGATCAAGGATCTGATAGATGCCAGGCCTCGTTTCATTCCAAATAAGCACTGTCCAGACTGTGTTGTTTAAATAAAAGAGTGCATGAACCCCTGCACTAGATATTCACATTGTGTTAGCCCAGAGCACAGCAGTAAGATGTTCAATTACTTTTGGGGAGAACAAAAAGTATATTAGCATATTTATCATTATACTTTAAAATAAGATTGAATCCTCATTAAACATGCATGAAGGAATGTAAATGAAATTAAATCCTCACAGGCAATTTTCAAACACAGGACTTTGCCACTTCAACCAAAACCTTTTGCTATGGTGCGCTGTTGAGATTAAAATGTACATGTAAATCGATGTTTTCCCACTGCCTCTGCAAAAAAGCAATTACATTTTCAGAGTAGTTAGTATTTACTTCTCCTTTTGCCCCTTACCACCTTTTCATCCCTACAAAACAAATGATATAAGTAAGCTACATTCTTTTTCTAGTCGTGCTCTCTATAGCCTTTGCTAACAGCTTCTTTCCAGTACCAATTCCTGAAATCATTTAGTATTTAACAAAACCAATACTTTTTCCCTTTTGTGATGTATAATCTATTCAGAATAGCGCGTGTTCACTTAGAGAATCATGTTACTTCTATGTCATCTATGAGTGCCTATGTTAAGGGGAAAAAATTAATTGTGAAGTTTAAAATTATTGGTTTTAGAAGCTAAATCTGTTCTGAAACAAACGTGATGTTTCAACAAAATAAAACAGGCTCTTTTTTATTTTTCTAATTTATGTTAGTTATTATTTATTACGTATATAGCTTCATTGATAGATAGGATGCTTAGAAAACAGATACAGATGAGTTCAGTTGTCTTTTGATTTGAGCCATCACAGCAGCCTTACAGTCTTGCATAACAAGTGCACCAGGCACAGGTTTACCCCACAGCTTTCCCAAAAGCAGGAACCTTTCTTACTAAGTCTCCCTTACTATGCTACATAGTAAACTCTATTGAAAGTCTACAGGTCATATCTAGCAAGAGTAGCATACTCAGTATCTTCTGTGTTATTCACTAGGAGTTTGGGTGGAGAAAGACTGGCTAAGATCTGAGAAATATTTCTCCATTTGAGCTAATGTCAGTAAAGAATTTTGAAGGAGTAATCCTAGCCCTCCCTGTTCTATAAATGTTTTCCGTATTTCTATGGTCTAAGTATAGAAATAACCACAGTATCAGTATGATAGATAGAAGATGGTATTTCCTTTCACTCAATTTGCACCACTTACGTCAGAAAAGGGGTTGGCTTATCTTCTATAAAGTACAAAATTATAAATGGCCTCCCATTTGATAACATATTTATTTAGATTGCAACTACAGATACAGAAAGGTGCAGAAGATAGAAGTAAATGTGTCAAGGAAGTTGGAAAAGCACCGTATTGGTATTGTTGCTGTAAATTACCTTACTATGACACTTTTCATTATTCATGCTGATGTCAGTTTGGCACAAGGCAACTGTCAAATGTGTAAATCTGCTCTGAAAAGCTGAGATAAAACATAAGGCTTACATTTACGTAATGAATAACTGTACTTCAGTAGAAAAACAAAAATATCAAGTTTTTTAGGAGGAAAATAATCAATATATTTGCAACATTACTGTTGGAGAATGTAAACTTATACAGCAGGGTAATTCCAAAAGATACAGGTTGTTAAATAACAGATGCATATACTGGACAAAACATCAAAACTATCTGTCTCTTCACAGACAATATGATCATACAGTAGATTTGACCTTGGAAATACAGCACTTAACATCCTTGGTTTGTGAGTACAGTGTTTTTTATCAAACTCATGACAATGTTTATTATAAAGTTTTGAAATTTCTGATTTTATTATTTCTAAGTGCCAAGTAAAATAAATATCAAGCCTTTCTCTATAACAAGAGGCTTAAAAGTAGCAAGCAGACTAACAAAATTAATATTCTTATCTTACAGTGAATGTTTATTTCAAGTTCAAAACTCTAATGTGTAATTTTTTTCAATTGCTTCAAAAAGTCCAATAAGCAAAAAAGGTCCAAAGAAGTCTGGAGGTGACAATACTGCAACAGATTAAAGTGTTAAAATACTGAGTACTGAAGTGTTCAACCCTTAGTTGTTTACCTCAAGTGGGATCCACAGTCCCAGGGTAAGCATGAGGACAAAGCACTACTAAAAAGCTCTGCCAAATCAGGCACAGAAGGTTGCCAAACTCACCAACAAAAAACATCAAGAAGGATAAGTATTACATTTTGTAGTTCTGAAGGACCTGGGCAACTTTCCCCAATCTGTAAAGAAGTGATCATGTTTTTTTAAAGGTTAAGAGGTCTGAAACCTCACTTCAAACAGTTGCTTACAGCTGCCTTTCTCCCCAAACCCTGCCAGCAGCTTCCCTCCCTGTGCCAGTAACTCCATGAACCAAGAAAGACCAGGCTGTCAGCCATCAGTCCACCACCAGATATGCACCAAAGTTATATCTATCACAAGTCTCTCTTCTGACGTCATCTGTTGCCACTGTACCTAATGAGGGAGAACTTTCCTTCTCCTTCTAAGAACTATTTTATCCTTCACTAGCAGAAAGGACTGTCAGGTTATAGCATGGATTGGGTAAGCTCTTACTTTGATAAACTGGCAAAACTTTCTCATGTAGCTTGGTGGAACGTGGTCAGCCAGCGTGGTCTGTGTATAATCCTCCACACCTAAAAATCCTTGAGCAGTCTACAATTAGTGAAGGCACACCAAAGAATAGAGAAGACTATTCTTTGTCCATCAGAGGGATAACATGTATGTAACATTATCTGACTGGTAGGAAGGGAAAGAAACCTTGCTGACCAGTGTCCAGGAGCCTTTATGCCAATCTCCTCTAGGTGCTTTTACAATTCAGCATAGGATAATATCCTGGTTCAACATACTTGGAATGGTCAGTATGGATTTGCCAAAGGCAAATCATGCTTGAACAACCTGACCATCACCTCTGTAGAAATGACTGCCTCTGTGCATGAGGGTAAAGCAGTGGATGTTGTTTACCTTCACTTTGGCAAGGCTTTGGTGTGGCCTTTCACAGCACAGTTATAGCAAGACTGAAGATGAGGTTTGCATAAGTAGGCTGCAGGGTGGCCGAAGAACTGGCTAGTAAGCAGGGGTTTACCATTGCGGTACTTTACCTTTAAAAGTATAATCAATAGTTAGAAGCAGCATTCTTCAGGAGCTGCTAGGGTGGCCAATATTGTTTAACACCTTCATTAAGGACAGGAACCATGGGATGAACTGCACCATCAGCCAGTTCATGGATGACACTAAACAAGGGGAGCACTCAGTACTCAAGGGGAAGTGACTAAGGTGGAATTTAGCTTCAGTCTTCGACTATCTGAAGGATCTTTATTGAGAAGACAGGGCCAGACCTTTCTGGATATACAAAAAAACCCAAATACATTGCAAGACCTACAAGTGAAACCGGAGTTGTATGTGAGGGAGGAAATTCTTCACAATGAGGATGGTTAAGCACTGAAACAGGTTGCTCAGGGAGGCTGTGAGATCTTCATCTTTGGAGAGTTTCAAAACTGGAATGGACTAGGTCCTAAGCAAACTGGTCCACCTGTTAAGTTTGACTTGCTTGGAGCAGGAGGTTGGACTAGATGGTCTACAGAAGTCTCTTCCATCCTAAATTTTTCTAAGTTTCATATATTCTTCAGATCTGCATGTGTGACAGAGGCTTATGGGTAAGCACAGCCAGATCTTTTCCCTGAACCAGGATATTTCCTAGAATAAAGTTTCCTTTACAAAAGTTTACACTAAAAAATAAGTATTTGCACCTTGTTGAAAGAATCTGAGAGGCCTCTACAATAATGAAGATTATTTTGTCACTAGAAAATGAGTCCACTTACTTGAAATTCACATATGTGGAATCATCAATTTTGGGCAGGCAACAGGAGAAAGATATCTTGAGCCCTGCCCTATTTGTATAAAAATAAGTACATGAGAACTAGTACAATGTTCTGACACCTTAGATGTCAGTATTTATATAGACTAGAAAAGCACCTGACCATTCATAACATTGTTTTGTTAATGGAATCTAGCACAGTGCAGAAATGTTTTACTTTCCCACCCATGAATTTAAGACAGATTTGCATTTAAACACCAAAAAAATAACACTGATATCTAGTATTACTTTGAAAGTACTTCAAGCCCTGCAAAAGCTCATGTTAAGAAACTTGCTTACCAGTATCACTTAAAGAAAGGTTACTTGACAGTGCCATGTGAACCATGACTTATAGTTCTTATACTAGGCCAGCGTTCTAGGACACTGCAGAACAGTTAGCAACTTTAACAGGTTTGATGCAGTCACTGTGTTTGTACGTGAAGTTAAAGGAAATTTTTGAAGAGCCTGAATGTAGGAAAATATCAAATAAACAACAGCTTATGAGTGATCTAAAGGTGAAGTCTGTAAAACTGTTGAGAAGTGAGCCAGTGATGTTTACCAAATTCCTACTGAAAGTCCCTTGGTACTTTCAAACCTGTATGAGAATCAATCTTGTGTTACAACTTTCCTTTCCAGATAAAAGACTTTATCAGACCTCAGTTCTACAACCACTTCTTTACATTACTAATATCATATATATTGCCTATGCTGGTGTCATGGTTTAACCCCAGCCAGCAGCTAAGCACCACGCAGCCACTCTCTCACTCCCCCACCATGGGACGGGGGAGAGTATCGGAAGAGTAAAAGTGAGAAAAAGTGTGGGTTGAGATAAAGACAGTTTAATGGGTAAAACAAAACCATATGTACAAGCAAAGCAAAACAAGAAATTCATTCACTACTTGCCATCAGCAAGCAAGTGTTCAGCCATGTCCCAGAAAGCAGGGCTCCATCATGTGTAACAGCTACTTGGGAAGACAAATCCCATCACTCTGAACATTCCCCCTTTCCTTCTTCTTCCAGCTTTATATGTTGAGCATGACATCATATGGTATGGAATATCCCTTTGATCAGTTGGGGTCAGCTTTTCTGGCTGTGTCCTTCCCAACTTCTTGTGCACCTGCAGTCTTCTCACTGGTGGGATGGGGTGAGAAGCAGAAAAAGCCTTAACTCTGTGTAAGCACGGCTAGGCAATAATGAAAATATCTCTGTTATCTGTCATATCTGTTATCAACCCTGTTTTCAGCACAAATCCAAAAAACAGCCTCAGACTAGCTAGTATAAGAAAACTAACTCTTTCCCAGCCAAAAGTCTATCCCAGTCAAAACTAGCACAGCTGGGAAAGAATTTGGAGAACTCTTATGATTACCTTCCTATCTGGAAAAAAATAGAAAAAAATTACTCTGTGGTTGTCTTTATGACCAACGAGAATATTTAAAGATCTATTGCCAGTGGGAGAAATCGTTTCCAATCAGCCAGCTGTGAGTTCATAGGATGTATGTACAAGTGTTCAGCAAGAAATTCTTCCCGAGTCTTCAGAGTACCTGCACAGCAGGTCAGAGACCTCAAAGTTGCCACAAGGGGGCTGGGAAGTGAGACTGTAAGGCATGGTACCCACGGCAGGCCTCCCTCGCCTCACAGCAGGGGATCGGCAAGTGCTGTTCCTTTTCAGCCTGTTCCTGAAATCTGCTCAATATACACCACCATCTTATTAACTCATTTTAAAATGCCTCAGCTTTCTTCTTCACTGTTATACTAGCACAGCTTCGTTCCTCATGCAAATTTCCTCCATTGCTGAGGAGCACTCTCTAAATTTCCATTTAGTCTGTGAATTAACCACTTGACTACCCATACTTAGGAAGTTTGCACTGGCCTGCAAGTACTTACCCAAGTTTTATTTGGATGATGTCATAAAAGAAAATAAAATAAAAAAAATTAAAATAAAATAAAATAAAATAAAATAAAATAAAATAAAATATAAAATAAAATAAAATAAAGGAACAACAAGCAAACAAGCATTTAAAAGGTAGGAAGCATTGTGCTCCCATAGTAGACACCCTTTTGTTCAAGGTACCTCACTTACTCTGTAAGAGTTCTTCACTGTTCCTCCAGATGAACTTCCCTAAATTACCTATAAAGGATATAAAAAAGTCCCAGAAACATTCCAATCTCCATCATGCAAGAAATGGTCATGCAATCCCAATCAAAACTGACAAACCTCAAGGAGAGAAAGGTGTCAGAATTTAACTCTTCGGTTTTACTTGGCTATAGAGTATCAGGAGACTTTTTCCTGCTTACGCCCTTCCCTTTCCAGATATAACCTACTTCTGTAGATTCACACAAACAGAAGACGGATAGGACATTTTGTTTTTGAGAGTAGCATTAATCCTTTGTCTTTCATGGGATAAACAAAAAATAAATTACACTGTATTTTGTGAGAGAGAATAAAAACTGAAATAAAGGAAGTGGCTGAGTGGGTTTTAGTGTCATCAATTTCAATATGAAATTAATTTGGAAAATAGAGTAGAACTGTAAACCACAAAAAGAAAATGGGAACTATTTAACTTGTAAAAGCTAATGAGTCATCTAGCTGAGTAGCTGCAGATAAGCAGAACAGTATGTTAGAAGAAGTGTTCAATTATCTGGTAGCATAATGACAACATTCTTAGATTTTCAGAAGAGAATAATGGATTTGAGTGTCTCAGTTTTGTTTGTTTAATGAGGTTTCTTACAGGAACGAGAAATGTTGATCTACTCCCTGAAAAAACGTAACTTCCTTTTAACCTGGGTCAAGATGAAGTGTTTAAATTCAAAAGTTCTAAAACTCAGAGTTGAGTAGCATCACTTTTTCTGTAATTAAAGAGATTTTAGTTGTCTGATTAGAATTTTATATTTTACTGTACATAATAACTATATGCCACATTTAGCAGGAAAAGATTAACTTGTGATTTCCACTGGCACTGATCCTGTACTACTTTCAATACTAGCAAACCACGGGAAAGAATAAGACTGTGTGGTAGGCAAACATCCAGTGTTTTCAGCAGTGTCAGAAGAATGGGAAGTCAAAGGAATGTGCATTCACAACAGAGGTGTGTAATCTCTTTGTAGGCAAACTACAAAGACTAAGGAACAAAACACCAAAGAAAGAATCAGTTAAGATGGCAAAGAAAGCACCTGGTAAAGAAGCACAGAAAAGGTGGGATATCAGCCATGCTTCTCAAGGTTATCCTATACAGTAGCAGGATGTCCTGTATTAAATTACTAGGTCTTACTTAAATTATATATATATTTAAAACCAAAAAAAACCCAAAACAAACAAACAAACAAAACCAAAAAAAAAACCCCTACCAAACAAAACCAGCACAAGAGAGAGGGATTTTCTCATATTTTTGTAGTAACTGGCTACTTTTCCCAGTAGTTAGTATCCCAACTTTCCCTAAATGATGCAGAGCAGACTGATCCAGAGTTAACTGTATTTCCCTTATAATAAATACAAAGAAATTTTGTTAGTAGCATATATTTGTTCATATTGACTCACACTTGAATACCTGTCACTGTTTAGCAGTTCTGAAACGAAAAGACCATTTCTTGTTATCTTTAAATCAGCTTTCTTAAATTGTCTTAAGATAACATATCTTCAGCAGAAAAAGGAGATGGAACCGTGTCCAGATAGACTAACTTCCATCTAACTTGTGCTTTAGCATTGGAAAGAGCTCATTCCTCACGGGAAAGTCTCATGCCTCACAGGAGACAGCAAGTTTTGCAGTAGCTCACCCAAGGGAGGCACTTCTAACCACAAGTATGCTCAGAAACCAGCTTTTCAAAAGTCAGCCTTTGAATCTTTGCTGCAGAGCTCACCCACTGTTTATTCAAGCCATGCTACTGGCAAGGGAGTTGCAGAGGGGAGCACCTTCTTTGAAGTGTGCTCCCAGGTGGTATCTGTGAATGGAAATTCACACTTCAGAGGACATGTTTAGAACTACCTATTTGTGGCAAACCTAAATACTGCATGAAAACACTCTAGATCTAGAACTGAAGTTAGTGGCAGTCAGTATGTTCACACAGATGGGCACCGTAGGTGTGATCCCACTGTCCATTCCAAGCAGCTCGAGTGTAAGCCAGCTCTGTTCACAAGCCATATAGCTATACCATATCCAAGCCATCCTTTTTCAGGGTGTATTTTGGATGAGAGCTATGAGGACCAGAGATGGTTGCTTCTTATCAGAGCAAAAGGAGTATGAGCTCAGGCCCATCTGCTTCTGCCTGTGGGGAAATTTTCTCAAAAGTCATGTCTCTGTACTTGATCATGCTTTTTAGGTAGGTTAATGGTTCACTGATCTTAGCAGTGTCAGATCAGGTCATATCACTACTTTGCTGTGTCCTATTACCCAGGTGTGTGACCCAACGGCCTATGTCCCCTACTTTGTCAATGCCAGCAGTCTCTGCGTCTTGGTCCAACAGCTATCTCTGTGTTTTTTCCATATTATGCCCTCTGCACAGAGTGCCTGTTCCAAGTTGTTCTGCAAGTTCATTGTCCCGAATTCTCTTAGGTCCATTCCCCAGACACACTCCTTTCACAATACCTTAATGACATTAGCAAACAGGACATACACCCTAATTAGAATAAAACAACAAACAACCCCCCTTAACTGCATTATACCAAGCACCATCCCTTGCCAAGTGACCACATAATCTTATTGTTGTTCCTCCTGTCATTCCTCACCACATTATTACTCAACAATTACTCTGTGTCTATAATTAGTTCACACTGCTGCAACAGGAGATACTAACTCAGCTCCTTGGGCCTGTCTGAACATTTCCTGAAATCAGAATTTTTTTGCAGAGGACAGCAGCCACTGGTGGCAACTGCTTGGCAGGTCCCTCAGGAGAAGGGATCTTGTGTCCTTTCTCTTCAGAAAGACACGTAGCCACCCCTAGAAATCATGAGCACTAATCACATTCCAAAAGTTCTGCCACCCCAAGCTCTTACCTAATGAGATCACTGGCAACAAATACAGCTTCCTTTTCTCAGTGCAGTTCTCCTGGTTTCAGTGGTATCAGAGGTATCGATGACCCAGGCAAGCACAATTTACCCATAATAAGCACCTAAGGCAATAAGGAATGTCTATTCCACTTAAAAAGTAATAATTTTGCATTCCTTCATTTTGGAGAAGCATTCATTAGACAAAAAAAGAGATTCCTTCTTCAAATGAGACCAGTAAGTCAAATTCAGCCAAAATCATAAAACTTCTTTACATTTCTTTATTCCTTTATTCAGAAAAGAAGTAAAAACTGTGCTGCAATTTGCTCTGCAGTACCTGAAGTACTACAAGTTTTCTTCTACATTTAACTTAAAATGGTGTTACGGATTTATTCATCCCTAGATAGTATTAGGTAGAGTCATTCTACTTGTTCTCTGTACCTGCTGTAATCTTACTTTGTAAGCATTCTTGAAAGCATGAGATTTAAAGGACTTTGAGTTTTATGGTTGTTTTATATCTGTTCACTAGTAGAAAACATGGGATAACAGATCCCTTCTATCTAGCGAATTCAGAAAGCCTTTTATAAGCATTATTGAAATTACAAATATGAAAATGCTCTTTGTTTAGGCTATCAAAGAGAGAATAAATTTAATGAAATGTCTAAAGGTCTTTTAGATGGCACATAATCCACTGATTACATTTTCCTCCATTTTCTAGTTTAGCAGAGTCCAAATTGGTTAAAAAACCTGCATTTATAAACCTCTGCTACTGAATATAATTACAATTGCAACGTCCAATACTTGACCATAGGAAACAGTAGAACAAAAGTTATTTGTGCAACGTAAACTGGTCACATAATTACAGGATCATCCTTTGTTTTTCCAAGACCCTGGTTTCAATAAGTCCACAGCATAAATCTACTGCTTGTGGAAAGATTTGAGGGTAAGTAGAAAAGACCATGTCTACCTATAGGATCATTTAGTGGGTTTGGTTACTTTTTTCTTTTCCTCCCTGAAAAGCAAGGTCATCACTAGTTGCAAGTTCCTCATCCTCCAAGTCCCTACTTTGAGACCACAGGACCTGATTAGAAGAAATGTTGAGCAAAAGGAGGAGAAACTGATAACAATAAGAGCTCTGAACATTTGAGAAGCACTGGGGAATGAGATCTCAAACTGATAAGCAAATTCCCTCTGAGCCCTCTTACTTTTGCAAAACAGATGTACTAGTGCTCCTTATCCAACAAGCTTGTTCCACATAGCAGTGAGTTAGTATCCAGGAAGAATCTGTGAAGTCGGAAGCCCTGCAGAAGAGCCCCTAAATATTAAACAGATTCCCAAGGGGACCTTCAGCACTCCAGGTATGAGCTGGGTGTAACATTCAAGGGGAATCAGACTATGAATCACAGAGACAATGATGCTACAGACTCTCATTTTGGGCAAGGCTTCTGTTTCACCTTGCTGAGTTGTTACTCTTTTCAGGTAATTGTATTCCCAATGTCCACACGCCTCCCTGAAATCTGGTTATCCCAGAAACTGTCCTTCTGCTTGTCTGTTCCAAATGTTTCAGGTTATCTGAGCTCTGTACGCCAAGGTTGTGATATCTGGATACTCAGGAAATGTTAAGGCTCCTGCTGTGTGGTGTATTTGCTGTTGCTATTACTTACGTTAGCTAATAAGTTGGGGTTTCCCCCTACTTCTCCAGTTACACAGATGCTGCATGATGCAAAATTAGCCAGTAACTAGCAAAACCAGAAGACAGTAGGCTTACTATTTTCTTCTTCATGTTACGTTTCTAATTGAAGGATGGATGGTTACAATGACTTCCTACTGTGCTTCTACAGCTGAAACTATCTGAAAAGGGAAATCTGAGGGGGCGGGGAAGCAATCTATTAAGACATTAATTTCCCTTATTATGGATAAATTTAAAAATATAAGTTATTTACTTTGTCATTTATGCAGATGATAGGCAATCACATGAAAGCAGCAACAACCAGAAAGTCAGAAGATAAAACATGGTAAGAATATTTGGAGACAGAAAGCTGTTTCTATTGCAAGTAGCAGTACAGAACAGGTACAGCATAAAAAAGTCATAAATTCTCAGCACTGCTGAAAGCTTAGGCTCAGGTAATTGGTTGGTTCTAAAAAGGCCACCTCACACATGCCAGACAACAACTGCCATATCCTTGGTCAGCCACCCCACATAGTCCCTGACCAGTCAGGACCCCAGCTTCATGGAAACAGGGTGTTTAGTTGCCATGCCGGTTGTTTAGTCATTAGCCTTTTTGCCTCTGAAGACTTCCAGCAAGGATACCAATTAAAGCAAATGGCTTGTAATTAGCAGTGATGATTTTTGTAATGTGGATACCTTCTCAGTATGAACAGAAATGAGCCACCAACTCATTTCACATGAGGCAACCATCAGGAGGTAAAGATTTGCAGTTAATAAAGGCCCATGCGAGAATGAAACCAGTGACTCAGAGCAATGCATTGTCTTGCAATACTGGTCCCCAGTGCTAGCACCTCTAATCTAACTGGATCATTCTTAATCCTCTGTTTTACTGAGAATGTGAACATTTTCTAAACACTTTGCATTCAATTTCCTCAGAGGTGCATGTTGTGTGTAGTAAGTGCGCTGCCTCCTGACATGGTGCCTTCTCCATTACATGTGGAAACAAATTCACTCCCCTGTGTGCCTCCTGCGTTCGCCTGTCCTGCTCCGATCCCGTCTCCTCCTGCCAGCACAATGCCTGCACCTACAGCCTCCACTTTCACACAGCTAATCCTCTGCTTAACCCACTTCAGCACTGCGCTCTCAGCACTCCTGGCAGCAGGTGTGGAAAAAAGCTGCTAATAAGTAAATTGAAATATCTCTTTTTGGTTCTTAGGTACATTTAATATGGAAAGGCTCTAATTCTTCTGGGATTTTGAACTTCCCCACTTGACTTGTTTCCTTCTTTTTTCTTGATTGATGTCGCTGCCTTTTCTCTCACCACAACAGTTTCTTCCCTCTATTTCAGCCCTGGTCCATGCTGCCTGTCTTCTATGTCATTGCCTGTCCCCTCAGAGTACTGTCTCTAGCAGCTTTCTTTGACACAAACTCATGAGATGACACTGGAGATCTGTCCCCTGATGCAAACACAGGAGCAGCTCCCACTTACTCCTTCCATTTCAATGACTGATCATGGGTCAATTCCTCTATGGCATTTATTGGCTATTATTTCGTCCTCCAAAGCCCACTCTTTTCCCCCCACAGTGACCCTCATCCGTGTGGCAGAGGTGGCTGAGTGGGGCCGCCCCAGCCCTGGGCCCGCTGCGGGGCCTCCCCGCCACCTGCCCCAGGCCTCCTCCGGGCCTGCGCCTGCAGCAGGACACCACAGCCCCGCCGGGCCTGCCTTGAGCCTTAAGACCTGCTGCTGCCCCCCCCCGGCCTCCTCCGCTCCTCGGCTGCCTCCTGCCTCCCTGCCTCCCTTCGCTAGTTTGCTCTGGGGGAGGGTTTAAAACCGGTGCCTCTGTTGCCTCTGCTGGCTACCCATGCCAGCCCTCCCCCATGTTTCCTTGCCAGGGGTCCCTCCCCTGAGTCACCTTCCCTTCCTCCCGGTGCTGTGAGCTCCCTCACTTCTTCCAGAACCCCACTGTAAACCCACGTGTTCCCACATACCCTCTTTTTGCCATGACTCACCCTCCCAAGCTAACCTTCTAATTATTTATAATTAACAATAACAAGAAGGAACTGACATGATGTGGAGATGATCCGATGCGTGTATGAGAAGCTCAGTGTAAGTGCTTAGAGAGACAGAAACAGCATCATATACTACTGAATAATCCCATAATCACTGTGTGTACATTCCCCTTTCCGTAACCCCTGCCTGACACTATCACACCCTGTGTTCTGTTACAAGGTATTTAACCTCAATTTTAAGCAGAGACCATCCACTTCCATTTCTGCAGGTGTTCAGCCTAAAAGAGGTTGGGGCATCTGAAAATCAGGCTAGCTTTTTTCATTTCTATGTAAAACATCATACACAACTGTTGCACCCTACGTTAACACATAATAAAAGGCATTTAAATTACCATAAGCTTGTATCAGCTGCCTTGGATTCCCTATAGTAAAAAGTCCAGCCTTTCCTGTTCCACCCATTTTATTGTAACTCTCATGCACTTTTTACTGCAGCTATCCATGACCTAATGTGATGGCAGGCATGAGAAGCTAGCCTTGAGGATGATAAGCAAGTTTTTTTCCATAGGAGATTAAACTTGCTTTAATGGCATAACCTTGCATCCTTTCTTCTGCTCTCACTGACTGTCCTCCTGTGCCACAGCCTACTTTATAAGGCACTATACTTTCCCTGCCATCAGAACCAGTAGTCTCCATCCACTGGAGCCAGAATCCCACTACAAAAGCCCTGTCTCTTTCTCTCCTCCACTGAATTCCAATCAAAATCCATAAACATTCTTTGAACTTTTCAGTGCCTTTATTTATAATAAATAAGGAAAAAAGCCGTATCACTGTAAGTTATAAATTACAGAAGTTACCTTTAAAAGCAGAAAATTTGTACATGTAGAATTTTCATGAATTTTCAGACTTTACCTATTAATTTGATTCTAATGCTGTGAAAGTGTTTGAAACATGACTGGGAGCAGGTGAGATCTTCCTGACTCTGCAGCAAGATTGAAAAGGTGACCTCAAAACTTATTTTATTCATCTTGTTAACAGTGTTGATACAGTGGTCATTTCATGTGAAATACTGTTAATTGAGTCCTTCAGAAGAATGGTGTCCATACAGGAATGATGAAAAGAGGAATGATGTCCAAGATGACTAGGTTCTAAATGGATTATTTGCATCATTATAGCACTTTGGAGTCATCTTTGTCTAGGAAGACCTAGCTGTATGATAGGTTATTGGCCCCAGAGATCTTAAATCCAGATAAATAATTTAAATGAGCTGGTGCTTATTCCCCAGGGTGGGATCTTGAGGAAAAAAGAACAGAAAATTAGAGGGAAGGTAGAAAACAGATCTCCAGGAAGGGAAAAAGGGTTAGCTGAAATCTGTATTAATAACCACAGTAAAGCATTAAATACGTTGTGAAGCAAGTGTCTAACTTTTTGTTTTTAAAGAAAGTGGTTGAATTTAAAAGAATTTTAATCTATTTATCCACTCAATATCCACAGTCAGAATATGAGTATTTCTCTGGACAAAATCTAACAGGTCTGTAAAGAGGTCAAGGTTTTTCTCTGGTGGGAAGACTACAGAGGTTTTGCTGAAGTCTTTGGGAAAAGCTGGTGAGGAGAAACGATGCACTGCACATGTCTGGGGCTCTGGGCTGACTACCAGTTCCCTCCACTTTCTTGTGTCCACCTTTGCCTGAGATTCTCAGTGTATGAAGAGACATCCATCCACCCACCCACCCACTCACCCACTCACACACCCACTCACCCACTCAGAGCCTACTTGTTCCACCATCTCCTTTATTTGAATTGTGAAATTGTCGATGGAAAATAAGCAGTCATTTCCATGATCATTCAAGATAAGTAAGGGAGGCAGAGCATGGAGTAATCTTCATCTCTGGCCTGCCACAAAAGAAGGCAGCACTACAATCTGGCAAAGTGCAGAGGCGTTCATTTAGTTCTTCCACTCAGAATCCTTTGTGAAGGCAACCGTAAAGTACCTTACTGCTTTTTAACCTCTGAATGTTTAGTAACTTACCTGGGCCTGTTTGTTACCAATAATGCCTCTGTGTAAGGTACTGTTGATTTCATTGACTCTTTTATATTCCTTCCATGACAGTTTAAGGTGTTTCTTCAAACAGTAAGTAGCAAAAAGCACATCAGATCCCATCTACATGATATGGACAATGTAAAACATTTTTTTCACCATGATTTCACACTAGAGAAAAAAAAAACAACTAGCAACCATTTCAAATTTAGCCTAACTCTGTGTCAGTATAACAGAATCTTTCACATCAATTTTGTTTCCATGATGAAGCTAATTTACACAGATCAATCCCAGAGGCTAAATCTTTATGTTCTATTATACTAATTTCCAAATGCTGATGAACCATGATATTTATTTCCAATACTGTAGATTTAAATGGGGTTTAACCTTTTAATTTTTATGTATTGGTCTAACAGTGTGGCAATTCAATTGAAGACGTCTGCCGCTTTGATGATAATAAGGCATGAAGAGTATAAAAACATATTAAAAGAAAAAGCTATGTTCTATGCCATGCATGATTCTGGTTGATTCCTTAGGTATGCATCTAGCTGGGAGTTCATAATTACGTATAAGAATCTATAATTTTCTTAATTGACATGTACATTTAGAATCCATCTAATCAGGCAGGAAATTCATAGCTATTGATGGGCAGCAGAAAGATCATTCTCCACTGACTATTTTAAAAAGTAATGAAATAGCTTTAAAGTGACTGAATCTTTTTCTAGTTTCCTAAGTAACCTGGACCATGTCAGAAAGTGTTCAGTATTGCAGTGTAGCATATAACCCAAACCCTGATTTATTTTTTCTTATACACAGTATATTAAGTGATTTAATGAAATGGACTAATTTCAGAACATTTTGAATGGATTACAGAATGCCCTAAAACACTTGAATGACTAATGGCATCACTGGGTAATACATTACGTTAATGTTGAAGCATGACTATTTGAATAGTTTCCTTGAGTTGTGTGCCACTGGCAGGCTATCACACTGGGCTACACATGTATGTATGTATGTATATTTGCAAAAATGTATTTTAAGATTGATAAAAATGCTTTGATAAGAGTACAGGAGACTTTTTATTCTTGGCAATATTATTTCTTGTGTCCACCGCTCATACCCGCGAAACCTATGTGCCAATTTTCACCTAACCCTTCAATCCCCACATTTTCATTCAAGTACCTATGCTCTTCAAGCTAAACTCTTATGCTGTGTTTGCTCTTGTTTTCAATATAAAGGGTTAGGATCACTGCTTGACAAGCATAAAATCCAGATCTTACAACTTTCTTTCAAGAGAAAGTAAGGCATTTGTAATATAGAGGACTGGACACGTACTTCTCTAATAGTAATCTTTCCATATGCAGAATTACAACAGGGATGTTATGTGATTGGTTAAAGAAGGTCCATTAGTGCACTGCAGTGTCTTATTTAAGACAGGATCTCCCCGGGAAAGAATTTCAGAACCTTTGCTCCTGATGCAAGTTCTTATATTACAAATTTTAAAGCAGCTTTCTCTCCTTGGGCTGACAGACTAGGGCAAAAGTAGTGTACTTTGAAATGGGTATTTCTCCCTAACCTGATCTAAACACCTCTCACTCTGCAATATGAAAACGAAATGTGAGACAAGGATACAGAGCACCAATCAGAAAGATACAAAAGGATTTAGAAAGCATCAAGCATCCTGGTACCACACATACACATTATGTACAAATAACTGACCCACTTAACTATTTGAGTGAGGTGCATTACAGCTGTCCACAACCAACTTAGCATCCTCCAATAGAATCTGGGGCCCTTACATCCACTTTTAATATCCTTCACTTGAAGCAGTTTATTTGCATACACTAGCCTGAATTTCAGGCATAGAAAAATGATTTTGATATTCAAATTATAGCAGCTGAAGTAAAGGTTCATACTTTCTCCAGCACATAGACAGTCAAAGAACTATTTTTCCATCTGAAGAAGTTCAGTTCTATAGCTCAAGTAATTTTTGTGTTTCAAATGCACACAAAATGTATGCTTATGTTGTCATAAAACTGTATGTTTATGGTGTCATTAACAAAACATAAGATTTTACTTTGTAAGAGAAAAGGGCTCAACAGTGAACGTGTATGTTCAGCAGTTAGGTCAGTCATGGCCTCCCAATAATAAAATCAATTATTATCCCCTGAAGAAAGTTGACAGCTGGGAAGCTGAATTCTGCTCACTATAGCAAGTACATACTTCACTGAACTGCCTAATTACATTAATGAATCCATGTGAAGAACTCAATTAGGTCTTTCTGTCTAGACTTGAGAAGTAAATAAATATTACCTAATGCATGGTATTCAATACAAGGAAAACAATCACATTTATACACACTGCAAGATGAAGCAAGCCAGTGATACCTCCTCTGCTCACTGTTTTGGGTTCACATCTGTACTTTGTTTAGTCTGCATTTTATTAATTGACTGCCTATTCCTTGCATTCAGCTGCTTTGATTGAAACTGTGATGGCAATTGAGGTCTGTTTATCTGAATTATATCTGAAGATTAATCCAAGAATAATCTGAAGATTACTCCAAATAAGCAATTGAACTACTGCTTGCTGCTGCATCAGAATGGTTGCTTGAAGACTGCTATGTGTTTATATAGGTCCAGGTGCTATGCAACACCTAGAGATAAATAAGCCCAGTCCACAAGCAGACATTGCCCCTCTGCACTGAGCCATGAGCCCTCAATAATCCCATCTATTTGCATAGTTTAACTGACAAATGTCATTACCTCCAGTTTTAATAAGTGTACACTCACTAGCAGTGGGATTTCACTGAATAGCAGGCCACCCCTATGCTGTTCTCATCTGTTTGACCTGTTTTACAGAGAACTTACGGCATACCACAAAAGGTAATTGGTCTTAAGTACTTGTGCTTGTCCAATGTTATCAACTTGGTAGAATAAACCCAAAGTTAGGATACTAAGTCAGCCTTTAATCTTCTCACCATTTTGATGTTACTGAGGTTACCATTTAACCAAGGGTAGAAAGTCACACACAAAGCACAACGGGGGGGGGGGGGCAGTGACAGATACGGACAATTCATTCCAGCATTGAGGTGTTAGGACACTTCAGTCCCTTGGTGAGTAAGAGCCAGGCTTCCACAAGTAAAAGGAGGAAGCTTATACAGCTTGTTATCATAGCTACTGTCCAGCAAATACCATCCAGATGTAAGAAGTTCCTTTCAGTCAGTGTAAAAGATCAGTATCAATTCTGGGATGTAGCATCTTGAAAAGATCCATACTTCTGTTTTTAGCCTCTAGGACAATAGCCAGCTGTCAAGGCCTACATTATTGCTCTGCAAGCTCCATCAGCAGTTGCTTCAGGGTTGCTGCTATCACTAGCAGCCCCTTATTGATGCTTGTGACTACAAGTGAGCATAGACACCAAGAAATTGTTCAGTGTTAAAGCCTGTAATTTATATCCTGACCTGTAGCAGATTTCTCAAAAACAGTGTAAGGAAAGTAGACCTGGCAAGATTTTTGGTAATGCAAAGCATGTCAAGTTGTACTGTAAAAAGAGTAGAGAACGATGCTTCAGATTTCCATTCCCTTTATTGCCAACAGATTGATATTTTAAATGCCAAGGTCCAAAAAAAATGTTGGTAATAAATACTTCACTTTAGGCTGTAATAAATAAAAAAATTATTAACAAGGAATGCACTTTGCCAGCCCCAAGTGTGGGTAGTTTTTAAAAATAACAGAAAAAGTATGGCCATAGTTCACAGTTAAGCAGCCAGAAGCCGCTTATTACAGCTATTCCACAACAACGGAGCTCTCCCTTCCCTCCCTTTCCAGATGTGTATTCACAGCTTAACTCCATCAGAAATGCTTTCTTACAGAGGAAGCAGTCATACTCTGCTCAGAGTTCAAGTCAGAAATATCTTTAACACACAAACACGAAGCAAGGAAAGCTATGGTCCAAATATCCCCTTGTAAAACTCTTTTAGTCCAACAGTAGGTTTAGGCTTCTAATAGATGTGTGCCCAGCACACTAGGACAGTCAAGTTTTCGTACCACAACACATCCATCATCACCATATGCTCCACCATCTCCACTGTAGATTTCACAGTGAACAAGAGGGTCTGTTTGGTTTAACAGTCAGTCCCTTCAGTTACATCGCTGCAGCAGCATGTTCAGAGCATATTCTATTCTGTGTTTTAGTTCCAGTGAGCATCCAGAAACCAGAAGAGTTGTCAGATGAAACGTTGTGGATATCCTCTCTTCATTGATGTAGGTAAGAAGATACTCCTCACTCTGATTGCAAATGATGATTTTTGTGTGATCATGATAGAAGTTCACCTGTAAAAGAGAAGCAAGTTCCTGCTTGTATACTTTCTCCTCTAACATTTCTGGCATTTATCTAGGTTTCTTGCAATAAAGTATTTCAGAAACGTTTTCTCCAGGGATGCTACCAAACTTACTTGAAACGTGCCATCATTGAAGAGCATCATTAATGCTTTATCGGATTTAAGCCATTGTAAGAGGTAAAGCCTGGGCCTGCGTACATCTGTTAGGCTGGGCAAGTCTCCTCCCTGAAAAAGGGAGCAGACATTATGCTAAACACTCAGTTCACATTTAGTGTATTTTTACAGCTCAAGGCCCAGAATATGCTGAACTTACATCCATGAGGTTCTCTTCCATGTAATGAGAGAAATACTTCAGTACAGTTACTTGGCTAATGAATTGTTGAGGAGCCTCTGTGGCTGTGAAGACAGAGCACTGCCCTAGCTCAGCATAGTAGTGAACTGTCCTGTAAAAGGAGAAAGAAAGTAAGGAGATTAGAGGTGAAAAAAAGCATTTCATGTGTAAACCACCTTAGTGAGTTGTTGGTTTTGTAATTGTACTTACTTTTTGTCTGGCAGAAGACTCATATGTGCCCCATTGTTGAAAAGGACACCAACTGTGTGATCTGACAGCTGGTAGCCGAAGCCATACTTGTTAGAGTAGTCCACCCATTTTGTAACCCACTGGAAGGATGCTGTCAGCTGTTCTTTGGGAATGCTGTCTGCTTCTGGCATGTTCTCCAGACATCGTCTCAACACCCTTGCAACTGTATCAGCAACACTTCCCATGGTACTGTCTTCCAGGCCTTAAAGAGAAGGATTATCAGACTGACAGAAGTGCACAGAGAACCAGCCTTCATTCTAAACTTTTCAGTTATCTAGACTGTAATTTTAACAAGTTTAGCCTTTATGGCTTTCCAGTTTTAATTCTTCCAAAGTATTGGCTGTAAAATTTAGAGCATCAAAAATAGGGGGTGGGAGGGAAAGCAGCTGTTTGTTTCAAGTTTTTAAGCCCGAGAGAGACATGAAGAAAGTAAAGGTGGGATTTAGAATTAGAGATTACATTTTGCTGCACTTACATTCACTGCTACTGCTGCAGCTTCCCAAAGTTCCTCTGACTATCATCCGAATAGAGTCTCCAATCTGCCTAGTTTCTGGCAACACTCCAGGCTTCACTACAGTTGTGATAAGAGGCTGAATCTCCTGGAAGAGATGCCAGACATGTAAACATCAAACATAACACAAGCCAAGGCCTATATACAGGTTTTGCATGGCTCTCCTGTTTCTCAAATGATAAATTCTAGGGAAACCGGTATTAGTGTTTCCAGCAAGTATAAAGAGTTGCTGTTAGACTAAGCTTAAAGAAGCAAGCCAGGTCTTTCCATTCTTTAGATCTCCAATTTGCATCTTACACACTACTAATCAGTTCTGTGTTCTCCTGCCCTAGAACAGCTGTGTGCAGCTCTAAACACCAAATGGTAGGAATGAGATCTCAGCAATTTATTCTTTAAGAAGTCCTAGTTAATCACAAACTGAAGGCCTGTATTTGGAATATTGGGAAAGAGCACCTGGCAGACAAGTTACCACACAGATGACAATGGAGTCTAGGCAGATACTATAATTACACTCAAAAGCCAAAATTGATAGTCTCCCTACAAAGGCTACTATACCTTGGTGAAGCTTGGTTAAGCCCTCTTAAAGCAACTCTGCGAATCATTTAAGCTTGATTATGCTGTGTACAGCCCCAGCTCTGATATCCAAGTCAAATATAATTTAATTACAGCTACTCCACCCAACTGTTATTGTATTTGAATTGAACTGCACTTGCATTTACCTCTTCTGTTCTGTGTTTGTGGGGCTGCTGGGTTATTGATGTCTTCTTCAAATCATGCCGGAGCTTGTAGATTTCTTCATCTTCTTTAGCTAATCTGTCTGTAATACAGGAAAAAATACTTAGTTGCATATGAAAGTGCTGTTCCATTACAGAAAGCCTAAGCAGCTGGCTACAGAATGTGCACTGTCTCCCTCCAGTAGTTCCTTCTGAACCTGCCAGTCTCCCAGAACAGCAGTGCCATTATACACAGATCATGAAGAGACTAAATTTTAATAGACATTACAGAACAACAGATGGCCAGTATAGATTGTTAGTATGCCATAAGAAGCACGCACTTACGTAAGTTGGTGTAGGTTGTAGGCTACTGTCTATAGTTACTGATAGAGAGGTCAAAACTAACGCAGGGAAGCTCCGAGACATAAATACAAGTACTCGATTGCTATCTCACAGTTATATATTACTAGCATGACAGTGATGGCATGGAGATAAGTTTCAAGTGTAGCTACAAATCCACTTACTGTGTGTGTCAAAGTATCTGGCTTTATCCTTTTTACCACCAAAGAGAGCAGCAGCGGCTTTTTTGAAGAAGTTTTTAGCAGGACTTGATAAATGGAAATCAGGAACAGTGTGACAACAGCTAGCAGACAGCCTATCAGGTGTAAAGCCCTGTGGAAGTGCGATACAAAAAATTTTTAGACCAGAGTGCATTTTTAGGGGGAATATTTTTTTCAGCCAGAAAACAGTACAAACCTGTAAGAAAAATTCGTGTTGAATTATTTCATCTAAACTGGGCCGATCTTCAGGATTTTTTGACAACATGCTAGCTATTAAGTGTTTCGCAGGTGCCAAGAGAGATGAAGGCAGGCTGTATCTTGCCTCCCTTATACATCTGTATGTTTCTTTAAGATTTGTGGTCTCAAACGGGGGTCTTCCCAATAGCATTGTATACCTGTTTAAAAGGCAAAGGAAAAGAATTGGTTTTTTGGTTTGGTTTTTTTTTTTGTTGGTTGGTTTGGGGCAGGGGGAGGAGGTGGGGTGGGGGTGTTGTTTTTCAGTTTGTTTTTTGTTTTGGGGGTGTGTGCGGGGGGGGGTTTGTTGGGTTTTGGGTTGGTTTTGTTTTGGGTTTTTTTTGTTGTTTGGGTTTTTTTTTTTTTTTTTTTTTTTACACACACCCACAATGCTTGTCTACAGCTATTGAAAAGGCATTGTTTGTCTCCCAACAAAAAGGTGAGTTTCTGCACTTGGGCTACACATGTATAAAAGGCTCCAAACTGATGTAGTACTGCATCCCCTTTGAACTCTTAAAAGCTTAAGCCAGTGACAGAAATATTTCATTTCAAAGGCAGTGAAGTACTTACATTACACAGCCTAAGGCCCAGATGTCAGATTCACAGCCATGTCCTTGTTTGTTGAGGACTTCTGGAGAGAGGTAATTTGGTGTGCCACATATTGTTCTGCAAATCAAAGAGGCCACAGAGCCTGTCAGTATTTTAGATAGAAAGAGCAGAGAAACTATTTTTCATAGCGCAGGTTTTCTTCTCAAGTTTGGACAAGAACTTAAGACTCCTAAAGAGGAGCTGGATGAATGTTAATAGTAGATGTGTTTCATGGTGTCTTCATGATACAGGAATAGCAGACTTGTATCTGTGCTAGTAGTCAGTCAAATGCCTCTGGCTTTTCTCTGAGCATTTAAATAAGTCAAAGCTCAGCAGCCCATTTTCTAGAAGGGGAAAGCTTGATCCTAGAAGCAATTAGCTTTTTCTGTGGAACAGGATTTCTCATTTCTAGATGAATTTGATTCCATTTACTACCAGACTTTACATTTCTTGATGCTCCTACCTCCTCCTGTGCTCCAGGGGTTCCAGCCTAGCTGCCAAGCCAAAGTCACCCAGTTTTAGTTCCATGTTCTCATTAATGAAGAAGTTACCTAGCAGACAGAGAAATTCTAGTTAGTCCTTTTCTTGCAAGGTTGGAACGCATTTGCCACAGGTGCTGAGTCATACTTTGTTCAAAGCCAGAAGCTAGCCAAGATTTTTTTTTTTTAAAGTAGGAATGCTTAATGTCATCCCTTAAGCACTCCCAAGTTTCCACTGAAAAGTAAGTCAGGCTGAGCTAATTTTGTTAAGCTATCACCATACAAACGGAAAGTGGTACAATGGTGACAGGGCTGGAAGAGTGTTTTGAAATTGGTGAGGTGCAGAACTTACCTAGTTTAAGATCCCGGTGCAAGATTTCCTGTTCATGAAGATACTTTAGCCCTGACACAATTTGCCTGAGGTAGTATCGTACTTCTGGTTCTGTCAATACCTTCCTTGCTTTTAAGATGTGAGCCATTGACTGCAGAGGAAAAACAAAGGCAGAAAAATGTTACTGATTATTCACACAAGATTCACCTTAAGCACAAGTAAATAAATGTATGGAGAAACAACAACTAAAGAGGCCACAAAAAATACCTTTTACACATCACACATTTAAATTAGGTGCAGATTCCAGGTAAGTAAATACTGGATTTCTCCCAGCTGATGCTCACCCTTCTACTGCAGTACTCCAGAAGAATATAAATATTCTCTCTGTCTTCAAAGTAGTGGTAAAACTGCACAACGTGTCTATGATTAAGCATTCTGTGCAGCTCAATCTCTTTATCAATCTGAAGAGACAAGTGGGGGGAGGGGGAAGCATTATTAGCCTTGCGTCCACATGGTTAAGAAGGCAGCTCTATCAGAACCATTTCAGGCAAAGGGCCAGGCAATCCAGCACACAAAGAGAGTTTGACGAGAGAAAAATAGAGTCATTCACCGACACACACCTTTTCCCTTTGATGAGGTTTCGCTACTCTGCTGTGAGGAATGATTTTCGCAGCATAAACTTTATTTGTTGTCAAATCTGTCATCTCATAACACTTGGCGAATCCACCCTAGAGAGACACACGAGAAAAAAGCAATTATAGCAGGTATGAAAGAAGTCCCACACTTAGTCATTCACCAGCTCAGGCATTAGTCAAGGAGCGCGACTTCCTTCGCACAAGACAATGCGGGGACAGCTCTGCGGCTCGTCGCCTCTCTGAGGGGTCGCGCTACGGCTGCCCCCCGCCCCGCATGCAACACCGAAGCCATTTCTGCAGGCTGGCCCGAGCCGATGGCACGGCCCCGCTCGCGTTCCGCGGCGGAGACGAATCGGGGACAGGAGCGGTGCCCGGACCCACCGCGCCGGCAGCGGGGCAGCCCCCGGCCGGCAGCGCGGGGCGCTCCAGCGTCCCGCCGAGCACAGCGGCCGCTCCGCACCGCGCTCCACCGAGGAGAGAGGCCGGCCCGGCCGCCGCCCGGGGGGGCACGGGGCCATCCGCAGTCGTTACCTTTCCGAGCACCTTGCCGCGGCAGTAGCGCTTCCCCGTCGTGGGGTCGGTTATAATCCGGGAGACCTCGGCGGCGGGGTGGGCGTGCTGGTGCGGCGAGGGCTCCTCCGCCTTCTTCCTCCGCGACTCGCCGCCGGCCCCTCTGCCCAGCGCCGCCTCGCAGCACTTGGCGCCGCCGCCGCCCGGCGGGGAGGCGATCGTCCGCAGTAGCTCCATCCCCGCGCCCCGCCGGCTGCACTCGCCCACCTCCGCCACCCCTAACCGCCCGTTGCCGACGGCGGCGCCCCGGCCCGCCCCTTATATAAGGGCGCAGGCTCCGCCCCGGCGCTGAGGGACGGCCCGGCCCCGCCCCGCTCCGCCCGGCCCCGCCCCGCCCCGCCCCGCCGGCCGGCCGAGGGGAGCTGGGCCGGTGCAGGCCGTCGCGTCCTGCCCTGCGCGGCCGTGCGGGAGCGGCGGGGCGGGAGCAGCATCCCGGAGCGGGGGTAACCCCCGCTGGAGGCCTCGAGGGGCCGGGCTGGGTGGCTTTCAGGTCGGCCTGTAACGCGCTGCAGCTGCGGCGGCCGCTCTGCCCACCGCCGCCCCCCTGGGTGGGCACCCGGCGAGGGGGGCCTCATCCCGCCGTGAGCCCTCCGGTTTGGGCCGTGGCTGCTCGCGGGGCGGCGGCGGCGGTTCCCGGTAGACGATCGGTGCTGTGGCCTGTGTGTCCGTCGCAGCACATGAGGAAAGGAAGGAGTTTTCCCCACACACACTTAAAGCAGCCCCACCGCAGCGGGGAGCCAGGGCCTGTGCTTTACCTCGGCGCAGAGCTGGGGCCCGTGGCCTGGCTTAGAGGGTGCCAGTCCCTGGGGTGCAGGCCCCAGTGCAAAGGAGCTACCCTGGAGCTACCCTGTCCTTGCTTTTGCATGGAGAACCCATGACACCCCCCAGAGCTGCCTGAAAACAGCCAGCTCTGAGAACTTTCACACAAGCAGAAATATTGCGAATGTACATACATTAATTTTGATGGCCCCTGAAGGCAATTGTACTTCAGGACCTCTGGTCTAGATGTTTGTGTACAGGCAATTGTGGAGAGTGAAGCATGTGTACGGCAGAAAAGTTTTGAAATGTGGAATAGTTTTGCATTTCTCCCATTCTGAAGATGCAAAACCACTGAAGTTTGTTACTTCCTTGGTTTGTTACACATTTCTGAAGCATTATTTGCTTGTTGGCACACAGTAAGAATACTTCTACTCACTTGCATTTCTGGTAAAAATCGAAGTCTAGTTGATTTGATATAAACAACTCTCAGAGTGTGTAACTGTATAAATTATTTCAGTGTCAGATGCTGAACATCCCTCATTTCAGATCTTAAAATAACAGCAAAATATACTTATTTTACAGTACGTTGTCAACATCAGGATGCATGCTTTATCAGACCTGCCCCCCCAAAAAAAAACCCCACAAAACAAAACAAAACAAACCAGCAAAGGTGCAGAGCAGCTTCAGTTCCCCTACATAAGTATTGCATTATGAAGGTAGCAGTGCTCAGGTGTCAAGTATGTTGGATTGTGTACACTCTACTTCTACCCACCTGCAATTTTCTACTACATATGTGCTTCTACATGCAGCTGTCTTAATTCCTACCTCACTGTGAAAAGTCTACTCAAGCCATATTAGTATTACTAGTGATTAACTATAGGGATAGAGATAAAAACAAGAAGAGATAAAACTGGGATACACAAACAGGAGTCAGACCTGTGCCCGCTCAAACCTTAGCCTTGCAAGTTCTGGCTTCCCAGGTGAATATTGTTTCCCTCATTCAACTTCACTTTCTCCAAATTAGTATCCGTTATTGCAAAGTAAGTTACTTAACATAAACAAGATTTCTCGGTGCTTTATTTTCTGTCCGTAAACTGCTTCGGTCTGCTGTGCTGAAAGGCATATGGGGAAAGGGGACAACAGGCAGAACAGATGTACACGTTTCCCCTCCACTGGGAAGAAATGGTACTACACATGGTAAAAAGCGAATTTAAGAAACACAGGATTTGTCTGGTACAGGTTTAGAGGAGATTGTTAAATTTGACTTTAAGAGGACACAAGCACATGGTTAAAGCTGAATACACAAAGCATTCTGCTAAGCAAGACTAGAACTATTTTTTCTCACCTACTTTGCTGAAGCAAAGTCTTTAAGCTGTGCTTCCTCTGCGTTACAAAAGGCCATGAGGCTGCCTGGCTGCCCAGTGCAGCCTGTTCTGTTACTTGAAGACTGCTTCTCCGACTTTGGCACAGCTAGCATTTACATAGCATTTACCTAACCCTATCTCAAGGTGCCAGGTTTACCATACTATTCATTGCAAGGTTTTACAAAGGAAAAGCTGTTGCAAGGATAAGGATTTTTGACAGCATTCTTAGCCCCAATGATGAATTGTGTTTCTGCCCTTTCTGCCTCTGAATTTGCTCCTTCCTATTTCCTCTTCTCCAGTCATTCCACTGGCTTGCAAGTCCTTCCCTGCCTTCTAACTCCAAATTTGCACAACTCATCAAGTAACGTTAGCCATAGGTACCAAGTTCAACATGTAAGTGCTCCAGAGGCCTCTAAAAGGTTATGTGCTGGCACTTACATTTCTTACACTTATATTCCTTAGCTTCTGTGGAGAGCTACCTTATATTTTGTAATTGATGTATTTCGCTTTTTCCTTCTGAAGGTGTTAAAACAACACTGATGCAAAGGCTTGAAACTGACTCTGTCATACCTTGCAAGAGGAAAGCCGTCCTAGCCAGTGCTCTGTAATGTCCCACTTTTTCTTTCATCAGCAGTGCTCAAGTATACCTGCAGTCTGCATGAGAAGCTCATTTGCAAGCTAGCTAAGATAGCAGCAGCTCTGTAGCTAGATCAGTATGCAGCGCTGCAGTTATCCTGCCAAGAAACAGGGCAAACATAGCCTGAACTCAGGCTTCAGACATGCATTCTGTCTTTGGCTCTAGAAAAAAAGTAATCCCTTATCCCTACAGCTTCATTTTGACACAAATGAACAGCTTTTTCATAAAAGCCTGATTATCAGGGGCCGAGAAAGGCTAGGCGTGCATAAATCCCTGGGTCATATGAAGAACGGGAATTTAACAAAGTCGTAAAGTGGCCCAATTACAGGCTCATGGGAAGGTCTTGGCAGGAGCTGCTCATTCTTACTCTATCATTGGGGAAAAGAGGTATCTGAAGACATAAATTTCCAGAAAGAAGTGCATTAATTCCTGGATGTCCAGCTCCCTGCGTATTACAGAGTCTTGCACTGTGTTTATGGCCATGAATTTGCCAGGGCAACCAGGTCTTTAAGTGAAATCAGTATCAGCGCCATCTACCTGACCTCCAGGCTGCCTGGCAGCTAACTTCCCGCGGTGCCACCAACACACTTCTCCATCAGCAGTACGCCAGTCGGAGCCCCTCACTAAGCTCCTACAGTCACACGCACCGACAGCCCTGCAGTCCCTCAGGTGGCAGCCCACACTGCTTTGGCAGGCAGAGATGGTCTTTTAGCCTCTTCCCCTGATTTCTGCGGCCAGCGCCTCTGCGTTCCTGCCTCAAGCGAGCTGTCGGCGGGACCACGTTTTCCACTTAGCCGGTCATGGAGTGCCCTCAGCTGCTGATAGGAAGTTATGACAGTTTATCCAAAAAACCACATTCGACTTAAAGCTAGGACAAACGATTGAGCTCCACAAACAGCGTTGTCACTGGAACACATACCAAAATATGCGGGTGATAAAAATTAAGCAGCTTCTTTCTAGAGCATCGCCCTATAGAAACTGTGTTATTAAAACCGTGGGTTTTACACAAAGTGCTTCATGATTCTTTGTGACCTGTCAGAGAGAATAGTTATTGACTGGAGAAACTATTGCTAATCTTACTGTATTTTAGTGATTGACTACATCGCATTTCACCTCTTGACTTTCTCCTTAGCTCATCCCGCTCCTTTTGTTCTTCTGGTTTAAACTTTCATACCCCACCAGCTCCACACAAGCCATTTCCCACCACCCCATACAGGTCTGTATGTACTCTGCTTTTGTGTTTCACGCTTTCCAGGTTCTCCAGGGCACTTGCTGTTGTGCTTCCAGTGAAGTATTCATTTCACAGCCTGCAGGGTATCTAGCATAGGAAGCCTCACCAAATAAAGTATAAAACATAAAAGCCAAACTAGATACAGAACTAAACATTTGCTCTGATGCTGCCATGCAGTTTCAGTGTCTCACTTCCCTTGCAGGATTTTATTGTCACAGATCATCCTCACCCACAGGTGTGATACCATTTGTCCTCCCTAACTCACTGCAGAGCTAGTTCAAAGCACTTGTTTCTGCTATAATTCATGTATTTGTTTCCTTTGTTTGAAGTTTGGCGAAGTTTCCAAAGACCTGAATTCCTTCGGAGTTTCATTTGAAGTGATCTACTAATTAAAAAGCAGGCATACTACCAAGAGCTTAAGGCATTCATATGCTTTCCCAGAAAAATCTCCAGAAAAAGTGTGCTTAGCTTAGTGGTCACATAGGCTGTGCTAGTTTTTGGTTCCTTCTGGGGTGGTACCAAGGTCTGTTCCCATCCTGCTGGTTCAGTGTGGGTTCTCTGGAACCAGCAGGAAGGCAGGGCTGCAGTTGTGGGGGTTATAAGATCCTGTATTAGGTCCCCAAAGGCACAAAACTCCTCCTATTTCCTGGGGTTTAATGAGTGCATACATGGTCAGGGTGGATGGATGGCTCTCAAAGTTGTTCCCTCAGTACAAAGATCAGGTATGGGAAATAATACAGCGCAAATCAAGTGTCAGTGTGTCAAGTGAAGACAGTGCCAGGGAAACTCAGCTTTCTCTTATCCCTCACTGCTCTCACACTCCTTCACTGTGCTGCTTGGGCTGATTTCAGCTTAATGTTAGGCACTAGCCCTTGCACTCAGGAAGTGCAGTAACATCTTCATACAGCGCCTACTTCTAAAAGTGAAGTCAGACCACAGGTTTGCACACTGTGGTATTTTTCTCATTTTGTTTTTTCACGGCTTGACTTGTTTTTCTTGCATGTCCCAGACCAAAACAAATATACTAACCTCAAAGTTAAAGTACTGCAAAATTAAAGGCTCTAAAGCCTTTGCCTTTACCTCTAAAGATTGATCAAAATTTTTACTCTAAACTTTGCAAAGTTAATAGCTGAGGATGTGTTTGCACAGACAATACTGTCAGATACATTGTTTCATTCAATGAAATTCTCTAAGGCCCCTATTTGCCCCCCTTGAAATGCACTGAGGAGAACAAAGACTGTCAACTGTATCACCCATACATTAACATAATGACCACAAATACATGTGAATACTTCATGCAGTGTCCTGTAGGAATGACACCCACTCTGCCTCTGCCTACAAGAGTGAAGCTCCTGAGTGCTCCCTTAGTCAAAGAGTATCTGTCCACAAGATGTTTAGTGACATATCCTGGCATTCTGGCCATCCATCCTGCCAGCAGCAGCTTTTTCTAGATGTTGCTTCTGCTGAAGCACTGGTGATTTTCAGTATGCCGTTTGTTGCGACGGAGGGAAGACACAGTCACTCAATATGAGTGATCAGCAGACTTCGTTTATTGTCTCTTACAGTCACCTTTTATGCCTTCTTATAATTAGCTCATACATATTACAAAAGTTAAGCTCATTATTGGTTAGTTGCCTAAATACCAAGCCCGCCCCTTGTTTCTCTTCTGTAGTTATCTGTTCCCACCTGCAACATTCTTTTCCCACCAAAATCTTCCTGTTACTGTGTAACAAGGACAGCCAAAGACAGTGTATTTTGCTTTACTTCAGATGAGCTGAGAGCGATGTGCATTTTTGTTCAGCCAGCTGGACTATGTCTATGTGACCCTTTTCAGCTAGCCAGTTATCCACAGCCGTTGAAGGTGCTTGGGACTTCATGAGACCAGGGCTTAAGATACCACACCATAGCGTTATAATGGTTATGCCCAGAATTAGCCTGCCTCCCATGTAAAATACCACCAGACCCATTATGCAGCTGCATCAATCATGCAGAAGGAACAAAGGTCTGTGTGATGGTAAAGCGTCATGTCCAGTATTAGGGACACTTGGCTTCGTACCTGAGGAACAATTGGAGTAGTGTTTTGTGCCTCAAAAAGAACTGCCTAGAATATTATATTTTTTTTATAGCCCTTGTCAGCGCCCTAATACCTTTAAACCTCCTTGTTAAAGGAAGTAATGCCAAAGGGTAGTCAAAATCCTCTAAATGGGACAGAGTTCACTACTTCAGTTAGTTCCCCTTCTTGCTGTCCCTTCCCTTTTCCAATTTCAGTCTTCAGCTCCTGCAGGACACAGGACAGGAGACAATCTCCTACCAGTTGGGCTAGGCACTTATTTTCTTTCTATGGGTAGGAAAGCATTTTCCTGAATCCACAGAGCAGAAGTCAGTGTTACTGGTGCTTAAATAACACAGACAACACAGGAACAGAATTATGAGATATATGAGGTAAGAGCCCATGTCACAGGTTGTCTCCATGACACTCCTTTCTGTCAAGAACAACCATATCTGTTTTTCATGCACATGTTGCCAGTAACTGGATATGTACATGCCACTTCTGACCATATATTACAAACATGAAGCGCAAAAGAGGAGAGCAAGTATTTAGGAGGTTGAAAGCATTTGTTGCCTTGTTTTCCACAATTAACTGTGCTTGTAGAACAAAACAGCTGCAAAGAACTAAGTGTTCTGGCAGACAGGAGTACAAGTCATTATTCCTAACCCTCAACAGTTGTGTATAATGTTCAAGCTCAGCAAGACAGTGATGCTGATCTTACGCATGCCTAGATATAGAACTACTCTGGGAAGTTAGAGTTGAAGGTAGAGGAGTTGATGGTCTACAGAAAAATTAGTTACTAGGTAATTACATGCAATCCAGTGCTTCTTTTCAGCACTGCAGGTACTACAGAGGCTCTTTGCTACCAAAGCAAGACATGCCAGAAGAAATCCTGAATAGAGCAGAAGAGATAGCTTGCTCAGGAAGGAAAAGTGAGCTGAAAGCTGCTGTTGTCAGAGCCAAGTGAAGCAACCACATCATCTTTGAAAGAAGGGTATCCTGTGCTCTTTTGGCTGTTGGGATTAGATTAAAACCATTTAATATTTATTGCCTTTCCTAGATTTCTTCTATCCACCACTGACATCAAATCAACAGGCTTTAACAAAAGCAACATAGAAAGAAGAGTAAGCATCATATGTTACTATCAAAATCTTTGTTCATCACACACAACATGACAGAGACATTCTGGGGAAAGCTTCTGAGAACTATGTTTGCTGATAAGCTGTTTTCTGTCTGGCATATATTAGAAGTTTTTCTAAGTGTTTCTTACCTCCATTTTGTATTATATGTAAATCACTACAGCTTTTCCAGGTAACAGTGCTTTCTGTATTTATGTAAATATTTAAAAGTGACTGGCACTACATTTAGGTTATTTGAGTTACACTTGTCTTGACTGCTAATATGAAGAGTTGAAGCATGTCATTAGCAAAGTCAGTGTACCAAAACCCCCCCAAAAATCACACACAAAAAATGACTTGTAATGAAAGTTATCTAGGAAATTGAGACATACCAAATCCAGTCTGCTGGCATCTTTAAGAATAGACATGAAAGCAGGTGGTGTTTTAGACAGGATGGATAAAAGAAAAGATGAACAAAAAGCATGCCCTAAATAGCTAGGTGTGAAAGTGAAAATCCCTACTAGATTTTTTCCCAGCAATTCACTTTGATCTTTTTGTTCTAGCATCCTTTTCTGATTTAAGCTATTATTAGCATCAGCCACCCAAGGAAGGTAGGTAGGCCAGTGCAGTACCTTTCTCCTCCTGAGCTTAGCTGCACAGTCCACCAGTGGCCAAAGACCTTGGGCAGTTATTGTACCTCTGCTTCTTTGACTAGGAAAGCCAGTACCTTGAATAAAGCTCCTCATCAGTACAAAGAAAAAAAAGCCAGCGAAGATACTTGACAAGTGCAAAAAAAGCCAGAACTATGACTGAAAATACTGCCCTCTAAACAAGGAGAATGTGTCTGGGTGCAGTCACTGACTCCACAGATGGGACACACACTGGGGAGTAAAAAAATATATATTTATACATATAAATAAATATATATACATATACAATATAAATGTGCCTCCCAGCACCATCGCAGATGCTTTCCTGCACACCTGCATTAAGAAGAGGAAGTCAGGAAAGGGAAAGGAAAAGTCCCTGAAAGGGAAAATGAGAGATGAGTTCTACAGCTACAAACTGACCCAGGTATTTTGCCCAGAACAGGGGATGTTTTGGGAGAGGTTAGTTTTATCTAATCTTTAGCTCTGTTTCAAATCGACATTTTAACAGGTTTGGGATGTGGAGTCTCAGTTGACCTTTGATGTTCTGTATTACTTAACACGGAGCAGGTTATTTTTTAAGTTTAGAGAGCAGTTACTATTGGCTCAGATCAACCACAGCGAATTTATGGTGTAACAAATACATTACACTTTCTTGTCTGAAGTCCATAGTCATATTTCACAGCAAATGGAAAATAATGCAGAAAGATAATGCTTAGCTGAACTTATGACAGGGTAAAAATATGAACACAAGTAGTTATTGTGCTCTGTGATGCCAAGAGAAGCTGTGGTACCTGGCAAAGAGCAAGCCTTCAGAAAGGAAGTAAATAAAATATTGCAAATACAAGTTTAGCAACAGGATGTGATAGCTCAGCCCACAACATGGATTATTGAACTTCTGAGATGGGGCTGAGTTAATTTTAGCTCTCATTTCAAGCAGAGCAGGGCACTTCCTCCAGTGAAAGAACAGCAGTGACCTTCACAGCAAACTGTGAGGTTTCTTCTATCGAAGTCTGCATTTAGCTTTAGAAGAACCTGCTTCTATTTTAGACTCCCAGGAGGGCTGGAGTGCTGAAAAACCTGTCTCTTTTTTTTTAGATACATCAATCTGAGTAAATAAAAAATATTACCTTTCCCTGGTCTAGTTTATGCCTTCAGATTCTTATGGCAAAGACACTATCCCCACAAGCATGCTGATTTTTTTCTTAATTAAGTAGCTCATTGCTCTTAACCTTAAACGACAGATTTGAGAACCATAGAATCAGCAAATTTCTGACTTGGACAGCTTTCTGTCATCTGTCAAACGGTAATACCCAATTGATAAATGAAATGTATGAAGGAAATCCTCCAATACTCACTTGCATGAAACATAGCGGTTTTTAAAAATTAGAGCTTTGTTTTCCTGCCCTTTGGCTCCTTGTTGATGCCATTTCTGGTTAGACATACAGTGCTTAAAGAAACACAGTTGCTTCTAGAAGAACAATACTGCTTGAGAGGGGCAGAAAGGAAGTGAGCAGCTTTAAAAAGTCGAGTGATGAGAAACTGCCCTTTCAGCAGTCCGTTTCAGGGTTGTTCACACTAGTATGTGCTTTGCAAAAAACAGGAAAAGGTCACCTAAGTAGAAAACAAAGTGGTGAGTCTTATTTTGCAGCTGCCTTGGACTGCTTTAAAAAGAGATACCAAGACAATAAATATACATGAGCATTTGCGGTTGGAACAGATGTTTTCAAACATACTCCAGTCCCACACAGAGCACTGCATCAAAAACCTACTTTAAAGCTATCCCAAGTTCAGTTAGACTGGTTCCTAAGCGCTTCTTTGTATGGAAAGAAGCAAAACAGACAAACTGCTTAACAAGGTCTCTGACCAAGAAATGCAGTTGTCCAAGTTTATACAGTTTAAGAACTGCAGACTTTGTTGGACTCAGACCCAGGCTTACCAGGTTATTTTCCCCTGTCAACTCAATGCACAGAAATATTTGTCACGAGTCTGCCAGCAGAGCTCCTTCTCCTGCACAGACCTTGCCATGCCTGACAGTATTTGCTAGGTACTGGAGGATCTCCTTCATCTTTACCAAAACAGCTCTAATTCAGACTCAGAGAAATTTCTTATTTTCTTCTATCACTGTTGCCCATAGATTACTTACTGAGACTTTTCATAGTGACGAACTCAATGCATAGTCTTATCACTGATGAGAACAAAAAACTGTTCAAAGGGAAAAATAAAACAGACTGCATTGTATCCTGTACTGAAGAAAAAAGGCAAAGACACCTGGAATTTGCATTGGACTGACATTCATTCCTCATTGAGAAAGAGACTCAGCTATTGGGAATTCTTTGCTAGAACTGATGGGAGAAAACTTTGCGAATAATGATTCTGTCCCCTAATCTTTTCCTGCTTCCTCCATCTGTGACTGTTCTTTTGTTGGGTTTTCTTGGATTTGGTGGTTTTGGTTTTGTTTTAAAATCCTGATTTTAATCTATTTTACCTTCTCTTAGTCACCGCATCCTTCTTATAATTTCTGGTTGGGTGATACCCTGGGCTTCACTAATTTCTTAAGCTAAGCTGATGTGGGGGTGCATCTTGCCCCTTCCCCTGGGCTGCTCTATGATCTCAGGAATCCCCCACAGGCTTAGCCTCTGCATAATGAGTTGGGTGGTTAAGCAGCCCTTGACCATACCAGAAAATCTTGCATGGCTGAGGTGGGGAATGGTGCTGGCAGTACCAGAAACATTCTTTATCTGCATAGTAGTATCCTCTGACATCCTTGAAACACTCCTTATGTGAATCTGAGTGGTACAGTACCACCATCACTGATATTTTGAAATTTTCAGTAATTACAGACTGAGATTGTGGCCATGATGGAAATTTGCTGTTCACTAAAGCAAATAATCTTTGACCCTATGAACAGTGATCCTAAGTGAGGGCCCCTGGACTGCAGTGGGCTCTGAACAGCACCTCCTTCGGAGTGGGATGCCTCTCAGAGCTCATAAACTCCCAAGTCTGTGAAGTTAGGAGGACTATCATGGAAAGCTGGTGATGGAGCCTAAGCTGATACCCCCAGTCCTTGAGGCTCAACCCTTTGCTCATTGAGAATTACAAAGGCATTCAGGATGAATATTCCACTGAACTTGAGGGGAACTTTTAACTGATACGCCTTTGTGTATTTTGATATATCTATTTCTATATACACACACACATCTATTCTTTTGTGTCTGTGTGCATGTGTGTGTGAATTGATTTAGATATCCTGTAACAAGTATAGTCTTGGATTTGTAATTAAGTCACTTCTCTGATTGTAGTAAATCCCATTGACCCACTTTGTAAATTAGTCAATGATTAAGTGCTACTAAAATCTTGTGGTCAAATTTAAAATGTGAATAAACCTTAGACATCATTTAGATACAAACTGTTATCCTAGTCTGAGACTAGGACTGGACCTGGCCACACCTAAACTCCATCAAGAGTTTAGAAAGCCAGGGGTCCACTCTGTACCTTATGACTCAACAGGAGGGTTTCCCTTACCCTTTTATGTCTTTAGTCTGTGTAAAGCACTCCAGCTTAATTTTAATTTGATTCTTCTTTGTGTGATTTATACAATAAGTAATGGAGTGAACCTTGCCATCAAACTTTTTGAAGTCTCATTCCCAGAAATTCATATTAAAACTATTTTGCTAATACCTTTGATGGTGATTCTTTAAGTGACCTAAACCACTCACTTGCAACAACTGGCCTCCATGAATCAGTCTCTCAGGCAGCTCTCAGATGCTCCTCTGCAGCCTAAACCCTTTCCAGCAGCTACCTGGGGCTCTCTCCCACTTGCATTAATTCAACCTGTTCACTTTGCTCTGTAACCAAGTTAAAAAAGAAGCATCTTCAAGTGGAGAGAAAGTCACACCCAGCAGCAGTCCTGGGTAAAAGCTTAAAACCGACATTGCGACCATCAGGAAACAGAAAATGTGGAAGCATACAGAAAATTAAGCTTATGGTGAGAGGAAGGGAGAGTAATCAAGTTGTATAGCCAGTAGAAAGAACAAAACTATACAATAAAACCAGGGGAAATACTATATTAGAAGCAAGAAGTTGATGCAAACATTAAGCTAGATGCAATCTAAGGTTAACAGGTTTGGGAACAAATGGATGCAAGTCATCTTGCTTGAAGTAATTCCAGTAATTCCTAGGTGCGCTCTCCCTCCCCGCCCTCTGAGAAGGAACAATGTATTCAACAGGCTCCTGAGATACTGCATCAAGCAGCATTTACTGAATTACAACGGGTTTAGAAAGAGAAGAATATTATGGGCGGAGAGAGTGCACACCTCAAAAAATAGCAACAGGCTCAGGAACTGGCACTGATGTTGTTCCGTGAACACTAATTATACAGCAGCTTGTTCTGTGGGCATCATCATCCTGTGCCTCATGAACCAGCCATTTGATCAAGGGAACAAAGCAGGACCTGTGAGGGAGTTGAGATACTCTCCAAGTAACAGTTACGAAGATACTCATCCACTGCATGTTATCTCAACAGATTTGATTCATTAATGTTCCAGTTAGTTACAGGGGAGAAGTGATAATAAAAATCTGTCACCTGCTTTGTAATCAGATAGAAATTATGATCGACTCCTTTCTCATGGACTGCAAAAGACTGATTCAGAAATGAAAGTTTTAAGGTGTTTATCCGTAGTTACATTTTCTTGTATGCCTTCTGGCTAAGACCAGCATTTTTCTCCCAAACCGGAGAGAAAGCTTTACACCCGCAGAGATGTGCTGACTGATCTGCTCTGGACATCCAAATTACATTATACCAGAGCCGGAGAAAGTGTGTGCACAGGCAACTGGAGCACAGCTCTCTAGCCATGGAGGATGCAAAGCAATTAATCATGAAACTCATCTGTCTGCCTGGAGTTAACCACAGGCTGAGTTCATTTGCTGTGCAGGGGAGGGATAGGAAGGATCTTCTTTCTGAATGCAAAATACTTTTTTTTTAACCATTAAACAGGACCTTATTTCAGACAGTATGAGAATGGAATAAGTAATGATATATACTCTTTCCATAACTCTGCTGAGTTCTAGATCAGGTAAACTTCTGGTCCTTTCTTCTGGCACTGCTTCTTCCAGGTCCACAACTATGACCTCCCATCACCTCCCTGCAACCAAACTGGTGTACGCTGGCACCATTTGGCAGATTCCTGATGGAGCCATCCCCCATGCACCCAGGGCTGTGGTTCAATTGGCTACAGCCAGCAACTCCCAAGAGCCTGCTAAAAAGAACATTGAAAATTCTTTAGCAGAAAAAAACCCACATAATGCAAAGGAAAAGAAAAGAATATTAAGAGACTCTGCAAGTGGTTTTTATCTAAAGGCCAATAGGTGTAATTTATACCCCCAGACTTTTTGGGTTACGGCAATCCCCAAAAGAGTGACTCCCTGCTCCCCAAGACAGTGATTCCCCTGGATCTCTCTCTCTTCAGATTTCTTCCTAACAGTGATTGCTTTAGGCAGACATAATGGCTTCAAAATGAGCTGAATTGCCATGCCATTTAAGTGTTTCCCCAGAGGAGTGAATGACAGTTCATCTCCAGGTCTAGGTGTATGATGCTTGGCAAAGCTGCTTCCAAGCAAGTCCGATAAATACATCCAGCTACCATTTAAAAACTGATCATTGTTACCCTCATGAACAATTAACATGTAATTAAAAATCCATTAGACCACACCACAAAACTCCCACATTTGTAGAACCTCCCTCAGGCACAAGGAATTCATCTGTGCTCAGTTTCTAAAGAAAATACACCTTTTTGTGAAAGCTATAACTGTAAATGTGAGTAAACCATTCTTCTGCCATCCATGGGAGGGATGTATTTTTTTTTTCTGACAATAAGTGTACAGGACAGAGCCACTAGTAATTTTTCTGTCTTCCCATAAGTCATTCCAAATGTTGAGCACACCTGTGTCAGCCCACCCTCCCCTTCTGCAGCTTATCAGGAAGTGCAAGCACTTCCAGGGTGAAAACACCAGAGGTTTCTCTTTCTGAACACTTTCCTCCGAGCAAGAAAGCCAGTGTCCATTCTCCTGCTCTGGTGCCTGCAAATAGCAAAGGCAGGCAGGCAGCTTAAGCAAAGCCTGAGTATTTTCAGCTGCCTGTTTTGCAAACAGGGAGCAGTGCTTCTCGTGCTTCTCCTTACTGTGAAGCACAGCACATCTCTGCCTCTCTACGTTCAAGTGGAACGTTGCACTGAGATGCAGAACATGGCATGTGCATTGCTTCCTCCTTGACTGGCAGGTCAGAGAGGAGAGTATACTTCTGTCCTCACAAATGGCTCATGCTCATGTAATTAATCATCCCAGTGCCCATGGGTCAGATATTTCTTTAATTTTAATGCCGCCAAACAACTCAACTGTTTTCCATCTCCTTACATGAATTATGTGAACTGTGACTGAGAGAAGCCAAAGCAATTTAATGATTTACTGTCTTTTCTTAGCCAGCAATGTTTATACAGATCCTGAGGGAAGATTAAAGGAAGTTTTTTCAATCAGAAGTGTTAAAAATTGTAGCTTGGTGTTACAGGTGCAATTTTAGCTTGCAATTGACTATACTTACCTTTCTTTCCAATACACAAAAGGTAGTATCAGGGATATAAGCCCTACTTCTGTTTTGATTATCTGTCTGTCCGAATGCATTTGGTGCTCAAATGGATCTCATATGGCTTAAACTATACCAGGAGAAAAAACAAGCAAGATTTAGAGGGCCTGACACAATATTTTCATGACAAATATTGCTATCAAGAAGACACTGTACAGACAGAAGTACATAGAATTCAAAGAAGGGAAAAGGAGACACAACAGGAGATTAAAAACAAAGCAGTGACATCTACTAAATATTTCCAGGTTCCACCTTTCACAGATGTTACAGAAATCCTTTTATGAGAAATAAACTACTTTTCCTATAGGGTTTACTTCATGAGGTAGTGCTTACAAAATTAACAGAGAAATGTTCCTATGAGGCTGACTAGAAAGATAGCAAGAAGTGCTTATACTTTACTACCAGCAAAGCAACTTGCAGTTCTATTTTAAACTGTACATCTGCAGGCTATCACCTCCACCTAATCCTGGAAAAAGTCATACTCAGAGCAGATAGTGTTTGGCAAGAATGGCCCCAGGCGAAGCATTCACCCACTGCAAGAATCACTAGGGATTTCTCTGCAAGTAACACTCAAAATCAAAAGTAAGCCCATATTTTCTGGGACATGTCTCAGCAGTAATGCCACATTAAGGATAATGATTTTGTGTTAGAATGTGCACTCCTGGATTAGTGATCATTTATTTAGAGGCTGCCTTATTATGGAATATGGCTACAGCTACAGTCTACATGTTGCTGTTACAAGGGGAATTTCCAACTCTTATAAATAGATATTATTTTGGAGACACATGAGCTTTCAAGGGTAATCAGCTTTAATTTCAAAAATTTCTATTGCAGAGAATCTTTGAGTCAGAAAGCCTTTGAAAATGAAGCAGTTCCCAAGCAATTCTTAGCTTCCAATGTAATTATCTCCTTAGCAGGTAGCTTTCACAAATGAATGTGTTTCTTGAAGGCACAGCCTCCCACAGTTAGGAGGGAGATTCCAGTCCTCTCCCCCAAGGTCAGTTACCCCTGCTCCCTCCTACACCAATGCCCTAAGCTTTTCTCACATTTAGAAGAAAATATACAGAAAAACAAGGTACTACAAAGAATTGCTGTAAAAGTTTCACTTTTTTCAGCCTCCTAAACTTCTTAGAGCAGTGTCTTCCAGACTTTCATGCTCATCACTCAGACAAGTATTTTTATAAAGGTAAACTGCAGCTGAAACAGGTAATAGGACCTCTTAGTAAGTTTTAAGAAATAAAACATTAAAACATTGTCACAGACAAATGTTAATTTTTAACTAAAAGGTTTGTATCACATTCTCCTAGTATCTTCTAAAATCAAAAGGAAAGAAAGCAGAGCAGCTATTTATATGGCAGCTAATAGATTATTTTCCATTCAGATAAGAAGCCACTACATTTTTATGTCTGTTCAAGGTTGTTTTCCTTAATAACAGCTCTATTAAACTCATACTGTGTCTGAATTGTCGCATCATTGTGGGTAACAGTCTAAGTGTTTGAATTTTTCATATTTTTGAAAGAGGAACTTATTGAAAAACAAATATCTACATTTAGATCATACACTTAGATTCCACAAGTGAGGTGGAAAAAATTAATAGAGGAGCAGCTGGTTGTACAGTTTTAATAGCATGTATTGGCTTTAAAAATGCAATGCTGTTGTATGCATTTATTAACCATTTTCAAGTTGTATACATTACCTCAGTTTCTGATTTCAGCTTATTCAGTCATTCAAGACACAGAGGTGGTTTTGTCCTGTGGTATATAACTGTTTACACTTTCTTTATATAAAGGCGTTTATTTTCCTCTTTTCCCTTTTCAGTATTTCCAAGTCAAAATTGTACTGTTCAAGTCCCTTTAAGATGTGCCATTTTTGACGAATCACAAATTCTCAGTAAAAGCAGGAAGAGGTATTTCTAACTTTCACTGGCACGGAAAGGCAGCCCCTGCTAGCATCAGGCGCCTGCTCCCTTACACCACCCACACTTCAAAGCAGAGCATTAAAGACTCAGTGTTGAGTTCTGTGTTTTCATACATCCCTAAGCCTGCTGGACTACTGTGACAGAAGTGTTAAAACATTTTGGAAATATTCAGCAGTACTAATCCAGAGTTACAGTAGGATATTATTGTGGGGAAAAAAAAAATTAGTTGGCTTTGAGCAAGAAGGTAGAACAGCATCTAGCTGTTGCTGTACAGCTGCTGCTCCGTATATGGGCTCAGCATGCTGGCTGGGGCTCCCCAGAGTCTGGGCAAGGATGAGCTTGGGTAAACCAGCAGAAGTAGTTTTCTGGACATCTCCTCTGGAAAGAGGCAGTGGATTTAGAGATATGACTCTCCAAGTGAAACTGGTGGCATTGCTAAGGGGTTCCTTTTCAATGTGGGCCCAATATGATCACAGCAGTCACAACAACTAGCCCTACATTTAATCACTTTAACTGATTTTCCACCTGTCCCCAGCACTTTGGAAAACACTGATTAACATACACTTGCAATGTTCATGCAATATCCCTCAGTCATCAAAACACAGAACAACTTAATACACATTATTAAACAGGTGCTGAGAATCTGAGAAACAATCACTGTTTGACACGTGCAAACCTGTTTATTGCAGTGGATTATAAATGAGAATGAGGTCTGGTGTTGGGGTCTGCAGCGGGTCTGCAGACAAGTTAGTTGACTTCAAAGACTTAGCCGTGTACCTTTAAGACAGCCGCAAATCGTCAGGTATGTAAACAGGGTGTGAAGAATCTCGGAACTTAGAACCGCAGCATACAGCAAATAGCAAGCAAGAAGAAGGACACAAAAACCTATCAGGGTTTAACACTTGTACTGTCTAAGATATATAAATAGTTTGTATAAACAATAAAGGCCATTTTGGTCTGAACCCAGCCACGCAGACACATCGTGTTTTTTTCAGTCTGCTTTGACTTGCATCACCACATTTGGTGACCCTGACATGCCGATGTGATCCCAGTACAGGGTATCAAAAAGAGACCCTGAGACTGAGCCGATGTGACCCCGGTGAGGGGTGCCAGGAGCCTACCCTGAGGCTCTGACCAGTGCGTTGCTGGGGAGGCAGAGCCTGGTGAAGCGGAGTAGCACAGCGAGCGGCTGCGAGATCCCAGGAGAACGTGACACCGGTAAGGTGAGCCACCAGCGACAGCATGGGGAGTAACTTATCTAAAGAAGATACCATGGTGCTATCAATGTGGAAATTAGTATTAGAGAAGCGTGGAAATACTTTAGATGGGCTCCGGTTAAAAGAGATGTTATTGTGGGCCAAAACACATGGAGTGGAAGTGTCCCCCGCGACTGCTTTTAGTGTGTCGACCTGGGACAATTTAGGATTAACACTGTTAGAAGCTCTGGAGAAAGGGGACAAAAAGGCACCGGGGCTTTTGCTTACATGGGGACTGCTTAGATATGTTGTAGGGGGCTTAAAAAATCCGCAAGATGCAAATGGGGGCTTGCAAAATCAGCAAAATGTGACTGGGGGCTTGCAGAGTCCGCAAGACACGAGTGGGAGCTTAAAAAGTGAGCAAAATGCGAGCAGGGGCTTGCAAAGTCCTCAAGACGCAAGAGGGGGCTTAAACAGTCAGCAAAATGAGAATGAGGGTACATCGTTCAAACCTCCCCTGTATCCCCGTCCAGAATGCAGACAAGAGGATGAGGGGGTGGGGGAGGGGGAGAGTCTGTGTCCTTTACCAGACGCCACTCCTCAATGCCCCGAATCCCCTAAATCTCTCCAACTGCATCGACTTATACTCGATACCGATTCCGATTCCGAGGATGACAAGCAGAAACCTCAGCGGACCGATCCCAGCCCCCCTGATTCCCCCCCACATTTGTGCCAGCCCACACTCCTTCCTCCCTTGGCTCCGGCCCTGCCCGCGCAGGATGGAAATGCCGAAAACCCAGATTCGGGTCCTGCTTCGACAACGTTATCACTCACAGGCAATGAAGAAGGTGGAGGTGGTAAAAATCCAGTTTCCAGTGGTACAGTAATGACGCGCGACCCTCGCCGATTTTGGCAGGCTATAAGAGATGGGGCGTTAAGAGACTGGAACTGGGGTTTAGCAAAATTGATAGGCGGACCGCTCCTTATCTTCCTACTCCTTTGCACCGCACGCACATCCTATCGTACTGGGAGATGCGGCTGGCGGTAATCCTCACGTTCATACACCATTTGCTTGGAAAGTAGTACAGGACTTGCAAAAAACTGTTTTGCAATGCGGAGTGACTGTGTTCTGTCACGCGGAAAAGCTGTCTATAATCTACTGTATTACAGTGGTTGAAATGTATTTCGCTCTTTAAAAAAAAAAAAAAAGGAATAATAGAATTGTATGGAACAGAGACAGTGGGTTGTTTTGACATTGATAATGTGCAGTTTTGGCCTTGCTTTGATGATGTGCAGCTGAGATCCTGCAGCAAAGAGTTAAATAACTTTAAGGGAGTATGAGAAGAAACTAGGATGAGACAGAAGCAAAGGAGGAATGTGATCTCACCTCTAGAAGATAAGGAAACAGCATGAACAGTAGAGAGTAGCCTATAGTGAACAGCGCTAAGGAAAGTGTTGTATGAATTTGCCTGATCACTCAAACTATTCATAAGCAGCTTGCTGAGTTAAGAAAAAATGCACAGGCCATAAAGATTGAGAATGGGTTAACAGACTGGCTACAGAGTTTACGAATTACTAGATGGTTAAAAGATTTGTTTGTGCACGGGATAACGGTATTAATTGCCATTGTAATATTTTTAATGATATTGGGCTGTGTGTGGAATTGCTTGATGAGAATTATGAACAGAATAATAAAAGGGGTCTGGATCACTCAAAAACAAAAAGGGGGGAGCAGCACGTGGGCACCGGGACCAATCACAGGGGAGCTGGAAGCGTGTGAACAAGTAGTTTTAACCTGTCACCTTTTACATAACAAAGCCTGTGTACTGTGTGTATTTTTAGCTGGGGGTATAAATTGGTGTGAGTCTGTTAATAAAGTGGCACTCACTTAAAAAAACCCAAAACAATAAAAACCCCCAAAACCCCAAAGGGGAATGAAGGGAATGACCCCAGAGGCACGATTAGAGAAAGCATGCTATGTTTTGAACTTTCTGAAAATCTCTGCCGACCATGTGGTGCCTCCCACTGTGTGACATTTTGTGTGAACTGGTGACAAGCAGCAAAAGCATGAAGGCGTCTTAGTACGCATGAAAGACCCTCGTACGGGGCATTGGTCGGGAACGCATGAATTGCTAACTTGGGGGAGAGGTTATGCTTGTGTTTCTACAGATGAAGGCCCATGATGGATACCTGCTCGCTGTGCACGGCCTGAGCTTAGTGTGCCGGATCGTGGGAGCGCTGCTGCCACCAGTCAACCCAGCAACTAATGTGTGTCTCCCTACTGAACCAGTCCTTGTTTGGTGTGCCCTTCCTTGAAACTGACTTGCAGACCTTGTTGCAAAAGAGTGAATGTATGTGGGGAATGAAGAATCTTACTGAAAGTCTTGGTATTTGGCATAATTGATTACCTCTGTATAATGTTAACCCAAAAGAAGTGGATATTGTTTGCACTTTGAATGCTGATAGTTGTCTTTATGTAGATGCTAATGTAGTGAAAAGCTATGATGGGACCATGACACCTGCATAAATCAACACGTGAACATGTTGATAAGCATAATGCGCTTAAACACAATGTAACTTTGGATGAAGCATGTAATGATGTAGTTGATTTATGGAACTGATGGGAACTTATTGCATCCGGAGTAACAGTAGGGAAAGCATTAAAGAGTTAAATCACCTTGTTTGTTAGGCAGTTAAGAATGTGAGTCAAATTTGCCACCATTACATACAAAACAGAGCAACTCTTGGCTTTTTGTTGTTGGCTCAAGATCATGGCTGTGAGGATTTTGATGGTATGTGCTGCATTGATTTTAGGCGTCCCATTGCAGCAACATGTTACCAAAATCTGAGAAAATGTCAGCCTTTTTGGCATCATTTCACTTAATTGGCAGTATTGTTTGTTTGCTATTGCCTTGGTTGCTGTCATGTTTGCAAGGGCCCTGCAGAACATGACAAACCTGGTACTAGCTGCTCAAAAAACAAAAAGGGGGAATTGTTGGTGTCTGCAGCAGGTCTGCAGACAAGTTAGTTGACTTCAAAGACTTAGCCCTGTACCTTTAAGACAGCCACAAATCATCAGGTATGTAAATAGGGTGTGAAGAATCTTGGAACTTAGAACCGCAGCATATGGGCACCTACAGCAACAGCAAATAGCAAGCAAGAAGGACACAAAAACCTGTCAGGGTCTAACACCTGTACTATATATATATATATATATAAATAGTTTGTATAAACAATAAAGGCCATTTTTGTCCAAACCCAGCGACGCAGACATAGTGTTTTTCTCAGTCCGCCTCGACTTGCATCGCCACAGTCTGGAGCATAAACATTTGCTTTTGCATGCCCAGTTTTGGTGAGCTATTGAATTCAGTGTTTTCCCTCATAGAAGCATTAATCAAAGTTCCAGTACCCTGATTTTTTTGTGTTTTGATCAAAACTGTAGCAGCAAAAGTGTTGCCATTTTAAAAGAATTCTATTGGATCCCAGCATGACAGATCCGTTGGGAAGCATATCTTCTCTAAGCAGAGCAGCCCTCAGTTGTCAGGCCCTTCTGGGAACTGCCACCCCCTTCTTTCCCTCCCTATGCACCTGATGGAGCCAGCACAGAGCTGCTCCAGATGACACCCCTGTGAAGGCAACTGCTGCTGTATCAGGCCTGGCTGAGCCCCATAGCAGCCCCCACGGCACTGTGCTCCACACTGGTAGCCAGAAAGGCGGTGATAACACACCGGTGTTTTGGCTACTGCTGAGCAGCGCTCGCACAGCATCAAGGCTGTCCCGCCAGCCTTCCCCCCCTCACCAGTAGGCTGGGGGTGGGCACCATCCTGGGAGGGGACATGGCCAGGACAGCTGACCCAAAGTGATCAAAGGGATATTCCACACCACACATATGACATCTGCTCAGATATAAAAGCTAAGAGAAAAGAGGAGGAATAAGGGACATTCATTCTTTACAATGTTTATGTTCCAGAGCAACCACTACAGCTACCAAAGCCCTGCTTCCCAGGAAATGGCCAAACATCACCTGCTGATGGGAAGCACAGAATAACACCTTTTGTTTTCCTGTGCTTCCATGTGTGCAGCTTTTGCTATTGCTTCATTAAACTGCCTTTATCTTGACCCAAAAAGGTTTTTTTCCATCTTGTTTTCTCCCCCCAGCCCCACATTCCACTGAAGAGGTGGAGTGACAGAGGAGCTTGGTGGTCACCTGGAACCTAGCCAAGGTCAACCTGCCACAGCTGTATCAGTGCGAGAAGAGGAACAGCAAACATCCTTTGTGTTACATGAAAGCTAAGGCAGAAGAAAGATTATTCTTAGCAGGTAATCATTTGGACACTGACATGAGAACCTGTTATTGCAAGATATGTAGTAATATGAATAGTACAGTTTATTCATTATCAGACTTCACATTGTTTAATATCTGCATTTAAAAATAACATTTTTGAGCTTGTTTACTCAGCTCTTTCCTTCCCAGTTTTATCTATTATTAATTACAATTGGAAGCGATAAAAACCCAATAGCACCAAGACCACTTTGCAGCAGCCAGACGTCTCCCTGTTAACAGCATTCAGCCTACATTGTATGGCTGCTGTTGATGTTCAGCAGCTTTCTGTGCCACGGAAATAAGGAATAAAACAGGCTAAAGCAGAATCAGTGTCTTACCACTAAAGACTAGTTTGCCTTGTTAAGAAAGAAGGAACAGAAATCCATTTCTGGTACAATTTGCAGCAAGAAAAGGCAGTTTAGATGAAGTTGCAGAATCACAGTATGTACAACATAGCTAATCTGTCTTCTTTCTGTACAGTAGTCAATTCTAATTACAGCAACCAAATTAAATTCAAGGAGTTTTCTGTGCAAGTATTGAAGTTAAAGACTTAAAATGCAAACAAACACACCCAGACAATTGCCACAGAACACTGTCCTTAGGAGGCTGCTCAGCCAGGTACTGTTCCTGGGTTTGCCAGGCTCACCTATGTATCTTGGAAGATTACCTGCTGAATCATTTAAACTTGCCTTTCGGAACTACAACTTTCGCTTTTAATAAAATATGCTTATTCATTACTGAATAGATAGTCTTGTTTAACTACAGAACAGCTATAATGTTTACCAATAACAAAAACTTACCTCCTAGAGTGCCTCTGATACAGTACTGTTAAGGGCAATTTATGTTTGTCAATTAGCACAATAATGTTTTTCAGTTAGCACCTTAGTAATACATGCATGGGTAGTAGGATGTGTTTAAGGAGAGCCATAAAGCAGATAAGTTGCATAGTGGTGGCTGTGTTTCTGTCTGGGGTGGGGAAAGCTGTAGGGAAGGGTCAACCATAGAAACAGCTTTTTTGGGTCACTTCTTCAGCAGCATGTGGTGTGCAGTCTCAGGCAGATTGAGTTACATCCAAGATGAAAACTTTGAGGAAGGAAGGATTGTATTATTTTCCTCAAGCAAGTGAAGCTTGGTGTAGGTGGGGGGAAGGTGTCTGAGCAGGTAAAATGTAGTTATCCAAATCCTAGCCTAACAACTTCTGAAGTGCTTTGTTTCTCACAATATGTGTGGCTGCTGACACCTGGATTTTTTCCCCTTTTGAAGCAGGAGTGACTCATAAACACTAGCAAGAGATGATGTTTGTGTTCAGTGTTTCTGTGTACCCTGCATGATAATAAACAAGGTAAAAAAAGCCTTTTATTCTTCTGAATAGACTAGGTATGATGAGGAAAGCACAGAGAGAAAGATACATGTTGTAATAGTGATTGTTCCAAAATAACTTGATTGTTTTGACTGTTATAGTCGAAGTATAATAATGTAATCAAATATGGGTTGAATATTTTGATGATAATATTAAGAAAAATTAAAGATATGATGAGATTGTACTTAACAGATTTCACAGGGACTAGGTATAAAACTTTCCAGCATTCAAACAAGATAGTAGAGAGAAGGAAGCAGACTTCTTAACTTTCAGCAGCACCTATCAGGAAGTTTATATGTCTCAACACTGGATTATCTGCTGCCTTCTTCCAAAAGTTTAGTTGCCTGCCATCAGCCAGAAACCTAGCTACTAGTCTAGGCAGCAGGACAGTACTCATAACAAGTCGCAGTCTACATTCTCAAGGATGAGCCTAGATACTTGAATCTTACTGAGGGAAATACAAATCTGGCTTTGAGCTTACAGTACTGGTTTTATTCTGTCCTCAATTTTGCCGTGTTGGCAACAGCATTGAGGGTTTCCCCAGAATGGCTGAGAGATACAGAGGCAGAGCTGCCCCTGTATGCACTGCAGCATTACGATTTATTATTCATTGATGATGTCTAATCCAAGGACCATTTTTTGATGGTGTGTTGTGGCAGGGTAATACTGGGCACAGAATCATAGGATGTTTTGGGTTGGAAGGGATTGTTAAAGGTCATCTAGTCCAGTGCCTCCTGCAATGAGCAGGGACGTCTTCAGCTAGATCAGGTTGCTCAGAGCCCAGTCTAATCTGACCTGGAATGTATCCAGGGATGGAGATCTACCACCTCTCTGGGCAACATGTTCCAGTGTTTCACCATGCTAATCATAAAACAGATTTCTTCTGTATACCTAGTCTGAATCTACCCTCTTTGAATTCTAAAGCAGTACCCCTTGTTCTATTTCTACAGGCCCTACTAAAAAGTCTGTCCCCATCTTCCTTATAAACCCCTTTTAAGTATTGCTGCCTTTCATTATGGTCTCTCCTGAGCCTTCTTTTCCTCATGCTGAACAACGCCAACTCTCTCAGCCTTTCCCTACAGGGGAGGCGTTCCACCCCACTCATCATTTTTGTGGTCCTCCTCTGGACCTGCTCCAACAGGTCCATGTCTTCCCTGTGCTGAGGACTCCAGAGCTGGATGCAGTGCTCCAGGTGGGGTCTCACCAGAGTGAAGTAGAGGGGCAGAATCACATCCCCCAACCTGCTTTTGATGCAGCCCAGGACACGTTGACTTTCTGGGCTGCAAGTCCACATTGCTGGCTCACATCCAGCTTTTCATCCACCAGTACCCCCAAGCCCTCCTTAGGGCTGCTCTCAATCCCTTCATCCCCCAGCCCGTATCAACATCAGATGCTGCCCCAACCCAGATGCAGGACCTTGAGCTTGGCCTTGTTGAACCTCATCAGGTTCACATGGGGCCCATTGCCGAGCTCATCCAGGTCCCTTTGGGTGGCATGAACACCTGTGACTTTGTTTAGGGCAGCTTTCACTCGGGTTAGGAGTGAAAGTTTATTGGTTTACTTGCTGCTTTAGAAAACATCTCCTTGTTACCTTGATTCACTGCCTTTGCAACAGCTCATCTTTTCAGGGAGAAAACTGCAGCACACTGAGATTTCTCCCACGAAGGCAAAACTGGAGTGTTACCCTTCCTGCCGCTTCCTTGTTTAGGGCTCCTTCACTCTGTTGCTCCAGGTTGTGATGAGAGCCCTCAGGTGTTCTTACTGCAACTTTCTTGTTAACTATTAAAAAGCAGGGAAAATGGTTTGTATTTCTTAGATTTGAAGTCTGGCAGTTGTGGTAATTTTATCAAATTATGTTATTCAAATAATATAATTCAAATCCTGGCTTGTTTTTTAATCCTTTGGTGATATCAAGTGTTCGAAATTTAAAAAAGAAAACAAAGGTTTTGTTATTGTCCTGCATAGGATTTAAAGTAACTGACTTTAGGACCAGACCTCATTTGTATTCTGCTTGCCAGAAGCTGCCAAGAGAAGGTTGTCTCCCAGTCTGAGATCTATATGCATTTGTTTGGACTTCTCAGATAGGTTTCAACAGTTCATTTTTCCTGCTTACCAGCAGGCATCACAAAAATTAATTCCTTCCTCTTTCTGAGTAGCTAACATTAAAAAGTTCCCATAAAATACATATTGCCCTTTACATGATAATCACAGCTGAATATCAGAGAGTTATCACATAGAAAATTATCTACTAAAAAATCACTTTCATCTCTATGAAAACTAATCTAGTCCCTGGGGTATTAATCTTAAAACTACCTGAAGTTATACTGAAGAATGCTTCATACTTAATCCAGGTATAGGTGACTTAGACTAAGTAATCCTTAAATGAAATCATGCTTCCTAGAATGACCCTAGCATTAAGAATTGCTTTTTAAAGTTCAGATGAGAGGTTTAGGGTTTATTTGATAGTCAATAGAGGATATTTAACTGAAAGGTTTTTATTTTAGTCCTCCTATAAGACAGCCAAATATACAGATTACTCAATTCTGCATCTCTTTGCTAATGACCAGCTGTTCACAGCCACTTGAGGCTGTTACAGAGACAGAAAGTGAAAGGTACAATGAGAAGATGAGTGTGTCTAAGAAAGACAAAACCCAAATCCTAAGTCACAGATTGGACTTCTCAGAGGAAGAGTGCTAACACACTACACTTTGTTTCACCTGTAATGGAAGAAACTGGCCAAACAAGAGCAGCTTTCCTTTTCACTGGGAATCTGCTTCCTCTCTACTTCAATGTCCCCATTCGTCCTAAAATTTTTTTTCAAGGCAGCAGAAAGATACAAATACAGTCAGCTGGCAGCATTTCCTGGTATTGCAGGAGAAACTGCTTAAGAACACGCATTTTTCTTTCTCTGTTGCGACAACAGTTGAGGGTTGTGCTAAAAAAAACCAAAACACATTTTTAAGATGTTAGCTATGCTGTCAATTTCCAGTGCTCTCATTACATGGTAACTGAGAGGGACCTTATACTTCTACATGGACAATGAATTAAAGTGTGAATGCTGATACTTCTAGGCTGCAAACACTAAACATGCTTTGAATAAATGTGCTACTATGTCCTAAGCAATTCATGCCATTTAGTGTATTTTAAAATTAAAAAAACCCAAACAAACAACACCAACCAGCATGAAAGATAGTGACATTTCATTCACTCTTTTCTCTTTTTGCTTGCAAAGGCAACACTGAATGTGACTTACATAACTGTAGAAAGAAAGAATGTAGCAAACCATGAGCATGAATCATTATCTCCCAAATGCCAGACTAGTACTTTGTCTTTATGTTGCTTTTCCTGTGCATTAGACAACTTACATTTTGAATCATTAATATAACAGAAAAAAATTCCATTCATGTATATTGTAGCTGAAGCTAGACAAGGAAGAGTTGTGGATACATTCAAAATCTTTCCCTGACCTTTCTGATACAAAGACTCTTTCAGGAATTGTCTCTTACTGTAAGTATACTTACTAAAACCGTCTCCAAACCAAGCTATTTCTCCTACTATTTGTCATATACCATACAATTGTTCAGACATAACTGGAATGTCAAGTTTCATTGTTGTTATTATAATCTTACATCATTATGCTTCTGTTGACTTGTAACCTACAGCTAATTTTATTTTTTTTTCAGCAAGCCTAAAATGATTTAAGCATTTTGATCACAAGCTGGGAGAGGACCCATTGCATAGAGCTTTCAAGTGCCCCATTAGCTGGAAATCTTGTGCAAAACTGCTCCAAACTCTCCTTTGCAGAGTTAAGCAGCCACAGGCTGGAGTACTAAATCTGACATTCAGGTGGGCTATTGTGCCATTTTTATATTCCACAAGGTGCAGGAAGGTGCAGCAGTGTTTTGGAGAGTTGTAGGAAAATACTCTGTTAGTATAGAGGCTGCCAGATGGAAGAAGCATAAATTGGAGAGGAGCATCTACCCTTCAGGTCACTTGTTGAAGGTGGCAAACATCTGAGGCAGTAGTTAGCAGGAGAGCACAAGGAGAAGAGAGATTTTGAAGTTGCATGTAGATCAGAAGTACATAACGGAAGAAGGTCAGCGTCTCACAGAAGAGTGTTACTTTAAAGCAATTGCATGGGGAGTTCTGTTGCCAGATACAGTGCATGCTTCAGACAGGATTTTATAACTTGTGAACGAACATCTGAGGTCCTGTGGATGGGAGTTTACACTCCCTCAATATTACAGGGCAGTGCTTGACATTGATTTTTGCTGTTCTCAGCACTTCCTCACAAAAATGGCAATTGTGTTATTGAGGACCACTTTGACAGGCCCAAGGGTGAAATGGAAGTTTGTAGGTTTCTAATGCAGATTTCCCCAAGAGGAGACATTGGACATGTGCAGAGACCATCTAAGGACCCAGTGACAGCAGGTGGGGAAAGCATCAGCCTTTCATGTACTGATTCTCGGGACTCCTTCCCACTTGGCCATGCCAGGCTCTGTCTGACCACCTGACCAGCTTTCTCACACCCGCGTTTTGTAGTTCTTCTACAGGAACAAGTCATAAAGAAGGCCTTGGTGCCATTCCAGGCAGTAACTTTGTCTTCAGGATAGCAGCAGTTTCAGTAGCGGCTTGCATGCCTGGCAGCATTTGCCTGGTATGTTACTTTCACTTCACCTCATAAAAAGCCAACTATAAATCTCCAGCTTCAAATCAGATCCATACCTACATCAGGATTTGGTGTTTTGGCCCTTTCCATGTAGGTGAAATTCATTTAAAGTTAAAAAATTAAATGTTACTTTAACATCACTTCAGGTTTTTCAGGGTCAAATTGGATCAGGGAGACTGATGTTAACTCCAGACAGGGAAGACTGAGGCTGAAGGGAAGAAAAAGGAGCTTTCTCACCTAAATTTTTACATAGTAAAGTGTGCTGTCTGCATACAATAAACAAATCAGGGAGAGAATGAGAAACCAGCAAGTGAAACTGGAAACTCAGCTTTCACGATGATGACATATTCTGTTGAAGGTGTTTCAGTATTATGCCAGTCTTTTACTGTGCATAATAATTTAGGTCCCAAATCAAGAGATGTCAAAGGTTTATGTCCATACTGCCCTCCCTGTATGGAATAGAAAGCCCCCCAAAACAAAAACCTTTCATTGAGAAAGCCAGGCTACCAATAGTCTTAACTGGTTAGGTCATGAAGGCTTCACTATCTGCTCAAAGCACAAGATGTAGTGTACTTTAGTTGTGCATTATGTTTCATTTAGCAGAATTAGTAAGCTCCTTAGTTAAACCTGTATTATGTAATTAAAAAAAATAGATAAATCATTAGGGAAAGACTTGGTAGAAGGTTCTGAAGCCTGATCTATTTTAAAATACAGTCTGGTTATTAAATGGGGCTAACTGAAAAATTAAAAGGTCGAATACATGTGCTGCTGTAACCCTTCCCAAATGCTGCAATTCTCCCCAGTGACCCCTTTTTTGGACGTGCAACACTTGATGCTTCTCCTGAGGCACTTCAATGGCAACAGGCTCAAGAGCACAGTAACCTTTCCTGCGCCTCGACTCCCTCCCAATTCCTTTCTTTAACATTCCTCAGCACCCTGGTCTTGCCAAATACCAGCCTTCCACAGGCACTTTCACAATGCCAATGAGCTTTTAAAGGAAAGCCAAATCTTCTTTTGCGGTGCCTGGTGATTCAGTTGTCTCCCCAGATCATCCAAGTGCAGTCATCAGTTCTGTCTTTACTGTTTGTCCCTTTTCTAATGGTGAAAATTGGCTGTGTCCATGCCCTTCCTGCTAAAACACTCAGGGTGCAAATCCCAGACCTCCTTTCCATCATTATACCAATCAGCCTACAGCTTAGCAGGTTGATCTGCAGCTCTCATGACAAAAGTTTCTTTTTCTTTCCTCAACGAACTTTGCTAATTGTTGTAAATATTTATGTCTGAGCTTTATTTGCAAGGGCAAGCTTCCTACAGTGGGAACTCTGAGCCCAGAGGAATTGGTGGCTTTGCTGATACAAGATGGACTCCAGATGCAGAGCCCTGTGGCTTGCAGTGGCTCAGTTATTTATTCAGAGGCAGCTTCCAAGTCAGTGATTACTTTGAAGTCATTGGCAAATATGATGAAACACAATTAGAGAACATGAAATATTCAGGTTCTTTATTTCCTTTGGGTTGGTTTTGTTTGTTGTTGTTTTGTTGTTTTTTTTTTTAACTAAACCAAGCAGTGACCCAGATTCCTCATCAGATTTACGTTTGTTTCCGTTGCCTGGAAGCTAGAATAACAATTGTAACTGTCTAGTACAGATGATGAGCCCTTTGCACTGATCCCAGATGTCTAAATAAATCCTGACACCTTGCAGGAGCACTTTTTCAAATAGTGGGCAGGATAAGTATGCCAGTTAAGTTCTTTGGTTTTGCTCTATAAATAGAGAGAAGAGCTGGTGACATTAAAATGAGCTTCCATTAATTCACCCTGAATTGAAATTTGCATATTCCCCAGGCTTCCCTACATTTACATCTACAGATGGTACATATTTGTTGTGCTGCTGAAAGATATAATATTTTCATCTCCTCATCTTGTGGAAATGTGCAAAGAAATATTGGACAAAAAGGTGATATTTACTTTTGCTGGACAGAGATTTCAATAGAGCATTTGAAGACTGCCCTGAGAGTGTTTTGTTATTCTCAGCTTTTAATAAGATGACAAAGTGGCTCTGACATAAAATTATGATGAGGACAGGTCTACTCATATTCTATATCAAATTGTGATACATAATCTGACCTTCCTTCATCTTGGAGAATGTACTTCAGCTGTATGGCTCCAATTGTTCCTTTTTGTGTGTGCCTTCCTTCAGGGTAAGGGAAAAATGAAGTGAGTTTCTTCAAGCTTCAAAAACCTTGACAGTGGTAAAGACACATTTCAGTAAGCATTTATTCAAGCTCTAAGATCTTAGGCAAACAGCACTGAGGAAACACCTTGTTTCTTCAATAGACTGTAATGCTAAAGAATAAAGTAATAGAGGAAAAAGTGGGGGGGGGGGGGCAGGGGGAAATAAAATTAAAAAAAGGTGGCTGGCTAACCAAAAGCAAGTATGAAATTACATTATTTCCTCCTCATATCCTAATATGAGACCAATCAGATAAACATCCATAGCTTCATTTTCCAGTTCCAGCAAATGTATGCATAGCATGAAAATCACTGAAACTGGCATTTTAGCCTGAAGACCAGGGACTAAAGGATAGCCAGTTACTTCTCACCGTGTAAAGCACCCTCCACTCCATGACAAGAGCAATCCCAGCTGACACTGTGCCTTAGCAACTCTTCCCTTCCAGCCTCAGCTGGTGAGCCACCCTCCTGAGAAACAGAGACATCTTTTTCCTTAGTCTAGGTTACAGAAAGCTGTATATAGCTCCTAAGGGTGAAATTAAGGTTAAAGGAGGCCCATAGTGCCATATTTAGGGTATATGCATTCATAGTGTCATCTGTAGGGCCCATTTCAAACTTGTGCTTTATGGCAGAGCTGTAGTTGGTAAATTGAACTGGAACCAGCTGCAATTAGGAAGTGTATCAACACCACCACGACTTACTGTCCATCCTATTCACAGAACCATAGGATGGTTTGGGTTGGAAGGGACCTTAAAGATTGTCAACTTCCAGCTGCCCTGCCATGGGCAGGGATAATTTCCACCAGCCCAGGTTGCTCCAAGCCCCATCCAGCCTGGCCTTGAACACTTCCAGGGATGGGGCACCCACAGCTTCTCTGGGCAGCCTGTGCCAGTGTCTCACCACCCTCACAGTAACAAATGTCTTCTTGATATTTTTAGTTTAAAAGTATTGCACCTTGTCCTGTTGCTACAGGCCCTATTAAAAAGTCCGTCCCCATCTCTTTTATAAACACCCTTTAAGTACTGAAGGGCTGCTATAAGCTCCCCTGAGCCTTCTCTTCTCCAGGCTGAACAAACCTAACTTCACTACCCTTTCACTTAAGAGTTTTCCTCATGGTCATAACTTTGCTGCGCTATAAGCCCATCATTCCCAACCCCATTTCTGGTGAATACAGAGAAGAATTTAACTTCCCTCCTTTTCCGATATTTGAAGAATGTTGTGTTGCCTTCCAGTCTCTTCTTGGTTAAATAAACCCTTTTTTTTTTTTTTTTCCTCACACAGTTTCTAGATCTCTGCATGTATTTGCTGCCTGGACTCCTCTGGATACTTTCCAATTTGCCCAGAAGCAGAATCATTGTGTCAGGACCGCAGCCAAAGCTTTTCAAGTGTGGCGTGCAATCGTGGGACTGTGTGGTGTCTCCCCAGCTGTGCTCTAGGTTTCATGTTTTAGCTGATCCCATTTTTCAAAGTATTGCTCTTTTTTGTATGGTGGTGTTAGTAATTTGATGGGGTTTATGCTCTGGATACTCTTTTGTAAAAGTGCAGCACAATCAGTTGTTCCATTTCATAAGCCCACACTCTTGATTGCTCCTATTTCCATATGTGGAAATTACTGATTTCCCTTCACTCATTCCGTCCTATTTTTTCAGATGATTCAATCCAACTTGTTTTGGGTGTTTTGTTTTTTTGGTGTTTTGTTGGGGTTTTTTTTTTGGGGGGGGGGAGTTGTTGGTCTGAGCAGCAGGGCAGAGGGAAGTAAACACCTTGCACAATTTTCACAGCTGGTATTTTCAACAACTTCACTGGGGAAAAAAATTGTCTTTCATAACTTCGTTTCTCTTGTTAGGGCAATAAGTGGCAAATGCTATAGTACTCATCGCTTGGGGTAATCCTCAGTGGTACTGAGGACAAGGAAGAGACGCACACATGGTCTACTGTGTGACATTCCACAGGCAAACATGGAGATCACATCTGGGTTTTAAGATGGGATATTTATACCACAAAAATCCCATCCTACTTTTGAAACCGCATGGCCTTCTTTATATTTGTTGAAGGGTCCCTGTCCTACGCCTTTGGTAGGGCTGTGCCTGGTCACTGTCTTAGGGTGCTGGGAGGCATGTAATGCTTAGACACTTGGGGTGGCCAGATCCCATTTCTGTGCTGAAGCCCATGCCCTAGACTAGTTAGGTCTGTCACAAAGATGTCATTGCAGATTCCTTTGGTGTTTGTTATCTTTCTTGCTGCTGCACTACTGACTTACCATTCAGTATCTCTGATAATCATGACTGAGGAGCTGAACAGCTGTAACCTGAACTTTGGTTCTGGAAGGATAATATTCATCCACTGCACAACCTCTTGTAGGTAAAGATGTGTTTTATGCTTGCTACCCTCTGCTAGCCAGGACTGACAGTAACCTATGGTTACATCAACCATGATGGCACCGGATAGCTCCCTGTTTTGTTCTTAAATCAATTTAAAGTTTCAACGTCAATTCCCCTGAAAGCAGACTATTACAGGACACGCTTTTCCTTGCCTTTGCAGGTGATTAAAATAGCCCAGAGTTACTTGCTGTAACAGTGCACTTAGCAGCCATCAGCCATTTGAAATCCCAGAAATAGGTAGAGGGTTATTATATCCCCCATCCTCTGCCAATAACTGTCACTCCCACTAAGATCTATGATAGTAATTTAGGTTCCATAAAGGACATTGTTAATTCATCAGACATGCAAAGGAAAGTACAAAAGAATCTAAGCTGAAACAACAGAAGTGTCAGGACAAACAGGGCTTCCAGAATGGAATACCAGCATTTATTTAAATATGTATATACATATATATGCTTCATGTTTTTACCCTGAGCACAGACAGCAAGGTGAGTCTAAATGTCTGAGGTCATGGGTTTAGTCTTATCAAACACATTTTGGAATGTTTTGCTTGTGGTTTCTGAAAAGTATTTGTATTTGCAAATAAGACAATTCTACTTAAACCTTCAGGATTTCACACGTAGGCTATTATAATACCTTATTAATCTGTGAAGCGTAAGCTGGTTTTCATTAACAGTTACTGTATTCAGCAGGATTCCTTCTCTTGTTAAAAAGAAAAGAGCAGGCCTGAATGAGCCTGACCAAAACATTTGATCAGAAAGAGGAAATAACAGTTAAAATTAGCTTGACCTTTCAACTAAAACCTTTTTGCCACAGGGGGAACATTTAAAGCTAGGTTAGCCTGAAAGAGCTTGGTGGCTCAGAGGTGGCTACTGTTTTCTTGTTGTGTATAGTTTCTTTGCACACTTTTTGGGTGCCTTGTCCAACTGCTGCCCCATAATAGTTGCCAAGTAAGATCATCATCATGTGTGAGGGTCTGTGCTTGTTTCCCATAATAATGGTTAGAGATGAGCTCTAATTCTACACTAAAATTTAACCTAAAAGATATTTACATCAGACTTGTTGACTTTTATTTCTTGGGGTGATGAATCCTATGGGCTGTCTTGGAGTGATGTAGATGTCATTGTCCCTTCATATAACAAATATAACACTATCTGCTCTCCAGTAACAGTTCACCTGTTGAAGCTTTTCTCGGAAAAATAAACCTGTGGTTTATCTGCTTGATGTATTTTGCTAGTTTCCTAGTACTTCGTGTCCCCTATGTTTTCAGTTTTTCCTATTTTCATCCTCCCTTCCTACCACTGATTTCATATCTCAGATAACAGTAAACATTTTAATCTTTTTTTAGTCTGGAAAAAGTCTTTTAGTCTTTCCTGTCCTAAAAATATAGATTAGAGAATTTTGTCTAGTGATGTTTCATTTAGACCCCAACTAGCTTTTGCTTGACCTGCTGGGTTTAAGTTATTTTAAAAAGTCAGCCAGCATGGATGCTTGTTTTCAACCACTTGGATTTTTTTTGTATCTTGTTATGTCTTTAAATGCTTAATTGTTGTTTCTGTTAATCCTGCATTATTTCCTGTTGGAGCTTGGCTGACTTCAGCTTCAAATTTCTTACAACTTGCCTTTCTCTGCTATACTGAAAGATACTGAAAGCACACATATATATATATATGTGCTATCAGCTGTTAGCCACATCTGCAGAATGCAATGAAATCATCTCTTCCCCTCTCTCTCACAAGTTAAATCAATTAGGCATCTGTCAACCGTTAAAAAAAAAAAAAACAAACAAAAAACCAATAAACAACCACCAAAAAACCCAAAACCAACAAGCAACAAAAACATATGCATTTTTTTTTACATTTCTGAAAAATAAGGTCTTCTAACTCTGGTGCTGGTGAGGGATGTTAAGGACACAGGAAGACTGTATAATGGAGACCCACACACATAAAACACTTTGGTGGCCTGAAATGGTGTGGCTCAGTCTCTGATCTTCCATACCACTCTACCACATGTGGAATAGCATCAGCACCCCACATTTTAGTATCCTTCTGCCAGAGGCTTCTTTGTTAGTTAAGACTGTATAAAAGACAATAGTCAGAGAGAAAGCGTCACCTTAAAATGCCTGATGTTAATACTTTGAAAGCCTGAGTTAGGAGTTATTTTTAATATAATAAGACCATCAGCCACTAGAGGCCCTTCACGGCTAGAAGACTGGCTGAGCCAAGATGCCATAGAATATCCCCCTGGTTTAATTTAGTGCACCCAGAGGGGAAGTATTAAAATGATAAACAACCTGACTGAGAAGCAACATCCAGAGTGTCTGTGTTAGGTACCTCTGACAGGATTCGGTCTCTTCTCAGCTTCTGTGTTATTCAAAAAACACCCTTAATATTAAAGTCTCTTTGCTCAGGCACATCTTTTCTTTCCATACCCTCCTTTTCATCTTATTTTCTCAGTTGCTTAAATGGAAGTATGGATGCTGATTTTTTTATACTGTTTCTGCTGTTACTACTTAAGGCCCTTTATGTGAAAAGCAGAAAGGGACTGTGGGACCCAGGTGGGAGAAGAAACAGCAGGACACATGGGCAGCACTGCTGTATGTCCCTTCCCAGTTCATACAAAGTAAATTAGGTTGGATCTCCCACAAAATGGGGACTCAGACCTGCAAATATTTATTTTAAGTGCTTAGATGGAAGCATAAAGAGTCATTTGATGACTCTTCCCAATATAGTCTCGGGAAAGGGGCTTCACAGTGAATTAATTTTTTTTAATGTTACTACTATGCCAGAGCTTCAATCTGAATTGGGCTTTTGTTGCGCTGAATGCTTTTCAAATAATAACGTATTGTCAGCATAGGATGCTGGTCCAGCTTGCGACTCTAGAGGGCAGGGCTTGGGACGCTGATTTACTGAGAAAAGTGGCTGACAGAAGAAAAATTATTCTTCGCCTTGTAAAAAACCTAGTCTATTCTGCAAATCTGCCTCCTGAATACCAGGAGTAACACCTAACCACCTGTGCCATCGTGGCCCAACACCTTTTTCACAACACACACAAGTGAAGGTGAGGAAAACCTGTGTTTCTCAGGTATTATATTTTCTTTTTCCTTCCCTTCCCTTCCCTTCCCTTCCCTTCCCTTCCCTTCCCTTCCCTTCCCTTCCCTTCCCTTCCCTTCCCTTCCCTTCCCTTCCCTTCCCTTCCCTTTCTGTGTATTGCCTTTATGACAATTATTTATCACTGTTGTGGTCTTCAGTGTCGTTATAATATTCATGCAGAAATTAAAATAGGATCTCAGTTGCAGACTAAATGGCTTTTCAAGATTGTAGTTGAGTGGGTTTTGTGGATGGAGTGACACACAAGAGGGAAGCAGCAATATGTTTATTGATATAAAACAGCAGTTTAACAAAGTTCGATAGTAAATGCAACAGTGGTTTAACAAGACTCGATGGCAAGGTACGCTTGAGTATTTACTGCGCAGAGGACAGGGTCAGACAAAACTGTCAGGGAGACCCTCCCGCTGAGTGATGAGGTTCAGAGAGGACCCCCTTGCGTTCTAAACTGCTCCTCAGGGGGGAATTTTAGGTGCAGCCAGATCCAGGCTTGGTCTCAGACTTGGTCAGTGGTTTGTGTCTAAAGGATTATATTTGAACAATCAATCCTTTTATATCACTTAGCTAAGATTTCAAAGTTTAGCATGCTTTTAATCAGCCCTGAGGAGTAACCTTGAGAGTCATCCCTACATGAAGGAGAGACCCTGTCGTGCAGCCCGCTGCCATGCAGGAGAGCTGACTGGGCCCTGGGCCGTCCACTCCTTATGGCGTAAGATAACTAACTCATAGTCATATTTGCATACCAGCTACAGAAATTAGTTTCTTTCAAACTTGGCTTGAGTCAGACCTTGATCAGCACTGTGGTTAGGTGGGCACATTGTTCAAATTACCCCTTGGCTATTGTGTCATTATCTGTCTCTCCCGAATCCACTTAATCGGATGACATCCAGCAGGACCAGACTTAGCCATGACCTCCACTGATGATCATCACTTGAGCAGGGTTACAGAAATAAAGGTCAGGATGGGTTCAGTGGGAGCACACTGCCACAGTAAAAGAGGAATTCTTCCAAATTACTCACACCTTGCTTAGGATCAAAATAACCCTGTGAAATGGCCCAGCAAAACTTTGAAAGGTTGGTAAGATCAGGACAGTCCTTGAGCTACTCAGACTGACCATAAGAAGCAGAACAGCTGTGTGTTATTGGGAATGTTGTAACATCTGAAGGATGAAATAATTTCTCACTGTACTAATGCCAACATAAAAGAAAGCAGATCTGTGCAAAGGAGGGACACTAACCTTCAGCTGGACAAGAAACACATTACTCAATAACACTCTAAAAAGTTGTACCAAGTCAACAATCCTGTTTGGGGTGGACAGACTATGAGCTGTAAACAACATGATTAATATGAATGACCTGTTAAAGATTACCAGCTTTAGAGTTTTGTAACAAACATACTGTTCTGTGAAGGAGATGTGCCCAGCTTTGTGTTTTTACTTACACTATATTCGCTCTTTACACTTTTGAAGAGAGTATGTTTTAATAAGAGCCTTTTCCTGTACTTGGCTATTAATATGACACCAGGTACTGGCTGATTAGTAAGAAAAGTAAAGTATTTTCTACTTTTGCAGGACAGAGTGGCAGGAAAAAATTAGAAGCAGCAGAATAGACTATAACGTTCCCAGAAATACTCAATGGCTGAGTAGAAAGCAGATTGCAAGTGGTGAGGCATAACTGTGGGGGGGGAAATGCTGAAAAGAGACTTGTGCTTTTTTAAACTTCATAAAGATACAAGAAGCGAAAAAATGCATGGCAGAGGAGATCTATCAGCCTTTTGATTTCACTGCAATACATTTATGCAGTGCAGATCTTCCTCAATATTTCTTTTCCCTTTCCTTTATTAACCTTCCCTTTACATACATGAAATTGTGAAGAGGGAGGGAAAATACTTGTAAAATGTTTAAGCTGCTCTCCGATTTTTCTCCCAGATGAGTATGGCAGGGCATAGCTGGAGGGAAGGTGTGAAAGACTTGAAAGACTACAAGCACACCTGCCTTAGCGTTGTCAGATGGCACAAAGACCATGTGCGCTCACTGCAGACATGGCAGCACATCAGCTTCAACGATCACACACAGCATGACTGCATGTGAAATATTGTGAGCTGAGAAGTGTTGGTGCCTGGATGGGAGCCTGCAGATCCCTAGGGAGGTCCTGGGGTTTGTACCACTATGAAGTCAGGGGCAACTCTGGCCCTTATTGTTTGCTTTATATAGCTGTGACCTTCTGAGGAACATTTTTCCTAGAAAATCAAGTTGATGTAGCATGACAAAAATTCAGGCCCCAAGGCTATGGACTAGACTATTTCATTCTTCCCATGCCATTATAAGACCTGCCTGTGCCTTGTCTCTGCTGGGATTTTCCACTGCAGGCAGACACTGTGCTATGAAAGAAAGCCTGAGAGAATTTTCTTCAGCCCTTTCCACCTAGGTCCTTATGGCCCTGTCCTGAGCGTGTCTGTATAAGTCAGGGATATAGGGAAGAATGTGCACAGCTTAAGGGTGTTTGAGGTCTTGGGCAAACCTCCTCTTTCCTTTAGACTCTGCTTTTTCAACACAAGTTGAGGTGTGCTCAGCCAACCAAATGCAGAAATAGCACCTGGTCTTTCAAAGACAACAGCAAAGAGGCATGTCAGTGTTTGGTAGAAGAACTGGGAAAACTGAAGGTCTTGCCTTGACAAGACCTCCTGGAACGGGGGTGACCTTGTAACACTTGAGTGCAAAATAGTCATTACATGGCCATCAACATGGACAAGAGGGCCAAGATTCACACTCTGGGAAAATAAATCTTTATGGAGATCCAGCTCTTTCATGGACTCTAATTCTTCCAGATAGTTCGTACAAATCGTAGAATCATAGAATGGTTTGGGTTGGAAGGGACCTTAAAGATCATCTAGTTCCAACCCCTGTGCTACGGGCAGGGACACCTTCCACTAGATCAGGTTGCTCAAAGCCCCATCCAGCCTGGCCTCGAACACTTCCAGGGATGGGGCACCCACAGCTTCTCTGGGCAGCCTGTTCCACTGTCTCATCACTCTCATATGAAGAATGTCTAATGCTCTTCTATTACTCCGCACAAGAGCAGAGGGAGAGTATCACCTCCCTTGACCTGCTGGCAACACTTCTTTTGATAAAGCCCAGGGCACATTTTTTTTCCTGGGCTGCATACATACATTGCTGAGCCATGTTGAGCTTTTTTTCTACCAGCACCCCCAAGTCCTTCTCCTCAGGGCTGCTCTCAATCCATTCTCTGCCCAGCCTGTATTTGTGCTTGGGTTTGCCCCAACCCAAGTGCAGGACCTTGCAATTGACCTTGTTGAACTTCATGAGGTTTGCACAGGCCCACCTCTCAAGCCTGCTGGGGTCCCTGTGGATGGCATCCCTTCCCTTCAGCGTGTTGACTGCACCACACAGCCTGGTGTTGTCAGCAGACTTGCTGAGGGTGCACTCAATCCCACTGGCCATGTACTGGCAAAGGTGTTGAGCAGCACTGGTCCCAGTACGGACACCTAAGGACTGCCACTTGTCTCCACTTGGACACTGAGCTGTTGATGACCACAACTCTTTGAGTGTGGCCATCCAGCCAATTCCTTATCCACCCAAGTGGCCCATCCATCAAATACATGTCTCTCCAGTTTAGAGACAAGGACTGTTGTGCAGAACAGTGTTGAAAACTTTGCACAAGTCCATGTATACATAGGAAATATATATGTAAATATAAATATATACAAAAGAATGTTTACAATATCAAACTGCATGGCATGAGTACCAGAAAGTATTATTAATATGTGTCAAGCACCCCAAAAATGACAAAATTAACATTGTCTGTCCAATACAATTCAATTTCTTTGTGTGGCTGTGTTTATGATAATCTTCTCAATTTCAGATTGCATGTGTTTTATCCACACTGCACAGAATAGGCATAGGCAGCACTCAGTTAATGAACCTCCATTTAACATTAATTGCCCACAAGTCAGAGTCTGCTCTGAAGACAATATTATTATTAATTTCCTCCTTGGTTTGCAATAGTGCTTGTTAATATATTATATGTGTGTAAGAAACTTTTTTTTTTTTTTTTTAACTGCTCTTAGAGTTTAGACATTCCCATTTTGTAGCTGGTAACAGAAGGATTTAGATAACAGAACACTCACCTCATTTTTTGGTTTGGTTGGTTTTGTGTGCCCAATCCCAGATCTCCTAGATGTAACTTTAAGAAAAGTAGCACTATTCAGCATGCTCAGAGTCCTGCTTTTGTGGCCTAGACAGTTTCCTCCAGATTTAGTGCTGTTGCTAAGTGGATCCTATACATTGATGAACTTAATGGATAGCCCTGTTGTTAGACAGCATTCAGTTTGGACAAAATCAAAGTATCACTAAAGCACACTGGATTTTTAATTACATTTTCAACAGAAAAGTGTAACATTACTTTGAGATATTTTCTGCCTACAGAAATGGAAAATTTTAGCACAATTTCACAAAAATTAGAAGCTGGTGACAACTGTCTTACAATGATGCTGAGGCAACCTGTCAGTCACGTTTACTACAAGTGCAGGACTTGCTGTGAAGCAGAATGAGCATAGCTTCTTCACTTCTTTCATTCATTTTTTTGCCAATGTAAAAGAAAAAGAAAACCAATGGGGAAAAAAAAATAATCTTAAGAATGTGATCATAACAAGTTAATTAATCTTTTTTCATAACCTTGCCAGACCCTTTCTGGGTAACTCATGCTTTAACCTTAATGCATTTTTTTTAAAATCCATGGCTGTTTGGAAGCAAGGAAGGGAAAGGGTTTTTACTTACAAGCTCCCAGTCTTCATCTCTTGAAATTTCTTGAAATTGCTACAGGTGCTAGAATTGAGATTTGGTAACCCATGTCCAAGCCCCTCAACTTAGGTTGGTGTCTGATCTTTAAGGCATTTCTTTTAAAAGCAATTTTCATTAATTTAGTATGCTTTCCCCCAGTGCTTAAATGTATACAAGTTAACAATTACCAAAAGTAGCTTGATATGCAACTGTATCCCTATGTTCAGTAACAATAACATTATGCCTAACCTTTGCTGACAAAACTATTATTTTAATTGAACAGACTTTTAAGAAAGACATTTAATGAACAGGGAAAAAAAAAAAAAAAAGATAGGGCAAAGTCCCTAATGATCAACAATATCTGTTAAGTAAATGAAGTGTTTGCTGTTGCCAGGATGCAAGCTGGAAAAAAGAACAGCTAGTGCTTTGAAAAATTATATGAGGAGCTGGTTTCCAATTCTTTTAGCTCAAGTGAACAGAAGAACATTTTTAGTCTATATTTTAATTATCTAAGTATTTTGGCTTGTTAAAATTAAATCTGGATTGTTCATGTTCTTGTTTTGTGCGCAAATTCCTTGTCTTAAATGAAAAATTCTTGATCAGTGGAAGGAAAAAATGGGATTATGCACATGGAAGAGAGCTGATCATCACTACCTTTCAAATTTTTGTGTGTGTGTTTGAAGACCACCTCAGCATTGTTTAGTGGATGGGCAGGGTGCCTTAAAGGAGTTTAAGCCTGCTGTGTTAATTAGGCTTTTTAAAAGACATTCTTTTCCAAATGAAGTGGTTGAGAAATCCTTCAGGTTGGAAATCATGAGACTAGGTGTTTTCCTGCTCAGTAAATTTTGAACTAGAATGTGATTTATATCCTTTCACATAATGGTTGTATTGAACTATTATCTGCTGAGTATTTCTGAGAAAATGGTTTACATACAGTCCTTGTTGTAATGAAGATCAGCTATGGAAATTAAGAGAGGCATTTGTGGTAGCAGTCACTGCTGCTGATTCTGATTCTCTGCTCCTTAGAAGTCTGTGTGACTGGCTGCACTTGGGCAAACCACCTGGAGTGGGTTACACTTGCAGGTGTAAATGAGTACATAGTGTGCAAAGCTGCAAAGAAATGGCAGACTTGACTGCGGAATGAGATCACACCAGAAACTGGTGCTTGGCCACTTTCAAGGTGCACTTTTAGGACTTTTGGTGGTAAGAAATACCTTTCACAACCTCAATACTGCAAAATTGGGTGTCCATAGTAACATGCAAGGGCAGCTTTCTAGTTTATTTTGTGCCATGGTTTGGATTTCTTGCTTATCTAATTTAGAGGGCTATGAGATTAAGGATTAGTAACAGGATTTTTAAAACAGGCAGGTACTTCTAGACTGCCTCTATTCCCATATGTTTTAAGAACAGATTTGAAACGCAAGTGAAGCCCTTGAATGACTTGTTTAAGGGGAATAGTCCACTTTAGAACGTGTTAATTGCAAATGTTATCAAATAAGTAACTGGCACATGAAAAAGGAATGGCTTTTCTAAATAGTATGATGTTCTGAAAGAAAACCTTTCTTCAGAAGATGCAAGATCTATTGGTTCTGTGGGGCACACTGTGTAATGAATACATCCATATGTGTATGCTACTCTTTGAATAATTTGCACAAATGAGTATATACATTTTGTCTGTCCTTCTATCATGAATTTCCTCGATTTTCTTGTTAGAAATGATTCAGAAGTTTTTGTGTGTTTCACACCTTTGGATACTGTGTCTAATTCAGCCACAGGCCAAGCCTGGGAGGGTTATGAAGGCACAAAGGGGAGCAGAATCAAAGGCTTTCAGATCTGAAGCTCAGCCAAGAGGGAAATGAAATTACGTCAGGGCTTGCGGTCACAGGAAAGTCGAGGGAAGAAAGTAATAAATATGGAGAGCAGAGATGTGTCTGCATGGGAGGTCAAGCTGCAAGGGCCAGAATAAGTGTTTTAATTAAGAGAATAAGATAAAATCAAGAATTAAAAAGAATAAAGATAGCATAGACTAGGCAAGATTAACATTTTTAAAGCTATTAAGTTAATTGTAAGGAGGAAATTAAGGTTAAAAATAGTTTAATAAAAGGTGTATTTAAGTTTCATTCTAAAGTTATTCCAAACTCGGAAAACATCCATTACCTCCCTTGAATATCTGCCCCATATGACCATAGGAAGACCAGGTCTGTCAAAGTTAACTGAATTAAAAATAACAAAGTACATCAGTGTACGGAGAAGAGATACTGGGTGAATGTGGTCAGCCCTCAGAAATGGAAGGAGTGCTTCCAGTCAGTGCAATCTGGACTTAAACAGTTACTTGATTCAATGCCTTACAAAAACTTAACCGAAAACTTAATTAAAAACACCTCAGGAAAAAAAAAAAAAGTGTTAAATTAAAAGAAACTGGCTGCATGTCTGTTAACAAATGGTGTCACTGCAGGGAGGACTGCTTGAATGAGGGTGTATATGTATACATGGGTGTGTGAAAAGCACTCTGCTCAAGGAGTCTTGTGCCAAACTGAATTTCAGTTCTTTATTAATAACTGATCTAGAAGATGGAGTAAGTTTTTAGCAAGTATTGTACTGGCAATACTCCCTGCGCAAATTTAACTTCCAGTAAGAAATGAATAAAGCCAGAAAACATTTGCTAATAGATTTGTGAAAAATCAATCTCCTAACTAAGGATTCAGTGGAATAGTAATTAATCACAAACAAGAAATGAGACACCAGACCGCCTGCCAGAGGAGAGATAGCAGAAAGCTACTTGGGTATCAGGTTGCTGCAAAACTAGATAGTTAAATACAAATGAAGAAATGCAAAAATCCAGCCAGTGTAGGCTTGGCTAATATGTTCAAACATTTGCCCAGTTTCGGGTTTAATGTGGTCATTTTTCCATACACATGAAATTTCTATATTGAGATTCATTGCTTGGTCACTTTTAGCTACAGCAACATAGCTATGATAAAGGGTAGCTGAGAAGCAGTGCTTTTCAGTTTAGTCACAGGACATGGAAATGCACACAAAGATGAGAACTCTTAACTCTGCGTAGGGTACGAGGACTGAATTTAATGATCTGATGAAAAATTGTTATGTTGTTGATCATAGAAACATCTATGAATAAGAACACTGGGTGAGATGTTAACATGCCAAAGAGACCAGAAGATGCAAGTTACACAGATGTCCACCCCTCTGATTTTCACTTGGCTGCATAGTGTGGGATGGAGGGGGGAGATTCTGCTTAGGGCTTTCCATCACCAAACTTCAGAACAACTGTTGTATGCAGGAAAGTTAAAAAGCTGTCTGGATATATATTTAAAATTTGATATGGTGCCACAGTACTAATACTAATCTTTTCATTATCTCATAATTAAGAACTCTGAATAACAATATTAGGAAACATTCTGAAGTAATATCGGGGAATATTCTGAAGAAGAAGGTAACATGAGTACTTGAAAGTACTATATGACAAGAGGAGGGTGTAAATGGTACAAAGCTGCTGCTGATCTTATTTGTCATCAGACCTGAGCACTTTGTGGGTATATTTTCAAGGGAAGAACATTTTGCTGAGCAGCTAAAATGCAGTGAACGGTACCAAATACATTAAAATTATTCTGGACGTATTAGGCCTTGGCTTTGTGTTTAATTTGAAACAATGTAAACAAGTTGGATCATGAGATTGAGTCAAATATAATCAGAGGCCATGGGGACTGGTTATTTTCCTTTCTGTGCACTCAGGGATTTGTATGCAGTAGTTAATTCCTGTGAAGTCACAGAAGGAGTTAGATATGAAGAATGAATCCCTTGTGAAACAGACCCCTATGGCTTCAAAGGGCAAACAACATGAGCACAGATTAGTTACTTCTGTAAAATTATTCTGCAGTGGTGATTAGAAGTAAAAGAAAGTAAGTCCCAAGGCCATTTTGAAGGTTCTGTTTAGTAGCAAAGACATGCTGATCACATGGAAATTAGTGGAAAGACTTTTGACTTTTACGGACCTGAAATTCATTAGAGGTCTCCAACACCTCAGCTGCCCATCTGAAGTAATTCTGGCACTAGTCCAAAAGCAGAATTCTGTATGCTTTTTAATGCACCTTTTTAAGGGAATGATCTCTGCAACACAAAATCATGCCAAGGTAACTGGGGCATATGAAAAGTCAAGGGACAAATTACACTAAAGGCATCTTCACAGCCACTAACACAGATCATTAAGATCCTGACAAACCTTGTCCAACAGATGTTTCTAGCCTGCCTTACCTGGAAGAGCCTCTGCTGACCAAAGAGTAAACAAATAGTGTGAGGAAACAGTGCAAATTACTTTTAAAGTCCCAGTTAGCTTAGTTTGAAAAGGCAAAAGTCATTGGTCCATATAAATATGAGTCCAGCCCTCAGATTGATGCAGTCAGCATGCAGATTGCAAACCTCTGGATACCATGTTTACCTGCCCAGTCTGAAGCTGAGGAAAGGCCTATATAAGTCTATATAAGCCAATTAATCATAAAATAGTTTGGGTTGGAAAGGACCTTTAAAAGACAGCTGGTCCAACCTTCCTGCCATGAACAGGGACATCTTCAACTAGATCAGGTTGTTGAGAGCCCCATCCAACCTGACCCTGAAGATTTCCAGGGATGGGGCATCTGCCAACTCTGAGAAATCTGTTCCAGTGTTTCACCACTACATAGCCAAACCAACAGAGCTTAGACTGTATAAACTAAGCATTCCCTCAGTTTATACAGTTAAGATTCTTTGGGTGGAAAGGTGCAAACACAGCAAGGTGTCAAAGTCATGTCTGAAAAATCAGTGTCACACAGAACCTGAACATTAAATTCAGGATCCTAGGAAGAAGAAACCGGAGGAGGTCATCACTGAAGGACAGTAAGATTAAAATACTCCTCAGACTTTTTTTCTCCATTTATCTGTTTCTGGAGCAGAAATGTTCAGCAGGGGACATTTTGTAATGGCATAAATTATATCTGTTAACACGAGCCAAGAGCTTAGTTTAGCTGCTATTATTTTCTTGTTCACTGTTCCAACCAATTTCCTTCTGTCAGTTACCAGAGGGTCTGTTAAAAGAGATAGAGCATGTGAGGTTGAGTTGCAGTCATTGAAGGCACAGTACAGATAACTTAAATACATTTCCTGGACATAATTGTATGTGAGAGGTCAATTCTGATTTCTCAGGGGTGAATTATGGGTGGATGTAGTCATGACCTTGATTGGCAGTTTTTCTGACAGTTAAGGTAATGCAGATTCAGACAAATAACTCATCGTGTTCGAAAACAGTAATATTAAGATACTTTCTCATTTCCTTCTGAGTGACAGCATTTAAAGAGAGGCAGCACACGTGATCCAGCACTTCCCACTTCCAGTTTTTTTGTATGTGAGGAACTCTATGCTGTTGACACTGTTTTTCTAGAGAAAGTCTTTGAAAAGGGACTTGCCAGCTTCTCCAGCATACATTTGAAAGTAAAGAATTTTTTTTTTCCATTAGCAAATGCAGAAAGAGATGGTAGAGGAAATAGAGTAACAAAAGCCTGAAAGAGCTGTATCATGACATTAGTCAGCCCAGATGTGACATCAGCCTTCACCAGGGTTCTGGAAAAGAGCTGGCAGGAAGGGAGTGTGCAGGATAAAGACTGTATTTTAAAGTACCCTAAAGAAACTCGGTCTTCCAGCAATCCCTCCATGGGGCTTAAATAATCTTCTATCTCCCTTTTTCAAAACAATTATGTTTTATACAGGAAAATACACTGATAGCACTTGCATGTTTATCACAGTGTAATGACTTGGCTCTGACCCACAATGAATACCCCTTTCTTTAATCATCTATAATTATAATCTTAGCCAATATAATTCTAAAAGAAAGGAAACATACACTTTATTTATGTACCCAGTAATTAAACACTGGCCTGCCTTAAACTGAAGTCAGTGTAAATCGCATGTAGTTAATTATATTGTCCTTGTTCAATTTATCAAAACTGCCAGCCAATAAATAGGAAATATCCTATGATACCTGTCTATTTATTTTGAAAGGTATTGCAGACTTAATGCTAATCATAATCAACGTTTTACTAAACTAGTACAAATATTAATTCATTACCTTGACACACAGACTTCTTTTATGCTTGTTTCCTGTGTGTGCAAAAGAGAATTTTGGTTCTCTTAACAGTTTGATATTCTTGTCTTAAAGCAGTTGATATTGTAATGGATATACAAGATACCGATATTATTCTCATATAGGAAAAATTAGCTATGAACAGTTAAATGTTATGAATTGCTTTAACGTCTGATTTTAGAGTGGGTGCTACATCCTACTGCAGAATAAATACAGCACAGCTACTAGTATAATAGAGAGCTGCCAACTGATCTCTGTTACTTAAACTGGTATCCGTAATACACAGATACACAATATGAATGTAAATTAAAACCTCCACTGTGTCTGTTCAAAATAACCCATGTGTGATCTACATGCAATTCTGGTTAGCACAGAGCAAAACCTCCCAACATCGAAGATGCCTTCAGAGCTTAATTCTGTATGTTCTCAGTGCTTTTACAAAGACACAACTGAGGGGGTTATTAGGGAGAGACAACCTAGATAAAATCATGAGGAAAGCTTAGAGACCATAGCTGGAGTCAAACACCATTATAGGTCAAAGCTACTGGAGGACAGTAATCACTCATTCTTCCTTTTCCAACTATGTTTGCACTAGTAAGTGTCCTTTATTACTTGATCCACTCAACAATATTGCCTACACTGCCCAGAGCCTGAAATATTGCCATAGACCACATAATACTCAAACCCTGGAGTGCAGAGCTAGGGACTTTGGGAAAAGCAGACTTCAGATAGCTAAAACCAGAAGGAAGGAAAAAAAAAAAAAAAGTGCATGGTGGGTAGCCAGATTTGTTCTTTTATGGAGAAATGTTGTGAAGTAGAGGGCAGTAATATATTTTTGGTTTCAATCTAGGAGGGTTTTGCTTATGATGTATGGCACTTACAAACTGTTTGTTCTTAGCATCAGCTGGTCTTTTTTTTTTCCCAGAAAGCATCAAATATTCTCCTTTAAAAGAAGAATCCTGACATCATGAAAAGTTTGTGAGATCTCTTTTCCTTTTCTGGCAATGTTCAAAATGCTTACCAGCCTCTGGGCTGTAATGTTTCCTTCCTTTCCTGTATTATCCCCCTGCCTCCCACTCCCATACACAAAGGCAAACACAGTCAACTTCTGTATAAAGTCATTGCAGCAAATCAGTTTCCCCTGAGTGTCCACGATCATACGAATTTGCAGTGCCTCGGTCGCTCACATTGTTGCAATGTGTGTGTTTCCATTCTCCTTTCCACTCAGAGCCTGGGCACTGCACCAAGTGTACTTCCCTCAGCTGTGGAGGCATCTCAGGTAGGCTTCTTGAAGTTCTTCCCTATAACCCCATCTCTTTCGGTAAGTACTGTCGCTGCAAATCAAATAGAATATGCAGCACTTTTCTACTGGAGCAGGTGCCATCTCTGTGATAAATCTTGGCTCTGAAGAGGGAAGTTGACCTCTTGAATGCTGGTTGGCATGGCTGGCTCAAGAGCTGCTACATGCATACAGCATATTGATTGATACATCTGTTTTTCCTCGGTATAAATGAAGATCCTGCCGGCTTTTGTCTTTTCTTCCTGATGCATTGGTTTTAGAAAGCAACATTATGTTTGTTACCTTTGTAAAACAAATTGTTCAGGCAGTGAAGCTATTTCCATTTGAGAGAGACATACTGCAAAACTCATTAAGCACACATGGATGCAGGTCTCAGACAGAAAAATGGGTTCAGCTTTCTTATTATTCCCAGAAGACATGAAATCAAAAGGTTTAAAAATACATGGAAAACAAGTTTTTTACTTATTATACTCCAAGTTTTTTGATACCAGACCTTTCAAATAAAACAGAAAATATTTGGCTTCATCCTCATGTTCTTTTAGCTAAAAAAAAAAAAAAAAAAAAAAAAAAAAAAAAGGCCATCTGGGTCAAACAGATGACTTCTTTCTTCATCTCAGTTCAAAGGAAGTATTTGTCCTGGCTTCTTGGAAGCTATTAGAACTGTTGTGATGCCAAAGATCCATGTGTGAAAGATACAGTATGTATTTCTCCACTGAATGCATTTTTGTCCCTTTTTACTGATGTCTGACACTGCAGCTCTGGCCACCCTAAAAATACACATTTGAACAGCAGAGCTCTTGAACTAATGCTCTGCCTACATGTTCTTAACCAGAGTGTTCATTGCCATTGTTGTTTGACTGAACTTGTCATATAATTCAGTAGCTGTCATAGGGCTGGAATGATCTGGGACACTGGATGAATACAAAGAGGTTGACATTACTGCGGTATGTATGTTTTTACTTTATAAGGTTGAAGGGTGAGTAATTATGAAGGCAATCCTAGTGACAAATGAGATTACCAACCACAAATCTACACTTCATATTCTTGAGACTAGAGCCATATGACCTTGCTTTGTGTTTCTAACCAGATGAGAATAATAATGTACTAAATCTGAGGAAGCAGATACAGCTTGAAGTGTATGAATGTACCTATTCTAAGAATATAAAGAGTGATTCATAAACTAGAAGAAATTGTAAACACAAACCATCAGGCCCTGCTGAAAACTAACTGGAATATCTCAGTGGGTAATTCTGGAACAGTGTATGCCATGGAGACTTTTGTTTTCCTTCTTCTATGCAAACCTAGTAGTGAGATTTTGAGAAATATTAAAAAAAATAACATGTTCTACAAACTTATATTTTCTTGATGGAATATTTTTACTTGAATTTATTTGAATTGGCAAAATAATGCCTGAAAAACTATCCCAGAGAATGTCAGCAAATCCAAAGGAAGATTAAAATGTGTTGCCAGCACAGCATTAATTCTCATTCCTCTGCATTTCAATACATCTACGAGAAACATAGGAACAAGCTTCTCATAATATAGAGTTCCAACTGCAGAAATATAGGAACAAGCTTCTCATAGTACAGAGTTCCAACTGCAGTGAATTCTTTTCTTCAGAAAGTGTATAGATAAATGTTGCTTCAGGAATAATCATCCTTTTTTTATTACTGTTTTTATCCTTATTTGTAAGTATCTCTCTTTTCCTGGATCATATTAAACACCACTTTCAAGTAGTATCGTATTAATTTCCTCAAGATCTTTTCTGTTGGCTTTTTTTTATTCCTCCCAGCTCTTGTTTTTTCCCTCCCTAACACTCCCAAACCCAGCACCAATAAGATGAGATAACGATATCTTATTTTACAGAAAAGGAAATGGAGACAAAGAGACTTCCTTAAAGGCATGCAATGAATCGGTGGCAAAGGCAGAACTCAAACCTACTTTCACACAAATTTCTGACCACATTCATTCTTCCAGAACATACAGTTTGGCATTTTGATTGCACTTGTGAGAACTAAACACGTATACAGATTAGACTGTGCTTAGGCACCCTAGAAATGAGGAACATGGATGCTGACTGCGCTGAGAGTTTCACTGCAGCGTGGCAGTGTAAGGGATCCTTCCCTGAGGACTTGTTACTCCTTCTTGCTGGAGGTTGCTGTTGCAGGGGAAGAGCTAATGGAATGACTTGTGTGAGTGCCCATCATCAACTCTGGTTGGAAATTGGTCAGCTCTGTACAATATCTGAAAATGACACAACAGTTCTGTAATGAATAGCTAACTGTGGGCTCTCTGGCCAGCTGCCAACATTTTGCTTGGTACCTTATGCAGAAGTCATGACTGACGGTAGGACTGGGCTTGTTAGCAAAACATTAATCTACCATATACCATCTTTATCTAGCTGCCTTTATGGTCTTGCTCCCTACATATTTTGCAGGTTCCAGAGCACTGGCAAATGGCCTGATTCCGTTCCTGATTAATTCCTCTGCACGCTCAGTCCTGCATGTCAAATAGCACACCTCTAGGATTGCCAGGCAAAATGAGCTAAACCATGTTACTGTGGCTGAGCCTGCCCTTAAGTTCAGATGTTCAGTTATTATTTTGGTGAGATGTACAATTCTGCAACGAGCAAAAGCAAGAGAAGGAAACAGATATTCAGAATATGGACATACTCACATGGGACACAACCTCCCATTGCTTTTTCCAAACCAATTAAGACAGCTGCAGATAATAGAGACAGGATGTGATGATTTCTCAGAAATAGTTAATTAGCTCTCCTTTAATGGAAAATAATGGTGACCTAATGCTAGGGGTTCCTTCCAGCTCCCTGGCATGATAATGTGCTGTGTGTATAACAAGGAAGATGGTGAAGTGTGCAAGAATTTAACTTGGAAAAAAGGAGTAAAATGGAGGGAGACAATATGTCATGTATGGAATTTGCTGACCACTCAACATCACTATTCTGGTGAAAAAATCACTGGCTGCTTTTAGAGACTCCAAATGATGCTTATGAAGTTGATGTGACATTTAAGGCCAGGCTGGGGCTCCTTCATTGGTTTTGAATTTCAGCCTAAGATCTCAGACCTGAGAGAAGGTGAATGCCTCTAACGGAAAGCTAATGACATCTACAGGGGATGAGCATCTCACAGAATTATATCCTCACATTTGAGCTCCAGAGGTTTATTCTTCATCTCCCTGATGAAAAAGGACTGATGTCTGAGTAGGCCTGGTGATTGGTGTTTTAAGTACCGAGGCAAAATAGAAAATCAAGTAATGATCCTTTTTCTTCCCGAGTCATGCATAGCTAAGGGACCCAAAACTAGCTATTAGGTTGCTTCCTGCCACAACAGCCTCTTCTAAAACAGCTGCAGAGTATTCATGGGAAGTACTTGATAAAATCATCATGATATCATTAGCAGCAACTGTGTTTCTATCTTGAAATGCTTGTTAGATAAGAAAAGTAAGCAAAATCAAATTTTATTAGAGCTAGATGTGAATATATTTATTTCCTCCTTCATTTTTACATTTTGGGCTGAAAAATATGCAATCTGACTACATGCAGTTCCCGTAAGTAAATGTTTCTTCTTTTCACCTTTTTTTTACTTCTGTCTATAGTTACTGTAGCAGAAACTTTCAAAATAGAACTAGTGAACTGTAGCAATATCTGTAGCTGTCATTGCTATTAATTATTGGAAGCTTTATGCCAACATCATGCTGAAGAAAGATGGAGAAGTCAGATGCAAAATTAATGAAAACAACACCCCTAGAAGTCTCATTGACTGTGTGTATATTTGATAAAAATGGTAAGATTATTTCTTTAACCAACCAGCCTTTCCCTAAGAGTAGGAAAAAAAAAAAATTAGCTGCTACCCCTGGCTGTTCAGCAGAACTTAATACAGCTGAATTCATTACACGCTGTTTGCTGCTATGCTGTTTTAACAACTGTTTTGGCAGTGCACAAATGTTTTGACAGGAGGAGCTGTGTGAAAATTCCTGCCGAAGCAGTAGCCACAGAACACCTCTCTCTAGGTCATCCAATTGATCTCAGCTGTTGTCAGCACTGAGCCATCAATGTCATCCAGTGACCATGCAGAATCGTGATGTAGTATATCATGGATATGCTTTGTTTGCCATGTTTAAGAATTTCCATGCTTGACAGAAACTAATGCATGCTCTTTTCTCTCATCAGAGCTTCCTCTTGTCTAGGACAGATAGTGTGATTAATGGTATAGAAATGCATGGACAGTAAAGGAACCATTCTTCTGATCTATAGAAAGCTTAGGATGATGACATTTCACTGTGAACACAAAGCTTGTTGCAAAAGCATTAGATAAGCAATATGTTTAAACTTTAATTAATTGCATTTTTTTTAATTTGACGATGCACGCACTGCTACTAAGTATCTCAGCAGATATATGCACAATTCCAAGCATGGGTTTTAATTTCAGAATTTCTATAACCTTTTTAACCTGCCCATCATGATGAATATACACTATGGTCTTCCTCTTGAATGGTAGGCAGACTCCATAAAGCCCTTGTTCAGGAAACAGCTAGGCAGATATTCTTAAGATTTTAAAAGTTACACTTTGTACCAAAAACTGTGCTAGAAGGCTTAATGAACTGCCAGTTTGTCCCTTGCCTGCAGAGGTCACTGGCCATGCAGATTCATAGTAGTGTGGGTGCTCAGATTAGGTGGTGACTGGAGTCAAGACTAAGAGGATTTTTCTTCAGCGTCAGGACACATAGCAAAGGGAGATGCCTTCAAAGGGAGATGTATGAAATACCTGTTTGATCTCCACAGACCCAGGTGATCTTATAGAAGACAAGCCAGTGTGTTATGCAATAAGAAATGAGAAACAGAATGCAAGTTTTCCCTTATGCCAACAAAACGTTTGCATGTAGAATATGAGGATGCAGGAAACATGATGGCGTATCTGGTGCTGTGACCCAGTAGCCATGGCAACAACAGTGCAAAGACAGATTACCCCAGTGCTCATTTCCATCAACAGAACTGTAGTAATTTATACACTGGTCCCTTATCCACTAAATGGAAAGCTGCATTTCAGTTCTGTGTTACGGTTTTAGTGGTTGCAAAGTTTAACAGGGAAGAGACTGACAGTATCCTCTATCCCGAGAATGAGAAGAAGAAAACAAAAATCACTGACAGAAACCATTTACTTGTCTTTCATTGAAATGCAGACCTGTCAAGACTCATGTGATGAGCATCAGACTTGCTCTTTTAGCCACTGCATTCTCATTCCCCACTGTGGCATCTCCAGTTCATGCATCAGCAACGTGCTGTCACGCAGCCTGACATGTGAGTCTTGTCTGTTGGGATTTTAAAGGACTTGCAGAATCTAGCAAGGTCACAAAACCAAGCATCTATACAGCAGTAAAGCATCTTAATCTGTTGCAAATATAACAACTTCCATGGTTTACCTCATGACAAGATACTATGTAGTTTATCTGTCTTCTAGCCTGACAAGAAGTCCCCACAGATTTTTTTTGAAGGGTGTGTATCTGAGATCTGTACTTGAGACAGATCTTGTATTGTTTCAGTGCCACATCTGCTCTCAACAGAATTTCTAATTTCATTTTAGAAATGTACTTTGTTAATTTATGCTTGCTTTCTTGATGAAATACTGTTTAAAACTGTCATTGGAGAGAAGGCTTACCTCAAGCACAGCCAGACTTGCAAACACGACAGACTGAACCAGGGTGAATGACCTTTACTGCTTAGTGAAAGACTCATGACTCTTCTTTCCGTTATTTGCATCCAAAGTCCAATCCCAGGATAAGTCAAATGGCATGCAGGAGTAAAAGAAATACTGTGTTCCTAAAGGTCAGGGGGAAAAAGCAAGCTATTTGACAGTAAGGAACAGAACATGAGAGAGAACATTGACAAGATGTATAGTTATTTCAAAACGGCTGGCACTTTGTACTTAGCGAGAACCTTTATTTTCTTAAATCAAAACCTGAAACAATTTGTATTTCAACCTAAAAATTACAAGAGAGGAACAATGATCATTAGTTAACTCTCTTTGACTTATTTTCTCCCTCTTAACTTAGGCTTCTTCTACTTCCGAATCTTACTTACTTGTTAATTTTCTATTATGACACCTTGAAAGATTTGAAAGCCAGAAAATATTTATTCCAAATACATTCATTGAACTTGTGAAATAAAAGTTACATTGCATTTATATCACTTTTACTTATATAGACCTTTAGTGAAAAATCAAGAAACAGCTTTGTTAATGTGTCCATCATTCCAGAATTCACTCACCTAAAACAACTCAATTCTATACAAACCAGCTGTCTCCTGGTGCCTTTGTAAATATGTTTACTTATATTTAGTATGCAGCCCTCAAAGTTACTGTTTTATCTTCTTTGCTCTGTAAAATCAGTGTTTTGGGCAAAACCCAAACTGTATTACAAAGATCAAAAAATGTCCTAAAATGATGCTGTTCTACATCTAGGTAAGCCAGAGTGACTGTACTAGATATCTCATGAGCAGCATGCTCATTCTGGGTTAGCTTTCGTGATGACGTATGTTAATTGGATGACTATTTGCCATCACCTAATGAAAATAAAAATTTCTCCTTTTGTCTTTAGCCCAAATTAGCAAATGATAACTAACTTTTCCGTGCATTCCTTGATCTAGCACTTGGTATAAAAAAAAAAAAAAAAAAAAAAAGATATCACTCCTGTGAGTGTTAGCAAATGAAAAGGAGGTAGTATAATCAACATAATTAAAAACCTGAACTGATGTTCATGACTACTTCTGCAGTGTTTTTACTATTCATGGTTAAAAAAATTAGAAATTTTATTTTAAACTGGGTCCCTTCTATGTTGGCACCTTGTCAAAATAGCTAGTTCACAGTAATGATGTACAAAAGAGCTTCAAGAACACCATGTTCCAAAAATGTTAACATATTGTAACCTGGTGATTAGTAATCAACAGAAATTTCTGCTGCATGCAAGCAGTGCTCTGTGGTCAACAGCATTCCAGAATATCATCACAGCATGTCACTGGACTAAGGTGCTTCGGGTACAAAACCACATCTGTGTCTAGCATTATTCTATTTAATTCTGGCCCATTTCTTTTCCATGCCATCTTCAAAAGCCTCTGAAGAAGAGAGAGGGAAAAGGACAAAGTTACTGCTGGAAGACAAACAATAAACAAAACCTGAGGAATAAAAAAAAAAAACAACCCAACCCAACAACCACCAGTATTGCTGCTTCAACCAACAACAGAAAGAAAAAACTCAGCATTACTTCTTGTAGTTTTATGCCTTTTAAAAACTGAACAAAGAAACAGTATCTTTTATGCAGAGATGCTGTTTACTTTTAACATTTATTAAAAAAAAAAAAAACCACACCAAAACCAGGTGATCCTGTGCTTTAAAGAAGGACATAAGACAATCCGAAAAGTAATCCTGCTATATGTTCTACTAATAGTTCCCTGTATGGAGGTTTTAGGTGAGAGATTGCTTAGAGACTTCAATGCTAAGATAAATTTCAGTGTAATAAAAAGATGTGGAGGATCTTTGTCTTGGGATAAATTTGGGAACCCAGCATCATTTAAGCTTCATAGTTTCTAATACAGTATCTGCATCTATTAAAATTTTTAATAGAATACTAAATCCAGAGTATCTATTTTCTAAATTCCATAACCAAAAGCTTATCTGAATACTTTAATCTTCTGTTTCAAATACCTATTCAACTAAGATTTAAAATGACATTCCAAAATGAGATTTGTTTTATGGAAAACTACAGTTTAATATATTCAGGACTGTGTAATATATTTATAATACTTCCTTAAAAAGTAACTCCATAAAACAACGCTTTAATAGGAGGAAGAATATCTCTGCTTTTTTCCCAATTGCAACTGATAGCAAATACAATGTGCCCTGTTTTCAGAAGGAAATTGATTGTTACTCATGATTGTTTGGTATGTATTCACCTAAAAATAGCAAGAATAGATCACACGCATTAAGAAAAAACGGACTGTTGGCATGCTCATGATACATGCACACATACACATGGTCTAAAATGTTGAGCAAATTCACGTCTACATGCCGACATTGGTACAAAGATTAACGTTCAATGTTTCATGCAGGAAAGAGGAATCAGCTGCAAAAGTCATGTGTTTGAAAAAAATTCCACTTAATTCCTATTTTCATGTTATAGTGAGGTAGGTTTAAATAGTTGTACAAGAAATCAAAAACCTGCAGATCTAGAATGTAATTACTTTTGATATACAGTTTAATCTATATTCATGTCCCTGTTATACAATTTGACTATGTCATAGCTCCTGTAGGTGATTTGCTTTACGCAATGCCTACCACACAGATACAAGTGACTAGTCCACAGGGCAGACTGCCATTTTCATGCTGCCTCAGCCACCACAGCTGCTTTCTCCTGCCCTTCCCTCGCTGCCCAGAGAACGTCCAGCTCTCAAACCTCAGGCAGACTGCCCCAGACTGAGCCACCTTGGCTGCTCACACCCATGGTTCGCTTTCACCCTTTCAGCAGAGGAGAACATGCCATAAATCTGAAACACCATTAGTTGTACTTTTTCCTACCCTCTGGACCTGTATATTCCTCTGACTATGAGGCAGAACTTCTTTACTTTAGAGGGTGACCAAGCACTGGAACACACTGCCCAGAGAGGCTGGGGAGTCTCCTCTGGAGACATTTAAAACCCACCTGGGTGGATCCTGTGCAACCTGCTCTAGCAGAACCTGCTTTAGCAGGGGGTTGGACCAGATGATCTCCAGAGGTTCCTTCCAACACCAGCCATTCTGTGATTCTGCATGGTCCTGTATATCGGGGCCCAAGTATGGACTCTGAATTAAAGGCTATGGTTATAGAAAAAGTGCTAAGAAAGATATTCAAAACCTATTGGACAATAAAACCCAGTTTTGGGAACACATGCAGAAGGTGTGATGCTTTTTTGGTGTCATTCCCTCACGATGACCTCGATACCGCCATCAAAACCGAGTGCCACCGGCCCGAAGCTGTGCCCGTGCGGGGCTGCCACCACCGCACAGCAGCACGGCCCGGCGCCGACCTGCTGCTCTTTGTCAAAGGCCAGCGAGGATCCTAGTGGGGACAGCGGGGACAATGGGATGTGACAAAGAGGAGGAGAAGTAGCGCGGGTAGGGACTGTGACTTTACAACAGCGCAGACATTAATCAGCCGCTGCCACGCCGAGGACGCTCGGCCTTGCTCGGCCCCAGGGCCGGCCGCGGGAGCCAGGCGCGCCGGGCGGCCGGCGGGACCGAGCCGCGGTGGGCGCGGCAGGCCGCCCCCAGCCCTCCCCTGCGGCGCCCACGGCCCGCTGGCTGCGGGGCGTTGCCCGGCGGGCGCCCCCGGCCCGGCGCCCGGGCTGCAGAGTGATGGGGCCGGCGGGGCGGAGCGGGACCAGCGCAGCTGCCGGTGCGGCGGGTAAAGGGACGCGACATGGAAGCGCTGCCGGTGCCTCGCGGCGCGCCCTCCAGGCCCCGCGGGAGCGCGGCTTCCGCCCGCTCCGCCCCGCGACTCCCTGCAGCCCGCCGAGGGCCGCTGCCTGCCGCGCCCGCAGCGCTCTCGCTGCCCCGGCCCGGCCCCGCTCCGCCGCGGCTGCCGGCGCTGGGGCTGGGCCGGCAGCGCATCCGCCGAGCCGGCGGGCCGGCCCCGCTCCCTCCGGCCCCGCTCCCTCCGGCCCCGCTCCGCGCCGCAGCGTGGGCAAAGCGCCCCGTGCCGCCCAGCCGCTCCCCGGCCCCGCCGCTCCCCGCGGCCCCGCGACGAGTTTGCAAAGCGCCGCGCTGGCCCCGCCGCCTCCGCCCGCGCCGTCCCCCGCGGCGGCGGGCCGCCGTGCGCAGAGCGCCGCGGGAGCTGTAGTGCGGCCTGCGCGGCCGGGCGGCGGCGGGGCGGGGCGGGCGGACTACGGCTCCCGGGCGCGCGCGGGACGGGGGGCGGTGCCGGGGGCGGAGCGGGGACAGCTCCGGTGCTGATCGCGACGCGGGTTTGTCAGCAGAGCCCGGGCGGGCGGCGGCCGCGGCTGTTGGCGTGCGCGGGCGGGCGGCGGGCGGCAGCGGAGCGAGCGGCGGGCCGCGCCCGGCCATGAGGCACGAAGCGCCCATGTAGGTCGGTCCCTGGGCCGGAACCGAGCGAGCGGCGAGGGGGGCGGCGGGAGCAGCGCGGCCGAGCGCCGGGCGCCTGCGGCGGCGTGGCGGGGCCGCCGGGCCGGGCTCTCCCGCTGGCGGCCGGCGGGTGTGAGGAGGACGGGGCTGAGGGCGCCGGGGTGTGTGCGGTGGGGCCCGGGCGGGGGTCGTGTCCCTGCGAGAGGTGTCCCCGGCGGGCGGGCGCTGGCCGCGGCCCGTGGCAGGGCAGGGGTGCGGGGCCCCGGCCCGGGGAGCGGGGCAGCCGGGGCGGGGGGCTGAGCGGCGGGGCCCTCCCGCGGCCGCCGCCCCGCCGCCGCGGCCGCGGGTGGGTTCCGGGTCGCCCTGGGCACACCGCACGGTCTTGTGCAGACCCTGCTCTCGCAGCGCGGCGGCAGCTCCCCCGGAGCGGGCGGGTGGAAGTGGTTGGGCGATGGGATGTAAGGAGGTCCCACCTGGATGCGCAGGGATCGGCGCGGTATCTTCCACCCGTTTATTCAAGAAGCAGTTACCCGTCTGCAACAGGAGAGGTGGCTCGGGGCTAGGACTGGGGGTAGAGAAGGGTGGCCCCTTTTCAGCAGTTGTTATGTATGGAAGAATATAATGCTCCTTATAGCACTGGAGAAACAGGTGCTGTGCAGACACAAGTTACATTACACAGAGTTTTTAGCAGTTCCTAGGTTGTTGGTTCCAAACAGTTTCTGCTGGTGAACTGTACTTCAGTTATTAATTAGGACCTGTTTTATAATCTCATGCGGGAAGCAGTTCTGGGGGCACCAGACTGTAACTATATTTGAACACATGACTGTTTTTTAATAGAAAGTCAGTCATATTACCAGTGGGTTGGGAACAATCAATGGTTTTATACAATGCAAAGACCACTTCTGCTGTCCGTTGTGATTTAAGTTACGAACTGCAGCTCTGCTAGCTAATATTTTTTATGCTGGATATCTACTCTGACAGTAACAGAATTTCAACCTGAAGGGAAGTTCTGCATCCTTTTCAATATGTGCGTTCAAAGTGAAGTCTGAAATCTTAAGTTATGTTGAAATGGAGTTGGGTTTGCTTGACTTTGGGCTGCTTGACTTTGGACAGAGACTGATCATTTCATGTATATTTTGCAGAGCAATTGCTCAGATGTCACATGCTGAAACCTTTCAGCCAAACAGGTGCACTAGAAATAAGCTGTTCTTCATTAAGAATGTCTTTCAGCTTTCTGATTGGAGAGCAGCAATAATCAGAATGCTGTTGAAAATGCCTGGTCCTGAATGCTACATGTGTGTGTTGGAAATGTTTATGTGGTATTTCACATTTATTTACACATGCTTATTGAGATACTGAAGTCATGTTTAGTATGTATTTGCTTTGGTGAGCATTTCATTAAAAGCAAATTTCACTAGTAAAGCATCACAACTACAAGTTGGTCACTATTGCATTTGACCTTTTTGGCAGTGTTGAATTCACTGATGTTGTTACAGGCTTACGGAAACAAAAAAGTGGTACAACATTAAAATCTTCTAAAGAAAGGAAGGTCCACATACACACATACATATATATATATATTTATATATATAAATATGTATTTTGACACATTGGAGAAAAACTTTTAATTTTTTTATGTTTGTCAGTACAAATATATGTTAAATATAATTGATTAAAAGTCAGGAGAAATCACACCCTTAGTATAAAAAAAAAGACAGAGATCTAGAAAAAAACCGAAAATTTCCACATTTTCAAGGCTGGTGAGATGGTCAAACAGTGTCTATTTTTAAGCTTATCTCATTCAAAATCATAATCAGAAGCATCTGGATTTTTCCAAGATGTGAAAATGCAGTCTGGCAGATGAGGTTTGATATTTTTTCCCCCACATTCAGTGTTTGCGTGTTATTTTTCTTTCTTCTACTTGACACTCTTACCAGCATACTCTATTATTATTATTATTATTAAGAATTCCAGTAAAACACTATTCTGTTGTATATTCTTCTTCTTAAGCATGCCTAGTTTTCCAGCATCAGGCTAGTATGGTTGATCCTTGTCCAAATGTGGTTTAGTTTGGCTGAACTAATTGCTTGATTTATCTCTTTTAGCTATCTGATTTCCTATTACGTGAAAAAAATGTAGTTGCTTCATTGCACACAACGAAGTTATGGAACAGTCTGTTACAGAGCTACTATTCCGAATTGCAGAAAGAGTGATCAAGTCTATGTCTTTTGATCATCACAAAAAAAAACCCTCAGAGGAAAGTGTAAGCATTTTTTTTTCATTTCTATCCAGCAATAATTAAAAAGAAAACTAAAAAGTAGAACTATTTTAGCAGGAGGAGGAAAAGGGCCTGTGCAGTGGCATTGTCTTTCTGTATTTACAAATTGTTTCAATCTCAAGTTCATGCAGTTTCTCTGTAGGCAAGAAGGGCCAACAGTGACCAGAAAAGCAGCCCAAAAAGTCCTTCCAGAGAAGGAGTTACCTAGTGTAAAAGTTTGCTGTTGTCATCTGCTGGGTACAATTGGTTCTGGGTCAGTTTCTGACTACTTCTCATTTTTCTAGCCATGTTTTCAAAGAATGGACATAAGTCTTAGTAGGGCTTATGTCCATGGAGAGGGCTTTAGTTTAGAAGTCAAAAGCAGTCAGCTGCGTTTTCTGTGAAATATAGAAGTTTGTATGGTTTCTGCATATTCTTTTAAGAATTGGTGTGAAGTAGTTGAAACATCTGTGTCTCTCAGTGGTTTCCCCTAAGGCTTCCATGGTACTTTCAAAAGTGAAGATTCAATGGAACATTCTCAGTGATTCATACACTGATTCACTCCAAGTTTCAGTCCCTATCTGGTTGTAGCATGCAGACTTCCCACAAAGCTACACTTTGCCAGAATAAGAAAGTGGAAATGTAGTTTGGATAACCTTTTCCTAGTGTTTATCAGAGCATGTGGGCATTATGATGACGGCATTTTGAAGAAAATGCTAGATCTCCGGAAACCCTCTCTTTCACTTGCCAGGGCATGAGATCATTTCAAAGGTGATGGAGGCCACAGAGGTGAGGGAAAGCTAGGAAGTGGGAAATAATCTGTAAATAATCAGCTTTGCCAAGGAGAACATTTTCTTCTTGGCTTTTTTGTATCTTGTTACTGGCAATGGTTATGCCCAGACAAAACAGGTTTGCAACAGTACACATCCAAACACAATGGAGAAGGGCAATAGCAAGTAAAAAGACTGCTTCCAGATATTTGAGAGTTTATTTAAGTTGTGATGAAAAAAGCCAAATCAAAGCTCTGAGACACAGGAGTCAGCAGGGCAATTAATCTCCTATCACTCAGCAAAATTATTAGATACATTAATCTTGGTTCAAATTAGAAGCACTAGAGTGGAAGAGCCTGCCAAGCCATTAGAGTCCACAGAGCAAGTCATATACACCTTTTTGTTAATTGATCAAGCTGCATTTGGAGTCAGTAGTCCTCTTTCTGTCACTACCCCTTTTTGGAAGTGTACTGTGGAAGCTCATTCCCTTTGCTGGTTAGATCTTTCTAATCTCCAGCTCGAAGGCACTCAGGGCTAGTTTATATTAACTTCTTAATGTCCAGTGCCTGCTCCAGTTTACATTTGTCTAAATAGTTCTCATTCCCTAATGTTCACTCCAGATTATTATCTAAGGAAACAAGCTCACGTTTTGCTTACTCCTTTTTTTTTTTTTTAAAAAAAAAGTTTTCTTTCATAAAATAAGCTCTTCATTCTTCTGGTCTTCCTAATAAACTTTTTCTGTACTTTCCAGTCTGAACTCAGCTTTTGTAAACATTCATGACCAGATTGTTACAAATGGTATCTCACCACTGCCTTAAACAGTGGCACTAGTATTTCACTGTGTCTTTTGGCCTGATGCAGCTGCTGTGGAGACTAGAGAAGCTGCACAGTCTTTGCTAGTCTCATAACCCTGAATGCTGCGCTAAATAGGGCAAATGACAGAGGGCTGTAGCCACCTTGTCTTCATTCTCTTTCTTACCCCCTGGTAAATTCAAATTAATTTCTACTGGAGTACTTGGCCTGACACAGCTTGTATTTATTTAGGGTTGGGTTTTTTTTTTTTTCAGAGCTGCACTTTTTTGGTGGTTTCTTGACATCCTGTGTTAGGCTAACCTACTTAGGACTTCATCTCTGATTTTGCCACTATTTGGAGAAGGGGATTTTGCTGTACTACCTAGAGTGGGAATTGGAAATACATTTCTTAAGCTACCTTTTTCACAGAGAAGGTAAACTTAGGTTAAAGAAAGACAAAGAAGAGATAATGCCCTAGCTCACCACAAGTGGATTCACCAGAATCCATGTGCTAGAGCCTTGCCAGAACTGTTCTTTATTGCACCTTGCATTCTGCTGTCCTGGACAGCTGCCAGCACTGTGGCCACGTTTGTGCTACTTCTGCTGATAGGAAGCAAGTAGAGCTTCTTTAGAATGTAATAGACACTCACCTCTCTGTATCTTTCCAATATTCCCCAACTTGTCATTTCAGTATGCCACTTATAATAAAACTTTGCATTTCTAACTACACATTTCCAATCGGGTTATGATATGCTTACACATATTCATGAATCTAACCTTATAATACCTTGAAGCAGATAAGCTTCTCCTCATGCTGCCAAGTACATTGGTTCACAAGCTGTGCTCTGCAGATGGCTAGCAATCCGTAAATTCAAAGTAAGTGGCTGGTGCATTGTCCACTGAACTCTAAGTCTTATTAATTGGACAGTTAAAAATTAGATGATAAGGATTTGTGAGAATTGGCTCTGTTCTGCATCTGTGGATACTGATGTGTTCTCTGAGAGTGCACCAAATGTAAGGGAGGATAAGCTGCTTGTCCAAGACACAGAAAAAAGGAAAACAAGTCGTAGGATACCTCTGAAAGATTAGGAATAAAACCCAATCTCTAGAGTATTGGCCTGGTATTTTACCTAGAATATCATTGATTTCTTAATGATTGGGTTATGTTGTCATGGTGTATAAGGATCTAGGTAACATTTTTACTACTCTGATGATGACATTTGATTTGCACATTAGACACTCACTTGTGGTGCATCCTACATACAGTCCAGTGAGTTACAAACATTGAATTTTCCCATTGTATTCCATTGTTTTAATATCCATTGACTAATTATATTTTACAAAAAGCAAAAAGATCACCTCACAGATCACTTCACAAAAAGCTGTGTGTGTACGGAACTCTGTCTTTTTACTAAAAAAATGACTAAAGTCAGTTTCTTTTTAGAAAGCAATGGAAATGTATATATTTCTATGCTTTATGTAAAGGAGTGTTGCTCTTTGAAACAAATGTAAATTACAAATCAGTGTCTGTCTATCCTTACTGTAGATAGAAACAAGGCATTTTTTTCTGCACTTGCTATTGATCTTTTCCTTTAAGACATGCCTGGTTATATAGTTTTTAAAGAAAAACAATGTATTTGTAAAAGGCATAAAGAACGAGCCCCAGTATTTTAAGTCCCAGCTTTTCTTGCCTTTTGTGTCATATTTTCCAGGGGCAATTTATCCTGCATTAGGCATTCAGAGTGGAATGTATATAGAAGTACAGGCCAGGGGGATTCATGGCACGCTGCTCTGCTTAAATGAGAAAGCTGTTCAACTTAATTCTATCAAAGAAAGAGGTCCTATAAGGCCATAAAGCGTAACATAGTCAAGTGTTTTGTTATTATCATGAAGGTGGCAGGTAAACACATACTTCTTCAGACATCTTTTCTCCACCCTGCCTTGTTTTAGCCTATTATCTTGGGATCAAGGAAACAGTTGAATATAAGACTTGAAAAGTACCTGAGTCTGATATAGGAAACTCAATGATTAAACTTGCCTTTGCCCATAAATAATCTTTATTTAAGGAGTGTGGATATATAAAAGAATATGCTGTAAGCAAGGAAGAATATAAAGCCATTCTTTTTGCCCTTGGTCCATATTCAGTCTGGGGACAACCCTACTCTGTATCAAAACTGGGAGAAGGTATGTGAGACCTCCTGACTGTAAGTCTTCTGATCATTGTCTTGAGTTTAGATTTCCTAGTGGACTTTCAAGTATGTCCTGGGTCCTTTAGGAGATAACCTGAGATTGCCTTTGGTGCTAACAACCTGATGGGTACAGGGATCTGAATAGGGACTCATTCAACAAAAAATAAAGTATGCAATATACTAATGAAAATAGCCTTGTGTGTTCTATCTTCAGTTTCACTAAATAAGGAGAAAAAAATACTGAAAAGAAAGCTCAGTGAGTTTTAGTGGAAGTGATGCTTGTTTAATATACCCATTTAATCACTTGAAAAGAGAACTTTGTCAAAATAAAGGTAAGAGTTTTGCTTTCTTTGAAACAGAGTAACATAACATTAGTGAGTCTGGCATGTTTATTTGTTTCTCCTCCATGTATGCATTATTTAATTACAGGTCCAAACATTGCATTCCTTGTGATATTTTCCAGCACTATTTCCAAAGGAAGAGCATAACAACAGCACTAGCTTCTTCACATTTCTTTGCCAAATGCCTCCATAGCAGGGACAAGTCCAGTTAGGAGTGAACTGACATACTAATACATGGGGAAGTGGGCTACAGTGCATCCCATACTTACTTGAAGTCAGCAGCTTGCATTTAAGGAAGTCTGCAGACATATTCGCAAAGTTCAAGAGGACCAAACATCTAGATTTCCCTTACAGTCAGCAGAAAAATAGAGACTTCTCTAGATTATCATTTAGTGCAGGACCCTGATATAGGTGATGTGAATTGTATTCTGAAGAATCTGTGTCTGAGCTTACGACAGAATGAGTGAATGTGGGAAGTAATGGCAAAGTCTTAGCATCCATACTCAGTTTGATGTTTCTTCAGTCTAATGCAGGCACTAGTACTTTTCTAACACTCATTCGGTTTTGGATGTGAGAGAGGATCCAAAGATCTTTGGATCTTTGTTTAAAAGATACCTGGCTGGCTCTATAGGCTAAAATTAGTCTTTCCAAACAGTATAAATTATAGCCAGTACCTCCCAAATCATGTCACGATTCCCCTGGTGGGAGGTGACAAAATTAATCCTTTCCTATATCTTCTGCATCCTGTAATAGGCAGACATACTCCTGTCCCTGAAATAAAAGTTAGCTGCAATTCTCTGTTCAGCTTGCCCATAATTCTGTCTGTGGTACTGCAAGTAATGAATCCATGAGTTCAAGGGACAGTGAAGGTTCGGTTTTATTGGTTTATTATTTTTTAAGAACTTTTAAGGAAACTATTGCATAGGTAATGCACATAAACACATTAATTTAGTGGAACACTGAAATTCTTTCTGGGGCAAGTCTGTGTTTAAAACCATCCACAGGAAACCTGTTCTTACTCAGGAAGGCTACATACTGCACAAGATTTAGCAAGCCTATTATTAGAATCCAGGTCTCCTGATTCCTCTGCTCACTGAATCAGACTGTTTCTGAAGTGTTAGGCATTAAAGTACATGGAGATGAATGGTAAGGCGCATAGGACTGAGGACAGCAAATTAAATGAAAGCTAAACCCCCTTTTTTTTAAACCTTAAGTGAGCTGAAGAAGCTACATGGATGGCTTCCTAGGAGATAAAATCAAGAAAGAAAACTATTCGTCTTGCTAGAAGCAGTAACTACTGGTTTCAGCTGCTGCATCACAGGGAGGAGCCACAAGGGCAGCAGAAAAGGCTGCTGGGGAAGGTGTACAGGTTAGACACTAGCATCCCCAGCCAGTGCACAGTCTTTTGTCTGCTGGACTTTGTTGACTTCTAGTTGCAAACTGTACACAACACTAGCATACTCTTTACTACTTCATAGCCAGTTGTGATTAGACTGGTATAAACAGGATTTGATTTTCTTTTTCTCACGTTCTAAGTGAAATATCCCCAAATATTTTCACAGTAAAGGAGAGCAGTGAAGGTGAGCAGCATATGTTTCTGTCTTTTGCTATAGAAATCAGAAAGATGAAAGATTAGTAATGTGTATGCTTGGTAATATTTAGGGTTTTTCTAATACTTCTTTGTTTCATGCCTGTGAAGGAAGTTAATAAATATTACGGCCAATACAAGCACTCAGGTTGCAAGCATGTAGGTACCTTTTAAACAAGAACTTTAGTCACTACCAAATGAAAGGGTAATTCTGAAATCAAGCACTCCCTAGTGCATTATTTATGAAACATAAATCTTACACTGAATTTTCTCCCAAAAGTTTGCTACTTCCATTGATTCCTTCACGACTTTTTGTCCGTGCTTCTATATGCCTCTTCAGCAGCCCATAGAAGATGGCATTCTGTTATTTGTGCTATGAGACAGCAGAATTAGTTCAGAAAATTTTTGTAGTAATTGGAAATCTGCTGAGAAGGTGGGTTAGTGTACAGCCCTTACCCTGGTTCCATCTGTCCTCTCTCATTGCACAAGTGCACTCTGGAATGTCTAACTTAGGAAGCTTTGACATGAGCTGCTTTTCCATGAGCCTTTATGTTAGGATATGATGTGTGTCTTTCTGTCTGAGGTCAGTGTGCAAAACTGTTGCATTTAGTATTGCCAGACTCCAAGAATTTAAAATCCTGCCACCGTCCCAAAATACTTGACATTTTTTCTTAAAAAGCATATGAGGTGAAACACTACCTAGTTCTAAGTATTTAATTTTTGCCATCTGTTTTTTGAGCATCCCAGGTAGAATTTTTGCAAGGTTTTCAAGTTAATCTCTGCAACCTTCCTGAAAGCCAAAAGTGTACTTTTTATAAATGGAACCCATAATCTTTGTAGTCTCTAGAGTAAAATAAGCTTGCTGTTTAGCTGCATTCAGTAATCTGTGCATATTCAGGTGTTTTATATGGATTAGAAACTGTATTTATGGACTCAGATTTGAAAACGTTGACAACTGCCACTTATGATGATGTTGCATTAACATTGCAAATTCCGAAACTATAGAACAGACTAGAACTAGAAGAAATCAAGACCTCATTTCAGAGGTATATACCAAACACACTGTTTAATGGTATGGTAACTGAAAGCTGCTAAAGGCATAATGCTTTGAATAAGGTTTTAGGTATTATAAAAGACAGCAGCATATTTAAAGTAAAATGAATGGTTCAAGAATTTTATCAGATGTAAAACATAGTAAGCTTTTGCTTGGAAACATACCTTCTACTTAATAATGCAACATTGATCTCTTCCTTCTGCACAAGTGAAATATATTTGTGTTTTCGCTACTTCATTCATCACATTTTCTGAAGGTAGATCTTTTTAATTATATATTCAAGAACGGTCATGGATTTTCAAAATTGATATTTTTTTTTGGTACCAGTCACCAGTGATGTTTATTTCCTCTTTTGCAACTGGAACTATTACCATAGATACAAGAATCATAAAAAAGAATTAAAGCTGTGTGAATTTCTTTAGTTCATTTATAGCTGGTATCAAAAATTCCATTAAAGTCTGTTTCCACTTTTATATGATATAAGAGACAATAAACTATTTCTTTTTATTTTGAATTACAGATGGCATCTGCTCAAGATTCCAGATATGGCCAGAAAGATACATCTGACCAGAACTTTGATTACATGTTCAAACTTCTCATTATCGGCAACAGCAGTGTTGGGAAAACCTCCTTTTTATTCCGATATGCTGATGATTCCTTTACATCTGCATTTGTAAGCACGGTTGGGATTGATTTCAAAGTAAAAACAGTTTTCAAAAATGAAAAAAGAATTAAGCTACAGATATGGGTAAGCCAAAAATAATAATTCTATGAACTAAGCAGGCTGTAGCAGTTTGATAGCATTTAAACTACTGTAGGTTTGCAACTGAATGTCGTAACCTTTTTCTATATAACTACATATATATGTATATGGCATAGTAATGAAAAAGCAGTTATTTCCTGCATCATTTTTCTGTCTTGAATAATGGAGTGTAGACAGTATTTGTAAGGCATTGAAGTACAGCAAAGCATATATTCTGAATTAAATTCTGTTAAGAAATAACACAGGTTGACACATATTGATATCTGTGCAGTGAGGTATAAACAACTGTGCAATATATAGGCTATTGAAAGTGATACATTATTAAAAAAGGCCTTGAAATACCAATTAGGATCTGGTTTCTTTCCACAAAAATTATAAATTAATTTAGGAGCTATGATAGTGGGTGCATAACACAAGGCGTAATTTCTTGCTCATGTTTGCCATCCAAATCACCTGAAACATCTTTCTTCTGCTGCTGAGGAAGAAAGAGTGTGACAGTTGTGTTGTCCAAGTGTACGAGACCCGTTATCCCTTGCCTTCACCTTAGAGATGGTAGAAAGATGCCACATGTAGGAAAGTGTGATGCCAAGGGAATAGGTGTTCATTTCTATAATCTTTCCTCAGAAAGAAAGGATAGCCTGGTTTGTGCAGGAGCTGCAAATGCTCACATCTAATTCTTGGGTGGTAGCATGATACTTACTTAAAGGAAAGGAGGGAATAGCAGAACATTTAACAATGTGGGACCTAGAGTTAAAGCTTCAGATCTTTGCCATCTTCCTTGGGTGCTTGAAGATTTTGAGCATTGTTTCCATTGTCGGATATTCATAACAGATTTATTAACCAAGATTTTCTTTTTTTTGTGCATGAATACATTTTAAAAAAAAATTAATGATGGGCAGCCATTAAATCTCAGGACACATCAGATAAAATACAACCAGTTCATCTAACTTATTTTGAACAGCAAGTGACTGTAACCATGCTACATACTAGATAACTATGTCATGTACATGCCTTCACTACAATAACTCTCTAGTTTTGTCATAGTAATTCAAGGCTGGAGATCACGTGGTAATTCACATGGACATTACCTTACTATTTTTTTGTAATGGAGCAATAAAATTTTGTTCACATTAGAGTCTTTATACAGTTTTCCTAATCACCAAGTATCCCCTACAATAAATAGATTTTATTGTTTATGTCTCTTCTAGCAAAAGCAGTGTTAGTTCACAATGTTGTATTAACGTGATTAGTTTGCCACCACTATATTTCTCATAATGCCTCTCCATGGCAGACTACAAATATGTGCTTGGCTCAAAGCGGTCCATTATTCTAAGGCTATCCACGGCATAGAGAGGATGTAGCAGCTGTGTTCTAGGATAAACTTCCAGTTCTAGCAAAACGGACATTTTGTTGTTCTTTGCGTGGCAGTAACATGCAGAGTCCAAATGGACTCTGACAGTCCTTGCCTGAAAAAACTTGCAATTGGAATGAGTGAAACAAACACAAGGGCTCCCATGTCTTTTAGGGAAGAGGGAACAGAGGCTCAGAGCATGGAAGAGACCTTTCTAAAGTCAACTACCAGGATGCAGGGTTAAAGACAGGATTTCAGATATTATTTTCATGCTAAAGCTTTTTATAGCAGCCAGTATTGTGGGGGTTTTTTTTCATTAAAATTTTAATGCCATTTCTTAAAAGGCCTTGATATTGCCAAATTAACTCAAATTGCAACAGCTCACTATTGCTGTTTGCACTTTTTAGATGGAGTATTCTGCATTGGAGCATTGTGTTGCAGTTATGCTTGCTAGTAAATGAGTTGACTTGCACCTTTAGAACCTTAAATAAAATCAGTTAAGTATCTCAGAAAGCTATTCTAGATCACTAAACCTGAAATACAGCTGTGTTACCCCATCTCATAAGCTATAGCAACAGCCATATTGTTCTTAATACACAGTATCTGTATATGTAATATCTGTCTATATTACATTATACCTCATTACTTTTCTTTAAGTATGCAAATCTTTCTAAAATGAATAGTACTCCTGCAATATCCATTTCCATTTCAAACTATATTTATGAAAGACCATTTACATTAGATAAAATATAAAATTAAATGAATCATAGTGAGTGTGATTTTATGTTAATTCTGAGTAGAAACATGCATGAGGTTCTAACATTTCCTTCAAATCACTGGCAAAGTACTTGACGACATCATGTGATAACTGATGTTCAGCATATGTGAAATAAACTTTCTGAGAAACCTCACAGGTTTGAATAGTCAGAAGAAACCAAAAATGCAACTTTGAAATGCATACTGAATTACAAGATCAGAACTTAATTACTTTGCCATATACTGCAGTGAAAGAGTATATGGAATGCTGCTTCTCTGCTGTCTTTGCCTGGCAGTAAGATGCGGGAGTGTGTAAAGAGTAATGCTGTTCAGTCTCTAAAATTCCCTAGCTAGAGACACATTTAATTCAACATGTGTCCTGTTACAATTTTGTACGTATTTTTCTTGGGTAGACATTTAAACCTGTTGTTTAATAGCCCTTTGAGGATAATACTTTGTGTTCAACTGGAAGCATGCTAGAGCTTGAAACACTGATTTCCTCAGAATAAGATTGTCAAATGCTTATCAGTGAAGGCTGACAATCAGCATGGGTAAGGATGCAGAATTATTATTTCTTGATAAAATTCATGGTGTGATTATCACAGATGAATTAGCAAGGGTTAACAGGTTGAACTAGGTGCTGTCTTACTGGGAGGCTCTGCAGGTCTTTTATTTGTTTGAACTTTTTTCTTACTTTGAGGCAACAGTGTCTTATTCTTGGATTGAAAGGACCTGAATTGAATTGTCTTCTTTCATTGTTCAAGTCAGGGAGGACAAGGCTCTTTCTAGTACTTACCTTTATATCTTTTTCATATGGTCATAAAGAGCCTGAAGGGAACACTGTAATGTTTGGGTTTTTTCCTTCTGAGTCAAACACCTTTTTTTTCCACAGACTTTCTTGGTGGAACCAAGAGATGTTTAGAGTTCAAGTGTGATATTCATAAGTGATAGCACCTTACCTTTCCACAGGACTACCAGCTGGCTCTGAAATTTTGTTTCACAGGCAGTTATAAATGTGACAGCACTGGTTTGGACATTACAAAGATAGCATATTAACAGGTTTTTTGCCTTTTAAAGAAGAGAAATTTGTAAAAAATCTGTTTTACCTAAAAGGGCATTGATCTCTCAACAGAAACAAGAAATTTTGGAAAGGAATTATGTCTGTATGCAGCACATTCATGCATAGTATAAAAGTCTGTCAGAGGACTTTAGGGTGTTTTACAGTGTCAAATAATAAACAGCAATATAATTTTCCTTCATTTGGTTTAAGCTAGTAATATTAAAGGGATGGAACTGGAAGGCTCGAAGAGTCTTTCATATTCAAACTGCTGGATTTCAGATTATGTTGAATTAAAATAAAATGGTTTGTCAGTACTAATTCTCACAAAAATACAAAATTCTGACAAAAGAAAATTATTAAAAGCTCAAAGAAGTGCAAATCAGACAATTAAGTTTAACCTTATAAATCTGTCACTGTATTCACTGTAGAAATCACTACATTCAGATACCACTATCATACTATATTCAGTATACACCCTGTAACTGTGATGCCATAAAGGTTTACACTACTTTTCTAAACTCTGGCAATGGTTTTATAGAAATAACAACCTGCAAGAGCTCATGGAGAAAATGTGGGCTAATTTGGACAGTAGAATTCATTAGCTAACATTTGCCAAAATAGATCATTATTATAGGGGAAAAAGAAAAAAAATAAAGTGCAGATATTGATTCCTAGAGAACAAATTAAGAATTAGAAAGACAGGTCAACATATTTATTTAACTGACAATATATCCATACCACATCTTTAGCTTATGTTTAAAATTTATTTGATTACAACTCTCGGTGATTTCTAACTTATTTCAGTACAAATCTTGTTTGAGGAATAAAGCCTCAAGTTTTCCCACTCTGACCTGTTTATTACACAAAAATGTTCTAACTGCATTCATACAGAAATATTTGCATAGTTTCTATCTGATCACAGCACTTTGGTGCAAAAATCAAACAAGAACACTGCACTGCCTTTTGCTGCTTAGATGGCTTTTCCCTGGGACTAGCCATAGACTTCATGAAGTAGGTGCAGTATCACACACAAATAAAGGATGTCCTCCTACAGAAGTCAGTGTAAGAACTTATGTCAGCATATCCTTCCTAGAACTGTGTATGACAGTTTCATTTGATACCCAAAATGTTGCTGTCTTCACATCAGCTGTTCTCTATAAATTATCATAGGGCTTAGGGACTAAGTGAGGACTAGGGTTTATAAACTAATTAAGGAAATGCAATGTCATCCAGTCAATAGTTGAAACAATAGTAGTTGTTTAAAAAAAAATCAGTAAGTAATAGGTACCTGATTTTTTGCTTTACAAGCTCCCTAACAGTGCTTTAGCAGTAAAAAGGTGTTAATTTGGAAGTTTGAATGAAAATTGCCTTGACATTGGAGTCTTCAAGGGGTATCCTACAGTAATATGCATGTGTGGAGGCAGTGCAACATTGCAGACATATCCTGTAACAGTGACTAAGGCTATAGCATCAGTGCAAGAATCACTAAATACACTGGTTCAGAAGAAAGTTAGTGAAAGCTGAATCAATAAAAGGGGCGTTGAGTAGCATGTGGAGATAGTGGATAGCGAATATAGCAAACTTTTCATCACAAAGTTCAGGATCTGATTTTGTCACATCTGACTCAATTGCCTATTTTTTTATGGTATGTTAGCCACATCAAGTTTTATTTCTTGATTCCTTTCTCAGGTGCTGTGACAGTGTGTAGCTGCTGCTTTGAATACACAGCCTTTTTAGGTGAGGATAGGAAATCCAATATTAAAAATGAAAATTCCCCGTCTCAGCATGAAAATCAAATGTGTGTACAGTAATATGTCAGGCAAAAAGTGTCTGAAGAGAGCAACTGCAGACATCTGGGATTTCTCTGGATCCATTTGTACTAGTAATTTAAACATACCAAGACTGTCCCTTGGCACAGAATAGCTTTTGTCCATACATTTAAACTCTTTCAGTGTCTGGAAGAGAATGGACACATCCAGATTCTGTATTTGGAAAGTTCTCTGTCCTGTGCTACATCCTGAACCTTATCCAGGAACTGTTTGGCAGAGTGCTGGCAAACCTAGGTCAAAAACATGCCAGAAAACATGCTGGCAGTTTCATGGTATAGACAAATTCAATAGCTTCAAAATGCTCCTTGGCACAACTTAATTTGCTGTTACAGGCCTGGTCTGAAAAGGCAGCAGCTCTCGCCAGCCTTGGGTTAGGCTGACCTGTGTGTGGTGATAAGCAATGCAACATGTTCACAAATGTTGTTCTGTCAGAAGGCCGTAAAAAAGATGGTTGATAGGAATGTAGTTCTGATGGCCAGAATGCAAACTCTTTCTGGACTTTCTCTGTTAGCTGAAAAAAAATGAAATTCTGAGCAGCTTTTGTTTTGATTTAAGCTGCTCTCCAGCAAGTGAACATTACCCCAGTTGTGGCTGGGCATTGTTAGCCTAAAATATTCCCTTTCTTCTCCTTTTCTTATTTCTACACAACACATATCTTTGCAGAGCCATAGATAATATTTACTTGAAAGTTTTGGTGTAGGATCCTATTTTCATACTGCTGTATGATTTCACGTAGTGCTTCTTCTACGTCTTCATTGAGAACTCTTCCACTTATGTACAAGCCATGTTTGGTACTTAATTTCTCAGAAATACTGGCATTCATTAATCATTATTTTTCCATAATTGGGGTTTTTTTCACCCGAATTTTTGTGGCACCTGGAGTTTTCAACAACAAATACTAAAGAATCGCGCATCCAAGGGAAAGGCCATTATAGTACAGACAGTACTACTGTGTTCAGATCTCAGTCAGAGAACTTCCAGGAGTTTTCAGTCTTTGTATAGCTTAAGGATCTTCGTTAATTCCAGAAGCTGTATATGTTCCTTGATTCAGGGATTCTTAGTAGTCTTTTTACCTTGCCCTTTTTATTCTGTATTCTGTTTCTTGTAGATGCTCTTCTGTTTACATTAAAGTTGCACTCATGGGTCCAGTTCAGCTCAGGTTTCCATTATTTTAGGTAAATAGCCATGAAAAAAATGGTTGCATAGCTCACTTTTAGTCAGTCAAGTGGGAATAAAGAGGTGGGAAGGGGAGATGGCTAATGTAGGTATTTGTGATGGAAAAGAAAACTACTTGCTTAAAAAGTAGACAAGACAGCTTGCCTTTTCCCTAAACTTTAGTAGGTGCTAGTAGTTTATATCATCAATATAATGTATACATAATATAAATAGTTTATATTATAGATATAGTTTATATTATGTTTATATACGTAGCTTAAAGTTCGAAGGCATCAGAGCAAAAGGAAGTATAAGCAGAAACTGCAAAGATAATATGTGTGCTGCTGTTTGAAGTTTGACTAATTGCTCGCATAATGAGGTATGACGTGAGAGAAAGCACCAATGAGGCTGAGTGAGAATAGGACCAAGAGTTTGTGAGACAGGGCACCGTAAATGGTGTGAAAACTCAGAAACAGTTACAGGTACTACATGTGATGACTTCTATTATTTCCTTGCAAATCTCACTGCAGAAGTGGTAGCAGATGTGATATTGCAGTCATTTAGTGGAAGACACAAAACGGAACTCTGCAAAACTTTTTGTAAGAAATGCTACCTTGGGACCTATTCTGGGTGCAAAATATAGATGCATCGATTACAAACAATACACATCTTGTAAAACTGCTTGATGTATTTATTGTATAGAATCAGGCTGCAGTCTTCAGTTTCCAAGAAGATCTTAGCAATGTGAAGGGCATACTCAGTTCAGATGACCTTCAGTGCAAAGAGCACATGTGTATGCTTTGTGAGACTGGCCGTAATGGCCAATGACAGCACTTTAAAAATTTATATACTTTTATTTTAAAAATAGCACTGGCTATTCAAATATTGATGTGACATTACAGTTTTATTGCTATGAAAAGCAACGTCTTGAGGGTTTCAAACAGTGGCTCTAAATCCAGCTCAAAAAAAAAAGATGGTGCCTATCACTTCAGCACTCTGTCTAGAGAGCCCTGTGGCTTGATTCTCCGTGCTTGCACTTACACTCATATTCACCAAAGTGGTTGCAAACTCCTGGCCTCAGACAGTTTGGAGAGGAAACCTGAGGTGAATACCAGTCCTGCAACTGCAACTAGCATTAAATTCCACTATTTTTCCCAATATTCCAATGGGGTTTTTTTACGCTTTCTATAATAGAAGGTCAAAGATTTTACTGTTCTACAAATTTCTGTGATTTACAAAATGCTCCATTGCCTGCTTCAACAATTTTGCTATATAGCTTTGCTTGCAGCATAGAGATCAGGTCCCTGTGACCAGCTTAGCGCTATATATGTCATCACTGGACTTTAAATATCCTCTGACAAAGACTCCTGTTATCAGTAAAATCATACATCTGTATTCAAAGGCAAAGATTAATTGGAAAGAGAAGGTGGCATTTAGGATAATTAAAATTCTAAATAAGCCTTATCTCGCTGTTTAAGTGGAAATTTCCATGGGGATTCTCTAAGAGAAACTGAGCTAGTTTAAGGCACTTTATAGCTTAGGCAGCTTCCTTCACCATACTCCTGGGAAATGCATCCTGCCATTGTTTAGGCCAACAAATCATCATCTTGCCAGACCTAAAGTCATTGCAGCTCCCCCTAACCTGAGACCAGGCAGTCTGGTATAACATTTTTCAGCTGCCTTTGCTTTCCATATCACAATCTGTGAGACACCAGCTTTTCCTATATAGGGAAGCATATACCTGTGGAAGAACTATCATGGACCAGCACTAACATGTGTGCAAGCATTATATGGATTGTACATAGGCTCCTTAAAAAGTGATGATGGGAAAGGGAAGATAGAAAAGTCTTTTAAAATGTTTACCTGAACAGCAAGATCTTTGATCTTGATTAAAACAAGGACTCAGGATGGGAAGGAAAAAGGGAATGGAACAATTTTACTGTGATAGGGATCTGAAGCAAGAACAATAGCCTTGTCCTGATGTTGAAAAAAAAAAAGTTATTTTAATTGCTCAGGCTCAATACAATCCAGAGAAAGCTGACAGTATATTTTAAACTGTGAGATGTAACTTATACTTATTAAGCTATCATTTTAAGAAGCAAGACTAAGTCTATTGCTAAAATGAAATTGATATTGACAGCATTTCTTAAAGTGAAATTATCTATGCTACCAGGTCCTGTGAACCATTTTAGCAGCACATTTAAACATCCATACAGCTGCAGTGAATCTACAAAGGAAAAAAAAAAAAGGCCTGTACAGGGTCTCTGCTGCGTTTTAGTAAGATTTGTGTTGTAGATTAGAGCAAAATCTTGCACTCTTGCTGTACAGATGTTGCTTTGAAATTGGAGGACCAGAGCCTTGGATGGGAGCCATAATGTAAATACTATGAAAAGGGGAGTGTAGAAGCAGTATTTAAAGCTCACTTTTGCTTTCTTCTGCTGCTCAGTGCAAGCCTTTTCAGTGCTGCATTAGAACAGCTGGAAGTCATTCTGAAATTATACTGGGCTGAGAGGGGCATAAGTGACTGAGGAAGGATGGGGGTCACACAAAAGCAACTCATTTTAATTTAACACTACCCAATTTGCATTATGTTCTGGAAGTAAGCGTAAATGCATTTTGTAAGAAGCCAGAGCCTTAAGGGGCTTCTTACTGTCACATCAGGATAATGTTTGTAGTAGCTAACACATGGATGATGCAAACAGCTTTTATATGTGAAATGATGACATCAAGCAAAATAGGAGGATTTAGCTTTGTATTTACATTATTATTTCTTGGTCAGCTAAGAAAAATCCGTTAGGATACTGGCTGCATTTTTTTCTAGTAGAGAAGCTGTTTCTTCCACTTTTCTTTCTTTGCAGTGTAGTTGAAAGCTAATCTCCTTCAATCTTTTCTGAATAAATATATTGTTCTTCTGTAATCATCTAGGTATTTTCTAGTTTAACCCAGATTGTTTTATTACTCATTACTTATAAACAAGTTCTTTGCAGAGTTTTTAGCTGTTATGACTTTATTCATTAACCGCAGTTTTAGAATACAGAGGAAATCAGTTGTGTGTTCTGACAGCAAGAATGATAGTTGATGGATATTTTTGCCCTGTGTAGATTGGATACTATTGACTTTGGTTTATTTTACTTGGAAATTAAGCTAACCCTGCAGAAACGGATACGAAGTGACATCTCTTAAGCATTTCTGGGTTTTCTTTCTAGATGGTTTGGTCTGTCACACTGGCTAGCAAGGCCTATACTTGTTCAGCTTAAAGAATCATTCTAGGATGAGCTGAGCTGAAACAAACCTGGAAGTGTAATACTTTATAATTCTATATTCACCTATAATTAGGACTCATACTTTCTGCAGTGTCCTGAAATCTTCTGGGATTGCTTATTTCTGACCTCTTCTCCAAAAGATTCTCAAATTCCAATCATCATATGAGACTTCCGAACAACAACAAATACAATTTACTTCAACTGTAATTTCTTTGGAGAAATTGGTTTGTGATGAGGGTTCCTAGATTTTAGTGGATATGATCACACATGAGACAGCTTCACCTATGCTGTGAAATAGAAATGCAAGAAGGAAGTGTGGAACCATCCCAGCTGGCTGGATATAAATGTAAGATTCTTTAACTGTATGAATAAAAGGAATCAAGGAAATTTCCTGGAGGGGGCAGAGTTTCGTAATGAAGAGAAGGGTGGGTAAGGAACTAATGGCAAGCTGTCTCGAAAGGACAGGACATCAGACTTAGAATGCACTGTGAAAAGGTTTTAGGACTCAAATAGTAAACTTAATACATAGTAAGTATATGCTAATAATACTCATTAACGATGGCAAGTTGGGAAGTGTTACCAGTATAGAAGAGGATCAGTATAACATACAGAAAAACACAGTGACTTTCAAGTGTCAGGTAATCGATATGGGATTTAATGTATCAGTACAAACTGGGCACTTTGAGAACAACAATAAAAAGTTATTTTATAAACTAGAAGTTAGTCAGTTAGCAACCACTGAAGAAAGGCAAAATCTGGGTGTGCAAGAAAGATCCATCTGTCCAATGAAAAACAGTTAATATGGCTCTTGCATGTGCCTGGTGAAATATTTCCAGAGGAAATTGGACTATTCCATTATCTACTGCACTGGAGATTCTTCATATGGACAAAGGAACTCAAACTGAAGACAGGTACAGAAAAGCCCTATTGTAATGAGTAGAGGAACTAAAGGAAATGGAATTTAAAAAAGTGTGGCTTTTTTGATTCCAGAAAACAAAGGCTCTAGTGTTTTGGTTTTTGGCGAAGTAATTTTTATCAATAAATATACTTCATTTTGTCCCAAGCACGCAATTCTCCATTAAGAAACAGTTTGGACAGGAAAAATGTGTAGGCAGGCCTGTTATTTATGTGACATCAATGTGCTGTTAGAAGAAATCTGTGACAAATGAACAGGACATGCACTGACGGTCTGTATAGCAGACAGAGGCATTCATGAATTTCCTTAGAAAGCATGTGTGGAGTTGGGTCAACAAATGGCACATGCACTGTTCTGAATGCTCCCAGTTGCTCCTCCCCAAACATACAGTGGAAATTAATGCTTGTATGGTATTTTTAATATGGCAGTGGTCTCACCTGCAGTACCTCAAGGACTCAAGTAATTGTCTTCCTTCATGTCCATGAGGCACCATCCTTCTTCCTGCTCTTTCTCAGGCTAAATTCCTTTAGGAAGTCCATCCTTGCAGGTGCTAATAATGTTTTTTTCACAGCACTCTGCTTCAGGCAATTTAATTAAATGGGGGGTGTGTGGGGGTGTGGGGTGTGTCACAGTAGTGTCATTAGCTGGCTGCATCCCATAAGATACAGCTCATGGCAGGTAGGAAGACTCATAACAGAAGTGTGACTCAAGGGCAATCAACAGGAAATCAATTTGGTCGTTGGATATGATGAGTCTGGTAGACAAAGAAATTCACTGACAGCAGCTGAGTGTGAACGCATCTGTTTGCCATGTTGCAGGGAGTATAGAATCTATCAAGGCAGAAAGGCGTTAAAAAGGTCATCTATGGCAAGGGGGGGTTGTAGCTGCTTTGGCTGGAAAATGCGAAGGCTGAGGAAACCAGTATTGCACTAATTAGAGGGGAAGAGAGAAAACAATGGTGTAATTGAAGCATATGTGAGAAGTCCTGAGAAGATGAATGTCAGACCCGAAACAAGAGAGTAATTAAGAGCCAGAAGGATATAAAGACCTTAGAGAAAAGTCAAATAGTCCAGGAGAAATGCCTGTACAGTGAAGGTAATGAGTGTCATTATGATCGTACAGGAACAGGAGTCTTAAAAGCTAAATGGAAGGAACAATGTTAGAAGGTGACATTTGTATACAACACCCTTAATTGGACACCAGCTCTGGGGATTAAACGCATATGTGTTTAGAACTAAAATCATGAGCACTTGTTGCTTTATTTGAAAGGCTAAGACTGCTTATGAAAATGTCCTGTTGTAAATCAGCCATTATAACGGCTGATCTGTATAGGAGGAATGAGCCTTTGATTTTAAAGGGATGGAAAAAAGAAATCTCTGGAATCCCTTCATACATTCAATGGAAGTCCTTGCTAAAGGACATTGCACATTCTAATGTCAATTACATGAGTTAAGAGAAATCTGGGCAAATTCATGTAAGAGATATTCACTGAGAGTATTTATAGATATAGAAACCACTTCTAGCTCAGTAAATCACAGAAATCCATGTGATTGGAGGTTAGGGGGATGCTAAAAATAATATCATATATGTCCACCTTGCTGTTACCATTTTCCCTGGGCATTTAATCATCCACACTGTTACAGAGATACTGACTAGATATACTTTTGATCTGACCCAGCAAGACTGCTCATGCATGAATGTTTATTTACTTGAAAAACGGATCAGTTCCTTGCCTTATTCCAGGAAAAGCTTCCCTGCTTTTTATGAAGCTATGTTTCTAGCTAGAAAAGTGCAAGAAAATCCAGTCGCAGCCATTTTAATACTCAGGCCTCTGTCATGAACAAATGAGCCTTAATAATTTGAAAATAACAGGATCCAGGGAAACAGAAATTTTACCTGTCTGTCCCTTACAACAAAGTTTTCTGACAGCTGTCACGTAGTAGTGCACAAGTACTCACAGAAGAGATTGGAGGTGAGCCATGGCAGGATTGCAGTCTTGTTTCGTCATGGTGAAGGATGCAGGGTCAGGAACTGGGTAGATTCCAGGAAATCTTGTGATAATACTTGTGCTTTGATTCCCGTTTTTAAAGGATTGTTAAGAGGCTAAACTATTGTGTAGTTCCTGATGGATCACATACCAACTTTCTTCTGCTAAATTATAAAATTTGCTAAATTATAAATGCCTCAGATATCACAGTCTATTTCCTTCTGAATTCCTTTAGAAATACTAGGCCCCAATGCAGTGGTTCTTAGCCATTCATATTTGGGCCCATGGTGTCCTGTAGGACTCCCGGATGTGGTCTGTGAAATGACTGCAAATTAAAAAATAAAATACATTCTCACACATGTAAGTGAAAAAAATGAGGGGGAAATAGTAGATTACATTATTAGCCTAACCTGTATTTGTCTAGAAATAAAAACTCTTGTGGGGCATCTCTGCAAAATAAATTGAATTGCCTTGACTTAGAAAGCTCTATTTTTCTTTTTCAGATGTAGGAATGCTACCACCTGACTTGCAATAAACCATTCTCTCTTGAGCTCATAGGTTCTTTTTCTTCTTCCTTTGTATAAACACAGCACAGCCCTTGAGACTTAATTCTTTGATATTTTGCATTTTGTGTTGCCAGCTAGGAAATGCAATAGAATTGTATGACTTCTCTTTGTGTATAAAAGAATAAGTAAATATGTACACCTTCTTCATATGGAGAACATTTTCAGGGAAGACTGGCTTAGGTTTGGATAAGGAGATTGTTGTAAGATGCTAGGGGCTGTCTCTGTTGACAGTGATGGGCACACATTCATCTAACACATCTTTTGTCTCAGTGCAATCACTGTGCAAAGTTTCCAGCACATAGTGTGCTGCCACACAAAGGGTCTCAACACAAAGCAATGACACAGGAGCAGCCCTGACATAGTAGAAATAGGCGATGTTTTCCTAAATATTTTTAAGTTCAGGGGCTTTTTTCTCTTCCCTTTTTCCTGATTTAGTTCCAGGTAGTACAGTGAGAACATAACAAGCACGCAGTGCATTTGCCTAATTCACAGCCCAACTCCAGATAAACTGAGTGCAAAGGTAAATTGCTGAGTGCAAAGGTAAATTTGGTTGGTTTTTTTTTTGTTTTTTTTTTTTTCTCTGTGCACAGAAGTTCATAGGAAATAGGATCATTCTGCAGGCCAGGATGACTGACTTCCTACGGCTGTTTGTTTCTGATTATGCAGAAGAGGGGCTGTGTTAATGATTTACTCAAATATAATATTCAACAGACCAAAATAAGTGTATACCTGTGTGAGAACTTGAGTTTTCAAGAGTAGTACACATCTTTTACTTTGGCTGTTTCTTTTGGAAGAATACAGTTAAATCCACAGCTACAGTCCAATGACACAGGGATGTCTTGTTTAGTGTGTTTATAAACATGGTCTACTTATAATGAATTTTAAATACTGGAAGTTTATTTTACCAATTTAAAAAAATGGGTAGGGTCACCCACATAAAATGTTCATTAGTATATCTTCCACTGATTTGTCTCATTAAGTATAATTCTAAAATTAAGTAATACAGCATTTTTTTCTGACTGCCTTGTGGATAGTGTCAGTGGTGTATGAACAAATGTGGTTGATTGTTTCATAGCTTTTTATCACAAATAACTTTAAGAAAGAGAAAAATCCTCCTCTATGGCAAATCACTTCCAAATCTGAAAGAACCAATGTTGAATGACTGTAATTCATCCTCTTGGTAACCCAAATTGTATCTTCAGGGCTGCCAGACTAGCAGTTTGAAGATAGGGTCTGATTTCAGTTTCTGGAAGGAGTTTTGTAGTCTGGCTTTGAATAGGCTAGGGAGGGAAAGACATAAGTTTAACAACTTTTAATGTCCTTGAAGGTCTTAATTTAACTGATTGACAGTCCTTCATCCAGAACTGAATCAAATGTAAATCTAACAGCAATTACCCCGTAATTTGCATCTCACAAATATAGCCAAACTCCTTAAGAAGTAAAGATTTAGGGAAGATTTTAGCTTCAGTACAGCAAGGAAACAGGTGAATGTGACAGCATTATATTAAGTTCAAGATCTAACAGTTTTATCAAGTACTGTGACTGCTGTGACTGAGTCAGTAGTTACGTTGTAGGAAAGTCAGCCTCTAATTATTACACCAGAAAATTTTCTGTTACACAGCTGAGTGCTGTTTTCTAGACCTCTCCTTATGAAATTTCCACTCAGATTTCTAAATCTGATAAATTTTGTGGATAGAACTTCCAAAGCTGATGATGTTTGCTCCCAATTAGTTCAAAGAAGAAAGCCTTCAGAAAAGTGTACGATAGCAACGTCTTGTTTTATCTGTTCTGGAATTGTGAGTAGCTTAAATTTAGGGACAGATTTTCAGTTGATAATACATTAGTGTTTCACCAAAGTGAAAAGCACCAAGTTAACAAGCTTGGTAAGGTGGAGATCCAGGTTTTATATTGGAAAATGGGGGAGGAAGATGTAACATAGCAGTGGAATCAGAAACTTAAGATTTTAGTCAGCTCAGATTTAGTTGTCTTTTCTCTATAGAGACATCTACCATGGCTCTGTAATTAGTGGTCAGAAATACCTGTCTTCAGATGGTGATTTATTCTGTGTTAAAATACATCACTGAAAGAAAAATTCCCGCTAAAATTTACTTTTTGGATATGTATGTTCTATTAAATAAGAAAGAAGTAGGCCTAAAGTATAGTAAAATATATGCTTACATTTTAGATGGCTCAATCTCACCCTTAGCAGCTAGAAAACAAAGGGGTAGTTTTGACAAGAACAGCCAGTGGTTGAGAGATTACTCGTGCTTTAGTCATGGCTTCTCATAATTTTTGCAAAAATCTGTATGCTGTAGATTAATGACCACTAGAGCACTTTGGGCAGGTTATGACTAGAATGAAGGATATTAAGGAGACGGACATTAACCAATGAATCAGTGTTATGCATGCAGAAGCCTCCTTTAGCTGGATGCCATTGCCGAGACGACGCCAGTGGTTAATAACATGAAGGCATTTTTTGCTTATTAGAACCAGGTGCCTATGTTCTCATTCTGAATTTCACTGTCTGGTGAAGAAAAAGATTTTACAGAAGGAAAATTAAGATGGACACTCTTAATTATTAGTCAGGGAAGTTTAGAGATCAACAACATGAATATACCAGCTTTGTTGAGAAAGGGGAGTGGGAAAGAGAGTGGCCATTAAGGCAGAATTCTAAAGCAAAACAATAAAGCTTTCTAATCCCACTGTGTATGGATAGATTCTTGCATCCATTCTATGGCAAAAAAGTTATATTCATGATTTGGTCTGATGTCTCTATGGAGACCAAATGATTGTCTGAATTTTATTGTAATCATGGGTCTACCTTGAAAAACCTTTGTGGCAGAATCCAGAATATTCTAGAAAGTCTTAATACTTCTTGGTCCAGAAGACATTGTTGATGTTATATTTTTGCAGAAAGGTGGAAAACTAAGAACAGAACTCATACAATGTGTTTTGGGTTGGGATTATATTTTCCAGTTCTTTGAAGATTGGTCATTAATACCTGTTGCAGGCTGATAGATTTTAAATCCTCTGTATGCTGCTAATCTTTTCCAAAACTGTTGTTTGAGAGAGATGCTTCCCATGGAGAAAGAGGCTGAACTTCCTTAAATTTGCCATTTTATCAAGCATTTCTGGGCATGATTTTTTATAAGTGAAAAATACTTTTGTTACATTCAGGGGCACAGTGCTTCATAAAGAGCTTGCTAAGGAGGTTTTTTGAGTTCTTAAGCCTTTTAAAATATTTAAATGGCTCATTTTTAAAACGGCTTATACGAGTTGTTTTCTTTCCTCAAAATCTACAAATGGGTATGTTTTTTGTATATTTCACAGAGATTTTTCCAATGAGACATGGGTCAGGCAGCCAAAGGATTCCTAGGACAGTAACTGAGATCAAGAAAGAACTTTAAAACTCCTTGGTATAAATTCCCTTGTTTTCTCCTGTTATCTGTGAGAGTGAGCAGCAATATGTGCTTCATAACCATAGTTTAGGAAAAAAGATATGTAATTAATTCTCGTAAGTGGTGAGCTCTGCTCACCAATCCATTTTATGATTTATTTATTTATTTGTCAGAGAACACTGTGTAATGCCTGCTGCCATTCTTCTTACTGTTAATTATCTGGACTGTAATTTAATTGTCCCTTGTATTGTTCTGCATCAGAAATCTTAAATATTACTTTTTCCTAAAAGCTAGGCATTTTCCTTGAATGCAACCCAAGATTTTGCAGCATATGTCTTAAATGAGCTGCATGTGACACTAATCATTTTGGGTTTCTCTTTTTCAGTCTGTAATAAGCTTTGGCACAAATCTGTACTTTCCGGTGTCTTTTCAAAATTACTTTTGGGGCTTTTCAAAGGGGAGAGGTTTTTTTGTGATTTGGCCTCCACACCAGTAAGCTGCTCACTTGCATGAAAATAACATGCTGGTCTCTACCATCCACAGGCACCTTTGTCTTTGTACTCCCTCCTGCTGTGAGGAGCTTCCAGAACTGAAATCACTTGCAAGTGAAAATCCTAATTGTCAGTCTTAGATCTCAGTTCTGCAGCTTTTATGTGAGTGATTCCTGGTCACATGAATTAGACTACTGCAAATAAAGAGGTTACTCAGGCAAATAAAGACTGAAAGACCAGGTCCATATTATCTACCCCTTAAAGGTCTGCATTTGCAGTCATTCAGCTCCAAATTTTACCAACAATTTATCTCATTTGAGTCATAGCTAAATATATTTCTACCTATAACAACTAATTCCTGATGGCTGCTGCCTGTTCCCAAATCACATTCTGTACCCATGTGCCTGCAACACATGTAGTTAACTCTGACAGAGGACCTGGAAATGCTATTACAGTCCAACTGCTTAGAGACCCCCATTAATTACACACAGGGCTACCTGTAATTGGTTATATTGTCCGCTTTATTATGATCTGTGTACTATTGAGTCTGCCTAGAGAAAAATCATAAGAATCAACATGGAGAAAGAAAGCATCTACTTTTTACTCTGTGAAGTAGAAGCATGCCTAAGAATATTCAGAAACAGGAGAAAAATTCATACTGATATATTTCTGGAGTGTCTAACTTGTGATGGAATATTTGAAATACTAATGTTAGATGAATGTGTAAAGTTCCTTTCTTCTTGTTACTTGGCTTAAAAAATTACTATGTTTTGTGAGGTATGTTAATGCTTTTTGGGTTCCCTACTGAGTTTTTGAGAAAGGAAGGAGGAGGGATAACACTAGCTGAAAGGTGCACTTACAGACTCAAGAAACCTACTTCTTTTCACAGCAGACTGTCACATCTTCAGGGCATGTTAACGTCTTTACACATCACCTGTTCATGGAGAGGAGGACTACAGTGGGACCTTTTTTGGGGGTAAAAAGAGGTAGACAAAGTCCAAATAGCAGTAGGTAGGGTGAAATAAGAGAGAACAAACCATATTTAGGAGCAGAAGTATGGTATGGCATTTTTCCCCCACTTAAAATATTTTCAAATATTAGAGTGTCTCTTCTCTCATTACTGTTTCTTTCTGAGTGCCTCATGTTCCACTGGATAAGGAGAGGTTTCTTTCAGCAGTTAGCAGGTATGAAACATGGGATCAGCATGGCATTTTCTCCACTGTTATGACAAATATTACTGAACCTCTTGGAACATCCTTGTAATCACTGGGAATGGGCTTTTGCGATAAGGTGAATAGTGGTGTCTTCCCCACAAAGTTGACAAACCAACAGAGGCACAGAATATTGTTACAGTTTGGCCAGGATTACAGAACAAAGCTGTTATTTCTCAGCTTTCCTCTTACTCTTTGACATTGTTTCCACCCTTTGCCATTCCTTTCTCAGAACATCTGTGAAGTAATCAGCATATGGCCTTCCTATGATTGCTAATGAGCTTATTAAAAGCTACAGCACAAAATTACAGTTGCATGTGCTTTTTGCCTTACTTTATACTGGGCTTTTAATTACCTTCAGGTACTTTATGAAATGCTGTGGCTTAATAACTTTGCAGTGTTATTGTTTAATGTTATTAGAAAATAGGGAATTCAGGGGGGAGAGTGTACTTAGCTTGGCAGAGAAGTTTGCTAACTTTTGCTTAAAGCAACGTTTCTCCCTAGGCCTTTGCTGTAGTGAACATACTAGATGACAATTCTAACAGTAAAACAATGGATTCTGTATAAGTTAGGTGTATCTAAACAGTGCATAGATCTTGTACTAGCTCCTTGTATAGGGATAAATACCAGTCTTAATCCTAAAATAACAGCTTGGTATCAGAACATGGGATTGTTTCAATAGTGAAGAATTTCTAGCTAAATTCTCAAAGATTTCCCTTAGAACAGCAAAAATCACTGAACTGTTTTCATTCTAAAGTAAAAAACCAAATTTTCACATCTGCCAGACTTGAGAAAAACAGCAACCAGGAAACTGTCAAATATTGTTCTTACTTCAGAAGATAATACTATGCATTCATGTGTTTTGCTTTGTTTTCATGCGTTTCTTTCCTTGCTGCCTTTCAAGACTTCATAGTGAGTAATCCAGTTTAGCTTGCTGTGTTCATTGTGAGCTAAACACGATGTTTGCTCCTCACATTTTTTCTCCTTAAGGGTCAAACTCCACAATGGTAAGAGTTAAGTGGAACTAACAGCACTAATTGTTCCTCTTGGATGGATGCTGGGTGTAGTTGATTTAGTCTGCTCCATTTTCAGTAATTAGCTCATTAGATTCCTCCTGTCATTGTTCAAATCTTCATTGGATCTCTGTGTTTGCAACGATTGGATTTAAGTAGAGAACCTGACACAGATGAAAGGTCACAACTGTTCATTTTAAAATTATCTCAATTTTTTAGCACAGCTTTCTTTGGTTTTACTTTAGAGCCTCTCTGTCATTGGGATATGGAGTGGTGGTTTGTGTGAATGACATAGGTACATTTTTGTGTGTTTTGTCGTCAAGGAGGTGGTAATTGGCATGAGCCTAGTGTGCAGGTGGAACCAGTGCCTCAGGACATCTTTATGGTACTTGAGCTTGGGACAGCAATGTGCAGTGATTAGTGCAAAGCTGCCCATGACTGGAAAAGAGTTATATTTATCGTCTGATTTAAACAAATATTCCTTTTGTATGGGGTAGCTAAAAGATACATACTGAAGTCCATATGGCACCAGATTCCTTACAAACTTTTGGGATAGCCAATGTGGCATGCCTAGTATCACTGCTTATTCTGTGAAAGGAATTTAAACTTATTCTGTCAGAGGAAAAGTTTCTTGCAAGAAACCATGGTATTAGTGACATTACTGCCAAAACAAATCAGTCTGGACAAGTGGATTCATTGTGCATTCATTATCCACACAGAGCTGTAAGTGGTTTGGGGTTACCACCCAATTATTATAAAATCTGTCCAGTCTTGCTCTTTCTAGACCTTTTCAAGGCATTTTAGTTACAGCTTCATTATAGAATTTTTTTGTTGGTGTTTCCAAATTCTTTCATCAGTTGTCCAAGTGTGAAGCAGGTCAGAACTACTTTTTTTTTTTTATTATTTTACGCAACACACAGTTTTAGTGTAGTATGCTAGATGACCAGGTGAGATAAGTCTGTTATTTCTTTAGGTTTTGTGGAGTTACCCTGACCTACACAAGTATAGGATCTAGTCCTACCATTAGCTAATATGCTTGAAAATTATCTTCCTTATTACTCATTGCCTTTGAGTAATTCCAAAAACTGTGAATGTTAAAGTTTATACTTCTCTTCAATGGAGCAATATGTATTATTTATGCAAGTAGCATCTTCAGATTCAGATAGACTTTCTGAAGGGCCAACTTATTATAGACGTAATTATTAACCTTGAGAAAAAACCATACAACTGCCATGAAAAGAATGAATTGCTCACCAGTTCAATTTATATTAACAAAACAAGGACAAGGTAAATATGTAATTTTAATAAGCTACTGAAAGATGTTACTTCTTGTATATATTTAAATCACTGTACTTCGTGGGGCAGTTTAGCACTTGTTTCTGCCTTTACTGGGCACACTAAGTCTGTGTAATTCTACCTGTTATGTAACTCAAATTACTGTATACAATGCACATGTATACACATACATGTTGCGTGGTCTTTAATAATATGCATACTAAATAGAGATTCACCCTTGGTGCTGCTGGAAAATTTATAAAATAATTCTGCAACACTGGGGACTCCATTAACAGGAGCACACCCCTCCACAATAAACTGCATCCACTATACTGTGGTGAGTTACCCCTGCCCTCACCACCTCCCCAGCATACAGTATGTGTGCCAGCAGAGAAGCCCCTTGGTTTCTTAGGTTCAATGTGCATGTCAAGCAGCTCTGCTATGGTATTTTCCTGCTGTAGAGTACTAATATTCCTATAGAGTAGTGGGGAAAAGTGATAAAGGATATGCCTATAGGGTCAGGTTAAGAGACAGGATGTAATTGCTCAGGTTTAGCACTGTAAAACTATCTGAGTCCTGTGTCTATCCCTGTAGATATACTCTGCAAATCAGACTGAAATTGGTATGTGAAGAGGAGTGAGTCCTATTTCTTTTACTGCCTGATGGGTCTAGTTAAGTTTGCACTGACACAGCACACAAAAAAGGTGAAATTTTGCTCTCTGGGACTATATAGCATGTACTCCTGACATCTGTGGAATGGGAACGCTGGAAATGATCCTTAGGAATCCTTTTGGGATGTATAAGTGAGAAGTACTACACCTCAGCCAACTGTCACAGTAAAATAAAATCAGGTACTATCAACACAAACTTCATCAGTTGATTTATGCTGCAGTAAACTACTAGTTTTTCAACAGGTAAAACTAAGAAAATAAAGTTAATAAAATAAAATCTATAAAGCAAAATCAATATTATCAATGTAAGTTCCATCAGTTGATTTACAGTATAGTAAAACATTAGTACCATTTCTGTTTCCTGGCCGGATGACTTAAGTGCATATTAGAAAGGAAGAAAAACATCTCTGTTATTTGCAGCTGTTGTGGTTATGTGGGCAAGGAGCAGCAAAAACAGTTGTAGTTGTATGCAACTTCATATTAAAAGCAAAAGTGTTCAGAAAAGTGTGAGTGGGGAATGTGTTCCGAACATAGCAAGTTTAGCAGATTAAGAACTCATATTTGGCCGTAATAGTGTAGAATTAATAGCTACTGTTTGAACTGTGATCAACGGTACTGTAGGAATCCTTCTACATACCCACCAACAGTGGAAGTTCCCAAGTGTTAGATTTATGGGTTTGTTGCCAAGCTGCCCATTGAACCATGATGTACATGTCCCGTATGGGTAGTACAGCATCTAGGGATTCAGTCTACTCAATTACAGGTTGTCCTGAGAAAGCATCCGCCATGTGCTGCGGTACTGAAGAGCTGGACTCCACTAACAGTTCTTGTCTGAGTCCTTTCCTTTTCGCTATGAGAAGAAAACAGCACCCACGAAGCATTTGCAGTATTTGAATGGGGTGGAAGAACAACCTTTGAGTGACAAAGAACGTGTCAGGCTGCCAGCAGATAGAAGGAAGGAAAAGCAGCACGCACTAGGAAAACAAAGCAGAAGAGTGGAAAGAGTTGTGGGAGCTGAAGTTTATTGCCCAAATTGGTAGGATTCATAGATATGTTCCTGTATGTTGTATGTCACAGAGAGGCAGTCAACTCCTTTTAGCAACCAACTCTATGTAACATTTTCTTTAATTAAAAATTTATCTAGGTTACTTCTCAGACTACCATTTTCTTTGTGCTGAACCACTTGGATATATTTATATTAGCTAATTCTACCTAATGTGAGCAGTATCAGGATAAAGTGATAGAAAAGACTGTTGTGTTAGACACGGAGCTGTAAGAAAAGGCTGGATACCTTGTAAGTCAGGAAGCCTGGCTCTGCACCCACCTTTTCACTCCCTTTTGAGAAGCAGCTGTCCTCCTGCTCTTTTGCCCTGGTGTATAAGGACACCTTCTTTTGGAAGGATGTTGAAGCCCTCTGCTTGATACAGTGGGAATGTCTTTTAATCAGAACTTTTGAGCTGACTTCTCTTTACAGAGTAGAGAAGACCTCTTTCTAGAATGACGTTTTACATTGTATTTTAGTGAAACATATTTGGATTCAGGTTTTAATATTTCTTGGGAAAATCTAAGTGGGGGAGAGCAACAATTCATTCTCTAGTTGAAATATGAATGATATTTTATTATTTTCTTGATGTTATTCTATGCAGAATATAAAGAATAAAGAAAAAAATCAGCTGGGGTAATTTTGGTTCATTTCATCAAAACTTGAATTATTTTTTTTTTCACTTGGTCTCTGTTTGTAGGTTCTTTTCTGAACTGAACATTTCCGTAATGTGAGACAAACCAGCTTTCTAACATGTTTGACAAATACCTCCATATTTAATCATGTGCTATCTATAGCATTTATATTACATATAGTGCAGGCAATGGCAGTTTCACAGAATCTAGGAACACTCTCCCCTGCATCCCCCGCAACAATTGTGCTGTTGTTTCTTCCATCACCTGACATAAGCATCGAAATTGGAATAATTTTTCTTGTTTCATCTTCTTCATTTTAATTAAGAAGTTAAGTATTTCACACTTTCAGAAACATTTTTGGGAAGGTGCTTGTGTAGCAAGAATAATCATGATTTTTATTTTAAAACCTAATTCCTGCTTACTGTATATCCATTGGTTACGTGTTTAGAAGAAAAAAAAAAGGGGGGGGGAAGGGATGGTGAAAGGAACTAAACAAGACCCAAACACTCCAGAAGTCTGGCATTCAGCAGCAGTGCAAGTGTTACAAGTGTGTAGGCAGTAACAAGGAAAGATTATACCACCTGCCCAATGTCGCTGACTGCTGAAGGCCTTGCCCTCCTTATTTTACAGGGGTTATCTGAGGACTTCAGATTTTGGTACATTTAAAGGCATTCATGTTGTCTGCAGTACTGGATTATGTAGGTGAAAATACCATTATTTAAGCTGTACAACTAAAAATATTCTTGCATATATTTTCCAAGACAGTCCCAATGTATCAGAAAACTGTTCTGAGGCAGCATGTGCAGAGCAAGCAGTAATCAATGCAGTCAAACATATTCTAAATCTGTGATTGCATCAGTGTCCCAGAAGTGAAGAGCATTTTAATTCTTGAAAAAAAAATAATTACATTTAAAAGGCCTGTTTTGTATTGGTGCTACTTGGATGATGTTTAATTGATCTGAAAGTAATTAACAGTGGATTTTCTCTTCCCTTTTTTCCCACTGTACAGGGGTTTCATCAAATGAAAAATTTTCGGCTACTTTACCTCGTTTTTTAACTTTAGATTTGGTGGGGGTTTTGTATTATCATTATTTAAGTGGAGATCTGGTATTTTTCCCTTTTTTGAAACTTTTTAATTTTTTCCTCTTTGCTAGTAAATGCAAAAAGTGCTTTTAAAGAAGGCAACATTGTTCATCCTGGTTCATTTATGCTAGTCAGTGTTGATTCTGAGGCCTTTCTTGCTGATAACTCTGCAAAAAAAAGGTTTTTTTGGGACCAAAGATGAAGCCCCAGTACTAATCCATTGCTTCAGATACTGAATGTTCCCAAGAACATTAACAATGCAGACCAGTGATATCTTTCAAAAGGTACACTTTGTATCTGGTTTTCTGACCCAGAAATACATTCTGTACAAGCCTCATTCATAAATAAGTGGAAAGCAGTCTAGATACTTAATAAAATTTATGTTCTTAATTTGCTATCAGCAGAAACATGCTGTAGGCTACATTAACTCTCATTTCTTGATGGTGCTGTCTGCTTTTCAAACAGCTCACGTATATTCTCAGTGACTTCCAATCTGTGTTTGGGAAACATTATCCCATGAGGCATCACTGCTGAAAGATCAGCTGCAAAATGGATTTGAATTTTTAAATAACTGTCCATGTGGTTCTGGCCCCTGCTCATAGCATCACAGAATTATTTAGGTTGGAAAAGACCTTTGAGATCATCAAGTCCAACCACTAACTGAACGCTACCTAGTCCACCACAAAACTGTGTCCCTAAGTGCCAAACCTACACGTCTCTTAAATATCTGCAGGGATGGTGATTCAGCCACCTCCCTGGGCAGCCTGTTCCAATGCCTGACCACCCTTTTAGTGAAGAATTTTTTCCTAATACCTGATCTAAACCTTCCCTGGCACAACTTGAGGCTGTTTCCCCCTTGTCCTATTGCTGGTTACTTCAGAGAAGAGACTGACACTCACCTCCCTACAACCTCCTTTCAAGTAGTTGTACGGACCAATAAGGTCTGAGCCTCGTTTTCCCCAGCCTAAACAACCCCAGTTCCCTCAGCTACTCCGCATAAGACTTGTTTTCTAGACCCTTCACCAGCTTTGTTGCCCTTCTCTGGACATGGTCCGGCACCTCAATGTCTTTCTTGTAATAAGGGTCCAAAACTGAACACACTATTCAAGGTGTGGCCTCACTAGCGCCGAGTACAGGGTGACAATCACTTCCCTTGTCCCGCTGGCCACACTCATTCAGATAGAAGCCAGGGTGCTATTGACCTCTAGCCACCTGGGCACACTGCTGGCTCATGTTCAGGCAGCTGTCAACCAGCCCTTCCAGGCCCAAGCCTGTAGTGTTCCATGGGGTTGTGACCCAAGTGCAGGACCTGGCACTTCTCCTTCTTGAACCTCATACAATTGGCCTTGGCCCATCAGTCCAGCCTGTCCTGATCAATACTTGAAATCAGTAGATCTTTGTGCATCTTCTCTCCTTGACCTTCCTTCTTTGGTTGGTTGAGTTTTGGGTTTGGGTTTTTTTAGAGGTGTTGGTAAAGTTCTGCCTTTCCCAAATGGTTATATTGCAATGAGGACATGTGTGAAGACACAAAGTTATCTGAGTAAGCAGTGCCATAGTTCATATATGAGTATGCCTTCCTCACACATATTCATATGATACTGCATAATTTTCATATTAATGACATTTGTTTCCCAAGAAGAAATAGTTTAAGGACATTTGTGGAAAAGACAGTAAAAGGAAAACAGAAGCAATTGCATTCCAATCAGATTCAATTCAACTTGTTTGTGAATAATTATTTTCATTATTGTTCCAGATCTGCTCCTTAGTAATTAACAACTGAGGAAAGTCCTAACATTTTAATTAATATGTGGATATATTACAGAGTCAATTACTAGCTCTGCACGTACAGATGGCCATCTCCACTGTGAATTGTTATACTTTAGTTTCAATGAGAAAACATGGAATAACCCTACCGGAATATAAATGTCTGTGGACAATGAACTTCCAGAAAATAGTTGCCTGTTCTGGCAGAAAGGAAGGCAAAACTAATTAGTTGTGTCCTGTGAGTGGGAGGCAACAGATCCTGGAACAACTTCTGATACCTGAGCATGGAGGTCTCAGAGATCAGTTGGGGCTTTTGTTAGACTTAGTTTGCAAACCCACAAAACTGCCGAGATCTGGGGTTTGGATTTCCTAAATCTGACTCGATGTAGACCCCAATGTTTCTTATGCTCGTGACTTTTCTTGATGAGGGCTTTCTGCTTACTACTCTCCCTTGCCACATGATGGGAAAGCTGTGCTCTGTGCAAGTTGTGGAAGAAAGAACTGTTGGAGGAGAGCTGGAAATCATACTTCCACTGAAGTGAGTAGTGGGTTTGGCTCTGGTCCTGTCAGTGCCAGGATCTCCTTTCTGGGTTGCAGAGGGAAGGAAAAGGTCTTGCTCACCATAATGGCTTCCTGTAGGGTGCAGTTAAGAAAAGAAGTAAGGACACAGTAAGAGAAGAATGAGCTAGATTAAACCTAGGAGATTAAGGAGGAAAATATTTTTGGGAAAATAACACCAATCTTCTTCTGAGGTAGAAAATCTGATTCAAACCACAGAGGAACTATTGGATTTAATAAATCATAGATTCCTATCAGAATTTCCATTCTGTTGTGGCTCTCTGTGTTCCCCTGAGACCTGTGAGTTATATACTTTGTTTTACTAAAGAATCCTCCAGCAGATTCTTTGCTTGAGTATCTCTGTTAATTTTAGGTTTCTTTTCTATAAAGCATATAAAAAGATATGACGTAGATCAGTTAAAAAAGTCTACACTTTAGCAATACAGTATTACTCATACAAGAATATTTGGGGTCTGCCATTCATTTTTGTATGAGTAACTGATTCATTTCTGCAGCATGAGAAGTGAGCAGATATTTTTCTAAAGAATTATTTTTAAATCTTATACAATATTATCTGCAGGTCTTCTGTAACCTACTCAGTTTATCAAACTGACTGTAAATTATTACACCAATGATGCGGTTGCAACACCTGACCAGTGGTTGTATTCACCACGACGTTCAGTTTCTTACACTCCTACAGGTTAGGAACAATGAGAAAACTGTTCTTCTGAAACGCTTGTTATCTCTCTACTTCTGTAATTTCAGAATTTTAATGTTCCAGCTCCTAAGTGGCACAGAAAACAACAGGATCATAAATACAAGTGTGTACTTCTCACAACTCTATTTAATAGCTGATGCTTGAATGCAAGTAACAGACTTTTCTAGCTGGGAGTAATCACATGAGAGTTGTGGCAGCTCTTCCTGATTTTCTCTAACAGACTCCTTAGTAACTTGGCTGTTTTCCATATTATGGACTAAAGTACTGCTTTGCCTATGCTACTGCCTGATTGTCACGGCTTTTAATCTGCTGTGCACCCACCACATACTTCCATCTGTACTACTGCTTGAATTTAGGAAGGTCTAGCATGGCTTTCTGCAGCAAAGTTATTCACATTAAATATTTATACCTGACTAAATATATACAGAAAAATAAATTATACTCTTGCAATGTTTTAGGGCCCGAACCATCTTATATATGTAACATTAGCAGAAGTGCACAAAGTTGTCATTTGATCCAACAGCAGAAGCTGAAACTATCTCAACATTTTCTGTCCACCCATTTTGCAATAGCATCATGGCACGTACAACTCTTGCCACATAAATGAGTTTATCACCAAGGCACGTGCTTACACTTTAAAGTCAGTGGAGACTTTGCCCTTATTTCTATGGAGCCAGAACTTCACTGCAGAGTTCCTCCTGCCAGCTACCCCAAGGAAGCAGGAGCTTCCTTTCCCTTAACCTTTTGCATATGGTAGTCTAATGCTTCTTTTGAATGAATAGTTAATGTGGGGCATTCATTTCCCATAAGCAAGCCAATGTATGGGACTTAAGATGAAACAGCATCATTCTTTGAAATGAATTTTATAATAGGATATAATGTTCTGTTCCTAAAGCATCATTGTTGTATTATAGTAATAAGAAGAAGCTCTCAGAATAACTCTGCAATGCTTTGTGCAACATGAAAGCTGTGTGGCATTTAAAGAATGTCTCCATCACGCTGTAATTCAACTATCAGCCTTTCAGCTAACTTCAGTTAGCATCCTCAGCAGCTGACAGTCCAGCAAATCCCTGCCAGCTGGGAACTGGCCTATACACCTGACTTCATCTACCTGCTAATGTCTAAGGGAATCTCAGCTGTTTTCCATTGCTATTCAGTTCATCCAGTTTCTGGATTATATTATCTTCAGCTTTTATTTTGTTGACACTCTTTGGCTCTGTCCTAATCTGTATATCAGCTTCTGCACCATATTCTCTCAACTCAATTAGTTCTTACCTTCATCCTCATTCCTGATCTGGTTTTCTGTCATGCTGATGGTGATAACTCTTAACGACTGACTTTCTTAGGCTTTCTTCTATCATGCCTGCTTCTGGCTGTGGACCCTGAATTACTCTGTGGTTGAAGTTCCTCACCTTTTACCTGCCTTCAAACTGTGTCTGGCCTTGCAGCATGTGTACACCTCTGCTTGTGCACCTTAGCCAGACCTCTCATAACTCTTCTGCTTGACTTTTTAGCTTTTTTTTTTTTCTGATTTGGCTGAACTTTTACTCCTGTTTCTTCTCTAGGTCCTGTATTCAAACTGAATCACACTGACACTTGAGGTTTCCCATCCCCAAGTGCTAGCTTAATTTGTGCTGCCAGTTAGCCTTCAAGTCCCAACTCCAGCAGTAATTGAGGATGAAACTCAGAGGGTGTCAGTGTTTAAAAGATAAAACAAAAAGGAAGTTGAGCAAATTTGTGTGGAAAAGTACTGTTTATATGCATATATGTATGAATTGACTAGATATTCTCCAGATCTTCTTCAGGCTTTTTCTGTTTTCATAGCAGCAAGCCCGTAAGTGTTCTCAATATTTCTTCTACAACTTTATTTTTCAGGTCCAGCAGGACCTGTACAAGAGAGCCTTTTAATGTGGATGAGCTCTCAGACATTTTCTGTCCACTTCAGAACTTATTTTAGACCAACATTAGGTGCAAAATGTAATTCTGCTGAAGTGGGGAAATGCTCCAGCCTAAGAGATAATAAAATTACCTAATTCCACTCTTTTTTTCAGGGTAGACTGGTTTTCTGAGAAAACAATGCTGGATATAAAGCACTGAGTCATAGTTACCACCAAATCATTGAGTATAGAAAGCACTGATCTTTTATAACCTCTTTGTGGGATCAAATTTGTTTGATAAATGTTTGTGATCCCTTTGTATGAGACAGCTTTGTATCATTTATACCTGAGTCACTCTAATGTTACATGAAATCAATAATATCTGTAATTGTGCAAATTATATACAATCATGATGTCAAATTAATTTCTCTAAGGGTGCATTCTGAGTAATTCAGTAAAAATGTGCCAAGCTGCCTGTTCTCGATCTGGATCAAATTTACCACAATGTGTTCCTATATACTTGTGGAAGCATAAATGTCAGTAACCAATAACGCAGATGTTCTTAAAATATAGCTGAAAAATACAAAATTTCTGGCAGAATCCAGTTGCTGTGATAACTGCATGTATATTCCACAAGTCATGACAAAACAGACTTTATATAAACTTCAAGTTATAATACACAAAAGACTACCTTTGTAGTCTTAGGGTCATTGAAGAAAGCAATAGAAATGCATTCATTTGTTACTACCCTTGGGACACTGCTACTGGGAGTCAGAGCCACTGTCCTCATCGTCATGGAGAAAATCCAACCTGCAGGCTTTGGAGATAAGTCTTCTGTCTGTAGAAGGCATGTCTTCTCCTATGTCTGTCTGCCTCACTGAAGGAGCAATGTGAATTCCTAATGCCAGAGACTGGAGATGACATTCCCTAGGTGAGGGGAGTAGAGAGAAGAACACTTTCCCAAGAAGTGGGAAACAGTCTTCAGCCATTGAACTAAGTAGGACATTAAGACTTTTTTTTTTCTCTTTCCTGGATAAAAGCTATAACTTGAGGTTACCATATAAAAATGGTCATTGACACCATAGCCGCCACAGAACTGTGTTTTTCATTAGAAAAAAGAAGTGGTGGTAGCTGCAGTGTTTTGTGCTGAACTCCATACTGTCAGCCTGTGTCAAAAACTGCCTTTAACAGAAGCTCCTTGGGGTTTTAGGTACATGGGTTCCTAGTTTGTGGTTTCCAAGTATATTTACATATAACAAGAGAGACCCTTGACCTAGACAGAAGGTGCAAGTACTACACATGTACAATGACATCATTAACAAGACTATTACAAACTACAAGGTGAGCACATACAGCTTAAGCCAGGCAGGAAAGCTGTGAATTTTATTCTTGACTCTTGAATTTTCTATCAGTCATCAAGCACTGGGAGTATAGCCTCGTAGTGCTTTAAGCACTGATTCTGAGGTTAGAGTTTGACTCCTTTGTAGTTCTTACACTGGAATTCATTTCCGGATCAGAAAGATTATAATCTCAGTTAATAAAAACTTTCCCCACCATAACTTTTTTTTTTTTTTATATTTAGAGTTTAATTTTGATAAAGGGTTGTTCTTCGTATTCGCTGGGCTTTTCAATGAGTCGTTCAATCCAGGATAAGAATTATTAATGCTGATCTGAGAAAAGTAAATTGCTTCATACCAGTCTTTTCTGACATTTTTTCATTTGCCAAATGATTCTAGGAGTCAAAATTTCCTATAGAAGAGATGGCTCCAAACCAACCACCATTAATTTTAGACAATAGTAATGAAGTTCGGGCTTATTTTACCTTTAAGCACTTGACTAATTCTACTAACAGAGGTCTCTCTAACACTGTGTTTAAGAGCGTGTGTAAGTTTTTTGCTGTATCAAACATTCCACACCACACATGACTGGAAGAACTCAAAAGATACTTGGCAGTACCTGGGTTTTAAGAGAGAAATTGCAATCATGTATGTGTGTGATGCTTCTACAAAAAACGAATAATAACAAGTACCCTAAATATTAATAAGTAAATTACCATGAATTACAGATAATCCAAATAAGTATTAACTATACCCATAGCTCATATTATATGTGGGGAATGGAAAATTTGGCCTGAAATGAATTACCTTTCTCAAATAAGGTGAACTCTTCTGTGTTCAACTACACATTGACTGTGCAGTTCAAATGACCTTATTTATGTTAATGTAATTTATAGATTGCCTTCTGAGAGCATTTGGCAGGGGTTGAGAACAGTATGCAATTCACAATTAGATTATTATCAGAGCACCGCTTCATATTACCCATGATACACACCTTTGCATAGAAAACATCTGAATCACAGTTACATTATTTGCAGCAGTGCCCACAATGTGCTTCCTGTTTCCCAGAGATTCGTCCAATTTTGCTCTAAGCAGCTGAGTATAATACTGACCAGAGACGTAACAGGGAGCAGTTTGCAACAAGTGATTAAAAGAGGTCAATGCCTCACTGTAAGCAGTACAGCAGAAGGTTATAACAGAGGGCTTAAGTGGAATAGAGCTAAAGGTCTTGGGGCTGAGCTGAGAGAGCTGCCCCATGCTCTGAAAGTAGGCACAGGAGAGAATAAGGAAAATATAGCAGTGTGGGTGAATGAATGGATGAACTGCCATACCTAGTACACAGGAGCTGGTCACACTCTGGTGGTGTGCCATCCCCAGCTTTCCTCCCTTAGTGTAGTGGCATGTGGTGGTGGTGTACAATCAAAGCTTCAGTATCCAGCTGATGGTATGCAAACTGACAAATGCTGGGTTTTCATATGTGAGTGGTGTCTGCCAGCTTGGACAGTAGAGACCATGGGGAGCTTTCTATGAACCAGCAAAACCGAGAAGCAAGAGCAGAGAGAGAAAGAGAGAGAGAGAGAGAGAGAGAGGAGATGCCCCAACCCTGTCCCCCCTGCCCCGAGAAGGAAGCCTTGGGGGCCCTGATGAGTGTCAGCTCTGACAGCATGCACAGGGGCAGGAGTGAAGATGGCCAAACCCCCAGACATACAAAGGAGCCCCCAGAGAGTGTGGGTGACCAGGAACATGGCAAACACAGTGGGTAATCAGGCTGTGGTACACCCGCTTGGGCATGGCGCAGCGCTTGGCACGGGGAGGGCACTGTTCCCTAATGGCTCAAAAAGGTGAGCTTCTGGTAGTGGTCATAGCTCCCCTGCCCCTGAAGAAACCGGTCTGTAGTTTCTACTCAGCCAAAAACCAGCACCAGATGGCATGGCGACCGAGATGGAGCTCTACCTAAATGTGTAGCTGTCCAGCTCACAGACCACAAGGAGTGCCTGAGCCCATCACTGCTACTGGAGAACAGCAGAGATGACATCTCTGTGAGGTGTGACTGGGTGGGCAATAAGGAGTATCAGGGAGTGTGAGGGGGAGACAGATTTCTGGAGGTGGAGCCACTTTCTACCATCACTGAGACAAATGCACTGTATGGACACATTACAAGAAGTGGAGGCTCCCCTGCCTACTTGCCTCCAGGCAGATGGAGGGGTCCTAAGTGATGGGGAGGAATGGAAACAGGTCCCTGCTCAGGACAGCATGTGAATCACCCGCTGGCCTACTTCACCTTCCCAGGTGCCCCTATACAATAGGTATGCAAGTCTGGAACCTGAAGGCCAGGAAAATGATGATGTGGACAAAAGCCTGTCCAGGTTGCCCAGGGAGAGTCTGTCAACCCCATGCATCATGACCAGCTCTTCTAGGAAGACAAGAAAGGTGGTTGTCATCAGCAACTCCACTCTGAGAGAAACAGAGGGGCCAATATGCCAACCAGACCCAATCCATAGGAAAGCCTGATGCCTCCTTGGGGACCAGGTAAGGGATGTCACTAGAAAGCTCCCTTGTCTGGTATGATCCTCTGATTACTAGCTGTTACTCGTCTTCCAACTAGGCAATGAAGTCCAGATGACAAGGAGTCTGAGGGCAATCAAGAGACACCTCAGAATCTTAGGGTGACTGGCTGAGGGATCAGAAGCACAAGCAGTGTTTCCATCTCTCCTGACAGTTGCAGGGAATGATGGGATGTGTAATTGGAAGATCACACAGATCAATACCTGGCTCCAGGCCTGGTGTCAATGGCTAAATTTTAGATTTTTTGTTTTTGATCGATTTACACAACACCAGGCCTGCTGTCAACAGGTGGAATTCACCTGTCTCAAAGTGGGAAGAGAGTCTTAGGTCAGGAGTTAGTAAGGCTCATTGAGAGAACTTTAAATTAGATTCAAAGGTTGAAGGGAATAAACCCAAGCTCATTAGAGATGAGCCTGGGGGAAGCATGTCAGGGTTGGAGGTCAGATGCCTGAACCGCAGCTGAACTCCATCTAAGCCAATGCCCAAAGCATGGGCAACAAACAGGACAAGCTGGAAGCCATCATGCAGAAGGAAGACTATGACATAGTCACCATCACAGAAACATGGTGGGAGAACTTACACAACTGGAGTGCTGCAATGGATGGTTACAGACTCTTCAGATGGGATAGGCAAGGAAGGAGAGGCAGTGAGGTAGCTCTGTTTTGACTGGGATAGAGTGTTTCCACTGCCTAGAGCTGAATGATGGTGACAGCAGGGTTGAGTGTTTATGGGTAAGAATCAGGAGGAGGGCCAACAAGGTGGATATCCTGGTGGGAGTCTGTTATAGACCACACAACCAGGATGAAGAGGCAGATGAAACATTCTACAAGCAGCTGGGAGGAGTCTTAAGATTGCTAGCCCTTGTTCTTGTGGGGGACTTGAACCTAATGGATGTCCCCTGGGAATACAACACAGCAGAGAGGAAACAGCCTAGGAGATTCCTGGAGTGTGTGGAAGACAACTACCTGATGAAGCTGGTCAGTGAGTCTACCAGGGCAGCTGCCCTGCTGGACCTGCTTTTTACGAACAGGGAAGGACTGCTGGAGATTTGGTGGTTGAAGGACATCTTGGGCATAGCAGTCATGAGTTGTTAGGGTTTTTGATTCTCAGAGAAGTAAGGAGGGAGTCGGCAGACCAACTTTGACCTGTTTAAAAGCCTGGTTGACAGAGTCCCTTGGGAGATAGTTCTGAAGGGCCAAGGGGTCCAGGAGGGCTGGGCGTTCTTCAAGAAGGAAGGCTTAAAGAAGGGACAGGACAGGCCATCCCCATGTGCCAAAAGATGAGCTGGTGGGGGAGAAAGAAGACCAGCCTAGCTAAACAGAGAGCTTTGACTGAACTGAGGAATAAGCCAGGTCTGCCACCTTTGAAAGAAAGGACAGGCAACTCTGGAGGACTATAAGATGTTGTGAGGTTATGTAGGGCAAAGATTAGAGACACGAAAGCCCAGCTAGAACTCAGGCTGGCCACTGCTGTAAAAGATAACAAAAAAATCGTTTTACAAATACATTAGAAACAAAAGGACGGCCAAGGATAACCTTTGTCCTTCATTGGAAGCAGCAAGGAACATTGCCACAAAAGATGAGGAAAAGGCTGAGATGCTGAATGCTCATAACCAGGAGACTGAAAGTTAACCAGTGTGACACCCACCTACAAGAAGGGCAGGGAGGAGGATCCAGGGAACTACAGGCCTGTCAGCCTGACCTCAGTACTGGGGAAGGTCATGGAGCAGATCATCCTGAGTGCCATCATGTGGCACAGGCAGGACAACCAGGGGATCAGGCCCAGCCAGCATGGGTTTGTGAAAGGCAGGTCCTGCTTGATGAACCTCATCTCCTTCTATGACAAGGTGACCTGCCTAGTGGATGAGGGAAAGGCTGTGGATGTTGTCTGCCTGGACCTTAGCAAAGCCTTTAAGACTGTCTCCCACAGCATTCTCCTGGAGACACTGGCTGCTCATCAGTACTGGGGCCAGTCCTGTTTAATGTCTTTATTGACAGTCTAGACAAGGGGATTGAGTGCACCCTCAGTAAGTCTGCAGACAACACCAAGTTGGGTGGGACTGTTGATCTGCTTGATGGTAGGAAGGCTCTGTAGAGGGATCTGAACAGACTGGACTGATGGGCCGAGGCCAATTGTATGAGATTTAAGAAGGAGAAGTGCCAGGTTTGACCCACTTGGGTCAAACAACCCCACACAGCACTACAGGCTTGGGGAAGAGCAGCTGGAAAGCTGCCTGGTGGGAAAGGACCTGAGAGGGCTCATTGGTGACCATCTGAACATGAATCAGCAGTGTGCCCAGATGGCCAAGAAGGTCAATAGCACTCTGGCTTCTATCTGAATGAGTGTGGTCAGCAGGACAAGGGAAGCGATTGTCCCCTGTACTCAGCACTGGTGAAGCCACACCTAGAATACTGTGTTCAGTTTTGGACCCTCACTACAAGAAAGACACTGAAGTGCTGGACTATCCAGGGAAGGGCAGAAAAGCTGGTAAAGGGTCTAGAGAATGCAGAGCAGTTGAGAGAACTGGGGTTGTTTAGCCTGGAGAAAAGGAGGCTCAGATCTTATTGGTCCGTACAACTACTTGAAAGGAGGCTGTAGGGAGGCAGCTGTCAGTCTCTTCTCCAAAGCAGCAAGCAATAGGACAGGAGGAAACAGCATCAAATTGCACCAGGGAAGGTTTAGATTGGGTATTAGGAAATCTTTTTTCACTGGAAGAGGTGTCAAGCATTGGAACAGGCTGCCCAGGGAGGTGGTAGAATCACCACCCCTGAAGGTGTTTAAAAAACATGTAGATGTGGTGCTTAGCAACCTGGTTTAGTGTTGGACTTGGCAGTCCTGGGTTAACAGTTGGACTTGATGATGTCAAAGTTCTTTTCCAACCAAAATGATTCTATGATTTATGCTGAGGTTGAACAGTGGAACTTCCTGCAGAGCTGAAAGCCTGAGATGCTGCACTGAAGCTGAACAGGGAAGCCTCAGCAGCAAGAGGTGTAACAGATTCCTCTTCTGCTGATAGCACTAAAATTCTCACTGCAAGACATCCTCATCATTGTTGTTGGTATTTATCTTCTGAAGATAGAGATTTTCATGTTGAGTTTTTCAATTTTCAGCAACATGGGTAAACTGTAATTTTGCTTTTCATTAAAATCCATAAAATGGTAGTGACTCCCCCTAAAAATATGCAGCTGTTATGATCCCTGTGCATGCTTAAGAAAAATGCAAATTGATGTGACAGGTTTGTCATTAAAAGAAGACATCATGATTAATTCTTAAAAAGTTTTTGAAAATTAGAAGTTGACTTATCTGATCTGAGTTTTGGGTTAGGTTATAGGTTGGATTAATATAGCATGAATTCTTATATACTAAATAGCAGAGGACATTATCTGTGCTCTTGTTTCCTAATGACATAGATTTAATTTATAAGTTTATTCTGTATGGTTAGTAATTACAAAATACAGAGGAATACAGGATACCTATTGGGAAAAAGCTATCAATGTTTAAGAAGTAACATTTTCACCTGTATCTTTCTTATATTTCAGTCCTTGGCCTTATGTCAATTAATTTTTATTAGTGCTATCAAATGTTGTCATATAATACAATGAAATATCCATTGCAAATCTCTGAGTACAAATGCAGGTAATATAATACTGGGAGGCATCTTTGTTCTGCAGGCAGGCATTGTGTTGCAATTACATTTCTAATAAAGATAGAAATGTCATGATAGCGTATAGCAGATTTTACTGCTTTAAGAGCAAATGAACTCTGTACTAAGGATTCATTCACTCTTCTCAGCAAGAGAGAGAGCTGGAAGGGAAGAGGAAAGCTGTCATGGTTAAAAGAGGTCTTGGATTTAATATTCTGTGCCACTATACATGGACAAGTCACTGAAGGGTTTTTTTCTGTGTTGCAGATACTCCACCTGGGAGGTATTCAGCTTACCTATTTCATTGTACTATAGAAATAAAGAGGTTACTAATGCACAGAGGAACTTTAAGTGACAGAGAGAAGACAGAGAGGACAATGCATCATGTTTAAACTGCAAAGTATAGCTGTTACATTGAGCCCTAAGAAAGAAAAAGTGCACCCTGCAGAGATTTTTCTTGCTTTAGTCTTCAGCATCCTGTAATACTATTTACTGAATTAAAAAATAAACAAACAAACAACCCCCCCAAAAAATTCTGAAGTTCCTAAGTTAAATGAATTTTTATGAAGCCACCATCATGGAATATGAATGATCTTAGGTCATCAGTCAGGACCCCTGTTTCATTTATTGTCACTGGTGCCTCGTGTCCAATATCCTTACCAGCACCTCATGCCACGCTTCAGTCAGTTCAAACTTCACTCATCCTAATCATACTACATGGATCCTGGGTTGATGGTCAGAGGAGAAGATTTATACATCATTGGACCTCAGAGTCCAATGTATATACAAGAAAGTATACAAGCTACCTTAAACATTGTATTCCTCCCATATCCCCTGTGTTGGTAGGATTCAGCTGAAATTGTCCTATATAAAAATAGAATTGACAATTTTATGTTTGAACCTGTGCATGTTGGTTTTGGTGGGTTTTTTGGTTTTTGGTTTGGTTTTTGTTTTTTTTTTTTTGTTGGTTTTTTTTCAGGAGAGGCTTATAGATAATGTGTATATTTATATAAAATAGATTTGTTGCTCTACACTGTTTGGCTAAACATTTTTGGAATGGATAATAGGTTATTTTCAGCAGTCTTTCTAAAGACTCATGGATTCACACCAAGTTCTGAAAAAATACAGCATGACTCTTTACATTCCAGTTTTTCTATTTTAGATAAGCATATGGTAAGTCTAATGAAAGATTTGACAGCAGAGAATCATTTCTGTGGTTAGTAATTTTGCTCCAAGTTTAGTTAAATTGTGCTGTGAGATTAAGATCATGCTTGGGTATATGAAGTGACTAAGCTGAGTGTATTTTGCTTAAATTTGTGATTTAAAAGTATTTAATAATTATTGATTGAGTCTGCTACTTCTCTAGATTACATTGTCAAGTACATGTCACACTTACACTGAAACCACTTGAATTGTTTCTATACAGAATCTGGTGATGAGGCAATGGTTTGTCTAATTTTTCCGCAAATACTTGTGTTATTTTTGCTCCTGGTGTATCTGCTTTGGGAAAGGTCTAATACTGGAATAGCCTTTTAAAAAAAACCCAAACCGCACATAATTTTTCTTCAGGAAGTACCTTGAAATGAATATAATTAAAGCATAGAAACACAGAAGTACAACACTGCATTATATAAAAAGGTAAAATTTATAGTGAAACCAATGTCCATAGGAATAAATTACTCAAAATTTTAATTATTTTATTTGGGAAGTTAGATCTTCACATTGGTTTGGATCAATCTGGATTTCATTGAGCTATATGTGCTTGTTTAATTATTTTGTATAACAAAGGACAAAATTTGGCCTCCTTCCTTTTAGATTTCAAATCCTGTAAATCATTGCTGTTTCTTTAGTGTTACATACATCCTCTATCTTCTTGATGTCCTGTGGGGCTGTCCTCATTCACAGTTTTGAAGGCTGGGTACCTGAAGTAGTCAAAAACTCCTGTAGAGGTACAGAAGAGAAGTTTGGAGAACATGTAACTTCCTGCAGCATCCAGTAACTTTGATGGTACTTGGCATCAAAGAAAATGTAGTAAAAACCAAAGGTTTGTAGTACATTCATCTTAGCCAAAACTGTGTGTTATACAGATCAAATTTTCATCATACTGAAGATTAAAAAGGAAAAAAATCTGGGAGAAAAATTGTATGTTCCCCACATTAATTTGTTGCCTTTCTCATCAGTGAAGGTGACTTTGAAACCCAAAGCACCGTTCAGTGCTTCTAGAACTGAATATAATTTCCAGGTTTAATTGGTGAGTTCTGCCATCTTCTGATATTGCTGTTTGTGACGGCAGATGTTTGGAAAGGGCTGTTTCCCCTACCTCTCCACCCAGTTAGCATTAGTTGGATGTAGCAAAATCAACAGCTTTGTGTGCCGAAACACGAACCCCTGGGAGCCTTTGTGGAGCTGACTAATGAACAATTCTGGCAAATTGTCCTCCTTTTTCTTACTTCCTTGAAGCAGCAGACTTTGAGTGTGCTTACATATGAAATGACCAGAATTCAGATTTTATTTTTTTTTTTAATGCACCACTACCACCACCACCCTCAGTATACTAGAAATTACATAAGAAAAAAACCTCCTCTCTAGGGTCAATTCTCACTTTGATCTTTCATTATTCAAGTCTTCTCTTTGGCTGTCAGTCTGTCTTGCCAGTCACGGTAGTATTTTGTGAGCTGATGGATGATAATTCCATTATGTCTGCACAATGAGAGAACATGTCGCACAATTTAATCAAATCAGGGTAGAAATCTTCAATTTTTATCAGGATCAAAGAACACATGGTTGAGTGTCTAATAATGCAATTTGCATGTAATATGCTGGTCAGTGTTTTATTCAGTGAAAAGATTACTGGTGTTTCTATTCAAGTCGCAGCAGCCAAAAGCAGATTGCATGCAGAAAACACACATTCACCCTAAAAATGCCTTTTGCAGTGAAAGAGGCCTGGAGAGCCATGTTTAAGGAATTTGAATTATGTTAACTCTGCTGTGTACTTAACAGCTGCTCTATCAAGGGATTTCTTAACTTGACTTTCAAAATTAATTTAGTCTAATCTGTAATTGAAAAAGATTAATTTGGTTTTCTATCAAAAATTTACATTTAACTTTATATTTGATTTTTTTTGGTAAATACAATATGAATCTGAAATAATTACAATGTCATAGTGTGCTTGCATTTCTGATTCATACTTCTGAGTTTAACTTTTCTGTAAGGTAACTCTATTCTCTTTTATAATTAATGAAATGTAAATGTATATAGGAACAATTATGAATACATACATTTTCTCCTCTTCATGCTTTGATGAGGTCAGTCAGAGTTCTGGGACCATAGACACAAATTTTCAAGGTGAAAAATTTGCTTTCTTCATCCCTGACATAAAGACATAATACTCAGGACAAGTTTACAAAAAAATATTTATCTCACAACAGGAATAGTGGAATATAGGTTTTATTTATGTTATATACATGCGGTCACATTATAAACATATAATTCATAAACTGAAGATATATTTTTATAAATATATGTGTTCATAAATTTGTGTATATACACAGGAACATGCACTATGAGACTACACTATTTTCAAATTAATGAATACTACTACAACTAGTACTACTACTACTTTAAAACCACTATTATGTGACAGTTAGAAGACTGGGAAGGAATGGGATAGAGCTGTTGTAGAATATGGTGGCTTCCAGGAAGCTGTGTCTTAGTTTCAGTGGATTTTTAAATCAGAGAAGAAATAGCACAGTGTATAATTTAAAGCAGAATTGTTGTCGTCAAACATCTACTGCTTCAATGTAGTCAGTGCTGCACTGCAGGCAGCAAAGCCCTTTGAAAGTTATTTACACTTAATTTGGTTTTAGACTGTTTTTTGTGTGTAGCTCTGGTTATAATTATACTAGCTACAGGTTTCACAGCTGGTCATTTTTCTGCTTCCATTAGACGGTAATTTCCTATTCCTTTATAATGCATCAAGACAGAGTAACTGGTCACTGAAAAAATACCTGTAATTTGAAAATCAAAGCTGAAGAATGACACTATGAGATCTATCATGTGAGATCTAAATCCTATCTTTAAAAATTATTTATTTATAACAGCATATTTTATTTTATTGGAATATTTACATTCAAAACTTTTCAAATAACCTATATCATTCTGCCTGCTAATACATATAGGAATTACAGAATGGTTTTGGAAAGAAAGGTGCATTTCAGTCAGGCCTTCTACCATAACAGGTCAAAATCTTTTCATTCCATTTTTCTTCAGTACTTGATTTGACTTCTTGTGATGACGTTGCACTTTCAGGACTGATAGAATTATCCCCTTTTGCTTGACCAGCATAAATGGTTTTGTGTCTTCCTAAAAGAATTAATTTACTAATTATATTTTCTAGGTCTTCTGTCTTTAAAGGTATATTTTTTTACTTAAAAGCAAAATAAGCATGAAAATTCCTTAACTATTACAGCTATAGAAACACGAAAACTTTCTTCTTTAACTGCATTCTGCTTGAAAATTTCATGCTATTGGATACCATAATCTACTGTTTTACTTCCCTAAAAAGTAAGCTAAAGGAAAATAAAATCAGCACTGTGGACTGAGGACTGCGAGTTTCACAGAAAGCTGAGATACCTATCTACTTGGAGTCTAAAAGGCTCTGTTGTGTTTGGGTGATGTAATTAGAGCAGATCTTCAAAATAATTGCATATATTCTCAGGTGTAAAGTGATAAAGAGTAAAGGCATCTCTTGCACCTTTATGTATGTTGTGCTCTATAAGCCTGTACATGTGAACTAAAAGACAACTGGATAGTCAGGCTTACCGTATCTATTAGTCTAGTTCAGCCAACGTTTTTATGATTCTCTAACTCCATGGATTTCGATGACCTATGACTCAGTACCTATTCCTGGTGGGAGTTATTTTGGCCAGTTTTTGACCAGTATTTGGCGTTTGACTTGTTTGGGCCAGTAATGAGTTGAATTTGATACAGTTACCTGTGGCAATGAATTTTTTCACATAAACATAAACTTTAGCAACAGTTCATTTGAATAATTCAGCATTTTCCAGAGAAAAAAATATTGCACCAAAAATCCAAAGTGAATGTAGTGTTTCTTTGGTTAATTTAGCACTAAAATCATGAGTATTTTTAGTGATTAAGAAATTTATTTGATTTTTTTCCCCATAGACTCATATTATTTCCTGTCTGTGAGTAGTCAGTGAACTGTTACTCATGTGTAACAGGTAAAAATGGTCATCACTTCTAAATGATAAAGGATCAGCAGTTTCACATTATTTTTAGAATTTCTAAGCAGAAAATACTTGTTTTAGAAATTATGTTAACCTTCACCTCTCTTTCTATACCAAAATGTAAGTCCAAGAAGTAATTTCTGTTCATCTAAAATTTGATCCCAGAGCGTGATTACCACTGTAGTTCGTATCCAGCAAAGCACCTGAAAGCGTGAATTCCTTTCAGAAGTTACTTCTCTGCATTGGACTTCTGGACATTTCTTTTTCTTAAAGTGCATCAGCCTACCTATGCATCTATAAAGTTAGTTATATACTTTTTATGAAGAACTAGTTCTAGATTCTCTTGACAAGTTCTATAGATACTTGTAGAACTTCAAAGCCTATTCCTTGAAGTGTAGAAATCTTGCTGCTGCTTTGTTTGCCTGATACTTTTTGAAATATAAGAGGAAAATTTCCTAGTTAAAATCCTTCTTTTAACACCTGTTCTTTGCTTCATGTATGGCTCTAGTTATTGAAGAAACTTTTGAATTAATATCTTTCTTTGAATTTTTGTTGAAACTACTGCTGCTCATCCCTCTTTGCAGAAAAAAAACCCCAAACAGGTTTTCTAGCAAGATTTTGATAGCACCTGACAATAAATAGTAGTTTTGAGCCTTCCTGAATGTTTTGTAAGATCATAAGAATGACTATATTCCATCAGATGAAAGGTCCAGTTGGTCCAGTTAGTCCAGTACTTTCTCTCATTGCCAGTAATGGATGCTTAAGAAAAATGGCTAAAGAACATTTAAGTGTATTTCTACATAAATAGACTTTAAAAGCTACTTGTCTTCTAGTTTGTGTAGGCGGATAAATCTGCATACTCACACGTATCTGTGTCACTCTGCCTTTCTCAGAAAGGTTTGAACAGGAGTCGGTTGCAACCTAGTTGGATTGTGACAAGTGTGTTGAACTTGTATTGTTTTCAGGAGGTTGGAAAGTAATTGTCAAAGTATTTAAAGCCTAATATGTGAACCGCTTAGGCATTTAAAAACACATTGCATCCAGTAAATTGCCCATAATATATTTAGTAGCTTTTTATGCTCGTACTTCAATAAAATCAGGATCTGACTTAATGAGCACTCTTTTTGGGGTCTTTTATCAGAGCTCTTTACACCTTGGCCCAAATCTTTGTGCAATGAAAACTTGTATAGCATTCTTTCACAGAATCACAGACTGGTTGGGGTTGGAAGGGACCACTGGAGGTCATCTAGTCCAACCACCTGCTAAAGCAGGTTCACCTGCAGCAGGTTGCACAGAGTCACATCCAGGCGGGTTTTGAATATCTCCAGAGAAGGAGACTCCACAGCCTCTCTCGGCAGCGTGTTCCAGTGCTCGGTCACCCTCAAGGTAAAGAAGTTCTTCCTCGTATTCAGAAGGAATTTCTTGTGAGGCAGTTTGTGCCCATTGCCCCTTGGCCTGTCACTGGGCATCACTGAAAAGATCCTGGCCCCAGCCTCTTGACACTTGCCCTTAGGATATTTGTAGATATTGATAAGATCCCATCTCAGTCTTCTCTTCTCCAGGCGAAGCAGGCCCAGGTCTCTCAGCCTTTCCTCAGAAGGGAGATGCTCCAGCCCCCTCACCATCTCTGCAGCCCTCACTGGACCCTCTCCAGTAGTTCCCTGTCCCTCTTGAACTGGGGAGCCCAGAACTGGAACACAGCACTCCAGATGCAGCCTCACCAGGGCAGAGCAGAGGGGAGGATCACCTCCCTCGACCTGCTGGCCACGTTCCTCTAATGCCCCCCAGGATCCCACTGGCCGCCTTGGCCACAGGGCACACTGCTGGCTCATGGGCACCTTGCTGTGCTCCAGCACTCCCAGGCCCTTCTCCGCAGAGCTGCCTTCCAGCAGGTCAGCCCCAGCCTCTGCTGGTGCGTGGGGTTGTTCCTCCCCAGCTGCAGGACCCTACACTTGCCTCTGCTGAACTCCATCAGGTTCCTCCCCACCCAACTCTCCAGCCTGTCCAGGTCTCGCTGAATGGCAGTGCAGCCTGCTGGGGTATCAGCCCCTGCTCCCAGTTCTCTATCATCAGCAAATCTGCTGAGGGGACACTCAGTCCCTTCATCTGGATCATTGATGAATAAGTTGAACATTTTTGTACCAGTGTGATGTTATGCTGCGATTGAGAGACGGGAGGCAGCTTGATGCAAGCTATTGTCACTTTAATTAGCCTAATAGCATGATTATATACACATAAGCAATTGTTAGCTCTTATTCTGATTGGTCCAAAAACTTGCTTATTCTATAACTATGTGGCAACTCGCACAAAGATCTCACGCTAGCTATTTAGCAATTCAGCAATAGTTAAAGACGACAATGTCTGCAGTTCTTGCACCACGTCCTTGAGCAAGCTGACAAACCAAACGCCTTACTCCTTGTATAGTCTCAACTTGATACTTAGTCCCCGTTTCTATACCCTTCAGTAATTTCTCATGTCCCTTATCACCAGGGCTTGTGATCCACAAGCTCGAGCACATTCCTTTCAACTAACTGATTTGTTACTTGTGGTCCTGCTTCACAGGCCCCCTTTTGCGCCTACCCCTTCTTCTTTTTGAGCATCCCAAATCCCATTTGTTTTAAACGTGTGTTCAATCAAGTTACTCATCACTCGTTGTAAACATTGAAATAAACAAGAAACAAATAATACTAACAATACTGTCAATACAATCAGTGCTCCTTTGATTATGGTTTGTAACCAGCTCCCTAGCCCAAGACTTTAAAGCCAGTCAGAAAAAGGATCATGTCCTTCAGTAACATGCTTCATATTCTTGAGCAGTGCTGCTAATTGCTGAGCTATGCTTTTTGAGTGATCAGGCAAATTCATACAACACTTTCCTTAGCGCTGCTCACTATAGGCTACTCTCTACTGTTCATGCTGTTTCCTTATCTTCTAGAGGTGAGATCACATTCCTCCTTTGTTTCTGTCTCATCCTAGTTTCTTCTCATACTCCCACAAAGTTATTTAACTCTTTGCTGAAGGAAGTCAGCTGCACATTGTCAAAGCAAGGCCCAAACTGCACATCATCAATGTCAAAACAACCCACTGTCTCTGTTCTGTAAATTTCCTCTTTTTATTTGAACAGCTAGTACCAGGTTTGTCATGTTCTGCAGGGCCCTTGCAAACATGACAGCAACCAAGGCAATAGCAAACAAACAATACTGCCAATTAAGTGAATTGATGCCAAAAAGGCTGACATTTTCTCAGATTTTGGTAACATGTTGCTGCAATGGGACGCCTAAAATCAATGCAGCACATACCATCAAAATCCTCACAGCCATGATCTTGAGCCAACAACAAAAAGCCAAGAGTTGCTCTGTTTTGTATGTAATGGTGGCAAATTTGACTCACATTCTTAACTGCCTAACAAACAAGGTGATTTAACTCTTTAATGCTTTCCCTACTGTTACTCCGGATGCAATAAGTTCCCATCAGTTCCATAAATCAACTACATCATTACATGCTTCATCCAAAGTTACATTGTGTTTAAGCGCATTATGCTTATCAACATGTTCACGTGTTGATTTATGCAGGTGTCATGGTCCCATCATAGCTTTTCACTACATTAGCATCTACATAAAGACAACTATCAGCATTCAAAGTGCAAACAATATCCACTTCTTTTGGGTTAACATTATACAGAGGTAATCAATTATGCCAAATACCAAGACTTTCAGTAAGATTCTTCATTCCCCACATACATTCACTCTTTTGCAACAAGGTCTGCAAGTCAGTTTCAAGGAAGGGCACACCAAACAAGGACTGGTTCAGTAGGGAGACACACATTAGTTGCTGGGTTGACTGGTGGCAGCAGCGCTCCCACGATCCGGCACACTAAGCTCAGGCCGTGCACAGCAAGCAGGTATCCATCGCGGGCCTTCATCTGTAGAAACACAAGCATAACCTCTCCCCCAAGTTAGCAATTCATGCGTTCCCGACCAATGCCCCGTACGAGGGTCTTTCATGCGTACTAAGACGCCTTCATGCTTTTGCTGCTTGTCACCAGTTCACACAAAATGTCACACAGTGGGAGGCACCACATGGTCGGCAGAGATTTTCAGAAAGTTCAAAACATAACATGCTTTCTCTAAACGTGCCTCTGAGGTCATTCCCTTCACTCCTTTTTTTTTTAAATATATATATATATATATATATATGCAACCAGAGACACTTTACCATAACAGAGAAGCCCATATTTACATCTCTGAGCCCAGACACAAACCGCAGCTGTATACACCACCAGGCTCAGGGCAGAAATCATTCATGCAGTTACATAGCTATATATCACTACAAGCATGCTGACACCTATTAAACGCTAGATAACCATGTTCATCTTTCCTACTCTCCTTCACAATACCTAGCTCTTTTCTCATCTCTTGTTAGGTCAAATATTCTCCAGCTGCCTCTCCTATATCTCTCTTCAGACATATTCTATCCTCCTCTTTTTTGCTTGTTAATTGCAACAAGGCAAAGGTTGTGTGTAGCTGGGTTACCATGACCTGATTTATGTTACGATCAACTAAATGCTGAATACAGGACAAAAAGGCATGGGAGATAAAAGGCAAACATAAATAAGGTGGTTAAGATAATTGTAATAAATCCTGTAATACTTTTGATCCACAGCCTAAAGTTTCCCAGCCGTGAGAAGAGACCAAAGGCATCCTGCCCCTGGCTCTGCTGCAGGTCTTTGTTTAAGGCTTTTAAGTTTTGTATGCTTTTGTGACTTAATTGTGAATTAAGTGGTCACTCAGATTCATGTAACACATCCTATCAAAGTCTTCACACTTGTGTCCCTGTGCTAATAATAAAAATCAATAGCAACTCAGTTCTGTAGCAAGATATGACGGAAAGAATCAACATCTGTTAATAAGCCAGAAAACAATAAATAGTATTTGTAGTATTGCTTTCTTTAGCAAGTTAGCAGCCTAATTCACTAAGCAAGTTAAGAGCGTGTACTATTCTTACAGAAGAGATTAAAGAAGCAAAAAAAAATGTGTTATGCTGCATTCCAGAACTCAGCCTGAGAGTTACAGTCTGCTGTGAGCTCTGCGTTATAATCATTTGACACATGTTGGGGTTGCGGTTGTGAAAGTTGCCGGTTTACAATTTTCATTGGCATTTTCATAGCTAGTTGTTTTAAAAGCAACCCTTGAGCTTCCTCATGTTCGACTTGTTGTTGCAAAATAGTCTGAAGCCAATCAATAAAGTTAGTATATGACTCTCTAGGACCCTGCAAGACTGTGGCCAGACTCCCGCATCCTGACTGCCTTAACAGCCATCTCCTTCATTTGCAAATAGTTGTGGCTGGGATACCTTCCCTGAGTCACAGAATCGGCACAATTATTTTCTCCAGCCAACTGCTCATAGTTAACAGCAATTCCCCGATTAAGGTTTTCAATCAAGGCCACTACACGTAGCTCACAAAAATCAGATAACCACATCATATACTGTATCAGTTAGTACCATACAAAGCAATGACTTCCAATCACGTGGTGTGAGTGTATAAGGCTCTGCCATCACTTCAAGAAGGGACATAGCAAATGTACTATGAATCCTCCCTCACTGCTTTGCTTAATTCTTTAACAGCCTCGTATTGCACAGGCTGCCCCCCTTGAGGTTGATTTGTCTGACAAAGTACTGACCGTGCCATCCCAAATCCCCTTGCTTAAGCGCTTCCCGCTTGCATTCCTGCCACCAATCCCTCAGATCCCCTTGCACCCTCCCCGAAAATACAGTCAATGCATCGGGGGAGGGAGGAAAAAAGTCTAGCTCCTTTTCTGGATTTATAGGACCTGGATCAAAGGGTTTATCAGTGTCAATGGAATCATTGTCCAAGGTGTCCTGTTCCTGTACTTGGTCCTGTGTTGTGAGGGTCGCTGCAACCAGTGACAGAAGCTTTGGGGGCAGAGGAGGTGTGGACAGAATTGCCATTGTTGATGGTGTGTTGAGAAGAGCCGCGCTGTCAATGGAATTTACAGCCTCCTCTGGTTTAGCACTGTTAGTAGAATTAGTCCACACTTGGCGAAGAGTAGTCAGAATTTGCCACCAAGGAGCTAATGCATTCCTGACATGGAGTTCCCTTCCGCAGCAGCATCATACAATTGTCTGCTGACCACTTTCCTTTCTTTCAAAGTCTCTAAAGGTTCTTGACTGCTCGCCTGTCTCAATGAGTACAGGTTTCTAAAGCTTCTTAAAATTTCTTCAAATATTTAAAAACTCTAAAGTTTCTTGGCTGCTCACCTGTCTAGATGCATACAGGTGTTATCCCCGGGGTTTAGGTTGTCCGCCTGGTCCAGCCGGCAAGACAATCGTTCAGCCAAGACATCTCCTCCGGAACGCAGCCCTCTTCCATGAGCTGTCATTTTTTATCGACCAGTTCCATTCTTATTCTTCCAAGGCTTCGGAACACCACCATAGGGGTCACCATTTGAGGAGATTGAGGCACGGACTCCTGAATCTGGCCAGAAGACTTTTTATTAGTCCATATACGTCTCTTTCCAGGGAAAATGCTTGATTCTCCATCTTTCCCACAGCTCACCTCTCTACTCCAGAGGGATGTATTGCTGGCTAGCTCCCGCTTCCTTTCAGCGGCTCATTCAAAGTTCTGTGGGAGTCGCAGCATGCTGCTCAGCTAGGCGGTTCATAACCCCATCACGTCAGGGTCACCAGTTTGCCGCGAGAGACGGCAGCTTGATGCAAGCTATTGTCACTTTAATTAGCCTAATAGCATGATTATATACACATAAGCAATTGTTAGCTCTTATTCTGATTGGTCCAAAAACTTGCTTATTCTATAACTATGTGGCAACTCGCACAAAGATCTCACGCTAGCTATTTAGCAATTCAGCAATAGTTAAAGACGACAATGTCTGCAGTTCTTGCACCACGTCCTTGAGCAAGCTGACAAACCAAACGCCTTACTCCTTGTATAGTCTCAACTTGATACTTAGTCCCCGTTTCTATACCCTTCAGTAATTTCTCATGTCCCTTATCACCAGGGCTTGTGATCCACAAGCTCGAGCACATTCCTTTCAACTAACTGATTTGTTACTTGTGGTCCTGCTTCACAGGCCTCCTCCTGCAATGTTATAATACTTTAAAAGAAGATAAATATATGTCCAAACTAATAAAATAGCTTTGCACTGATCAAGGAAATAACATAATTTCATTTCCTCTACTGCTGGATCGTGAATTGTCTTTGCTTAGAGATTGTCAGTGGTGGTCGTGTTCAGTGTTCTGCTTACAATGACACTGGAAACTTACCAGCTAAATAAAACTTGTTAAATATTTCAGGATTTCTTTGGACAAAAAACTAAGTGAATAAAATGTGACCGTTTTTGAGAGAGTAACAGAATGAGATAATGTGGGTTTTATTCTGCTTCCTATATGAACATACATACCTGTAATGGTGGTACTGATATCGTCTACTATACCTTTGTCTATTGCACAGTGGCCAGGACTCAAAAATAGATGCTATATGTAAAAGGACCAAATTGCTCATTACTAAAATAAACCAAAAAATATTAATATTTATATTTATACTGTATCTACTGTTTTAAAGCTGCACTAGTGGAGGTTTAGACTGGATATTAGGAAGCATTTCTTTATGAGAAGGGTGGTCAGACTCTGGAGCAGGCTTCCTAGAGGCGACCAATGGCCCGCGCCTGTCAGGGTTTGAGAGGCATTTGGAGAATGTCCGTAACAACGTGCTTCAGCTGTTGGTCAGCCCTGAAGTGGTCAGGCAGCTGGGACAGGTGATCCTTGTAGGCCCCTTACAACTGAACGATTCTATTTTATTCTAATAGGTCTGGCAATTATGCTTTCTCATGAGACTGCGTTTTTCTCAAAACTTTGGGTTTAAAGTTACAAAGAAGTCATTAGAATTGTTAAATGTGTTTATACATATGCTAAACCCGTAGCTCTCAAGGAGTCTGAGTTAAAAAAGGAGACCAGGGGCCAAATTAAACAGCAATTTAGATGAAATCTAATTTAATTATGCCACTTCATGCCAGAACTTCCCAAGATGAGAATGCAAGGATAAGGGCACTGGACTTGAAATGATCTAGGATTCATAGGTTAATCACATGTGACATATTTAACTTCTTTTTACAACTCTTTCTTTACTAATTTTCAGTCTTAAACTAGAACAACGTAAATGTCATGATTGGTTGATGTGCATTAAGCTACGTCAGCTGCTGAGACATTTTCAGGGTAAATAAATATTTCCTTGTCAGGACAACCTGTGCTCTCTTAAATTACATATTTCTCAACAGATAGCAGGACATTAAGAAGTGTTCTAGGTATAACCTTCTGATATGCAGTCATAGTGCAGAGGTGTTTACTGACAGCAAGAGAACACAGAGACCTTTAGTTTAAATACTATATTTTCCAGATGAAAACTCACCTCAAATCATATTGTAATTATATTGTTTATATTTGTCATCTTTAACATTTCTTTTCTGTGTGAAGAAAATTTAGCAGTGCTTATGGTGTATCTAAGAATTGCATCTTGTTTTGATAAGATATTTTTTCTTGGTGACTTCAATAGAATTTTTATTTAATTAATAGACAAATCCTATCTGGCTGTAGATAATTCTAGCAGCATATTGATGACAAAGTTATCTTTTTGTTATAGAGGATGTGTCCTCCTAATTTTTCTGCAGGGAAACAATAATAATCAAACCCCAGAAAAATAGATTTTTCCAGCACCTTGTAACAACTGTTAATGAAAATTCAGCTTTGAAAGAACTAGAGAAGTCAATCAAAGTCTAAAAGTCTTGAAGCCAGATTCCTGTTCTTTTATGCATCACCTTTGTGTCACAAGCCATTTGGGTTCAGCAGTGAACTCCCATGCTGTAAAAAACCTTCCAGCACCTGATGGCTGATAGAATCTGTCCTGTGCCACCTATCCTTTCTCCATCTTTCCCTTTAACACAGAAACATTTTGGAGAAGTTCATCTGAACGTTTTGAAGACAACAGAACTGACCTGGAACATGTTCTTCAATGATTCTGGCCAGCTGACCACCCATCATTGCAAACCTAAATTTCTAATCACTATGATCAGACCCAAGAAAAAGAAAAAGATTATGGGGAATTTAAAGATCTCACACACAGTCACATATTAAGGGAGTGTTTGGTGATGACAGATAGTTGGAGGGCAAAGGAGTCAGAAGTGGAAGAAAGGAGAGGTTAGTGGAGAGTGTCCTGCAAACAGCTCTCACTAGTTCTGTGTCAGGGCAGGGAGCAGCTCCCTGAAAGGCATGAAGGGGCTGTGTTGCTAATGGAGAAGAGATGGTGGCATTCTGCACCTTTGATACATCACTGGTGCTTTTTCAGCTGAGTTTAAGAATCTTAAAGTACCTGCCTAAGGTATGATATACAAAGAGCTACCAGAATTTCTTCAGGTATTTTTGATGTCTGCCCCAGAAGACAATGTCTGCCACAAAGAGGATACGGAAGTTACCTTCAGATCTTCCTAAAGGAATCTTCCAGACAGCAATAAAGCAGCATTATGGTGCCAAGGCAGGAGGGAACTGTTTTAGCACAGACCACACTGCAGTCCAGTACATTTATTCTGCAAGTTTTCTAAAGAACTAGGCTGTGCCTTTTACCAGCTTTAATGTAAGTTCTGAATGGGATTGAACTTCAGACATGGCTGAACTCTTCCAGAAATATTGCATTTATAGTTTCTTGCTTAGAATAGGTAAATGTGGCTTGTTCTGTGTTGCAGATTGTCTCTTTTCCTTTTTATAGGTAGTTGAGATTTAAAACATTTTTATATAAAAACTTAAGTTGATAGTAATTCTAAGGAGCCTTTAAATGTGTTTTGTATACTTAATATTCTGCACAGAAATGCATTCTTTTACTCCTGGCAAGGTTTGGAAGGTTATTAATATTTAATAGCAACATTCCTATAATTTGTTGCAAATGAGAGAAACTTCACTGCAGATTTAAACACAAGGGTTTATCACAAGAAAAAGTGGAGGTGGAGAGCATTTCTTGCAAGAGTGCTTGGTTTATGGCTTTAAAAGGTCCTTTGAACCACTAATTCTTTTTTCTCTTAGAGTTGGAGAGTTACAAAACTGCGCTTCTAAAAAAGGTCCAGAACAAAAATGTGCTAAGCTCCATGTTGTCATGAGGAAAGAATTATGTTCATAGTTCTCAACAGCTAAGAGGTACTGTTAGCTGCTAATCCATGGGCAAGGATTTACATAATATTTAACATGATGACACTATTATGCAAATTTGTTCAGTGCAACGAGCCACTAATGTAAAGCTATTATCAAACTTTTCTCCTCCCATAGATCCCACCTCATCCTGAATAATAAGTTAATTAAATATGAGCAATGAATATTAAATAGAGAAAGCTGTATTCGAGATGCAGTATGGGACAGAATGACAAGGGAGAGAGAAAGATGAATGCTTATTTTCTTATTTTATGAATAATAAGTTTCAGACAGAAGTAGTTAATTCAAAAGATTTATAAGTATACAATCAAAGTACAGAAATACGATGAGGAAGGTACTCTGGCATTCCAATATACCTTGACGCTGTTCTCTGTTTATGTGTTTATAGTCAGCTTGACTCTTAAAGTCTCTGAACTCAGGGTTTTTTCCTGTCTCTGTGAAATGAAAGGCACATGCCTTCAAAAAAATGGTGGAAGATCAGACAAAGATTTAAAAACCTTAGTACAGCTGTAAAAAAAAAAAACCCCAACACAAAAAGTAAAAGCAAAACAAAACAGCACCCTACCCCCCAAAAAAAATCAACCAGCAAACCCAGAAATCCCCCACATTTATGATAGGGCAAGGTCATACCTATTTTTAGGCTACCGAGTGCTCTGTGGGCAGAAGAGCCAGTTTGAAGAACTGGCAAGTTGCAAATACCTGTAGCAGGCACCAAACCAAGTGAGACGGGGACTGAAGGACTGTTTAGTGCCTGCTGTCTATAGATGAAACAGCTCTGCTTTGTATTTTCCTAATAGGCATAAGTCTCACAGCATTAGGATTGACTATTGCAACCTAGCCTCATCCCACAGTAAGTATGATGGGCACTGTTTGCTTAGTGTCTAAATTATCAAGTACACTCCTGGAGCTTGAGGAGGCTTTCTGTCAAGTCTGAGGATGGTCATTACATCCACTGTGTATCTGGGTGTCAGGTTTCTAAGACTACCATTCCTTGTAATATTAGTATAGATCTAACATTCCTTTGTGACCCTTTCGCTCAAAAGCGGGTTGTTCTGATCCTCTCAAGCTTTGCCAGAATCCAGTGCCAAACATCAGCATTCCAAAATCATTTTGGTTTCATTCAAAGTTTTATTATTTATACAGTAACTTCAGCCCATATCAAATGCTTTTCATTTTTTCGTTATGCACTGGGACACATTTTGGTCTGTGACTACAAAGATTAAAAAAAGAGAGAAAAAAGTTGCTGTTCTTATACAATCACAGAACTCTGGGAGCAATAGTTTTAAAACCAAAATATGACAAACCTAAGAATATCACATTATTCCAATGCTGCTTCCCATATGGTAAAAGCTGCCTTTAGAACAAGGATACTTATCACAGTTTTGCTGGTTTTGTGTGTATGTAACTATTATGTTATGTAACAGAATGGGTCTCTGTTGCTTCATTCTTTTCCTGAAAAATATGAGGAAATATTTACAGTCTGATTTACAAGTATTTAAACATACTACAAATAGGAAGTTATTAAACTTCTTTTTCCCTAGCTATATTTACAAACTAAGCTCCAATTTTAATTTTATTCATTTAAAAAATAGTTGGATTATTACATTAATTGCAAATTAGATTTCATGATTTCCACTATACATTTTTTGCAGCTGTACTTAATGTTTGATTTTGTAACACTTTTCATAAAATAAAATTTAAAAAAATGTCTTGAAAGCAAAATCCAAGCCTTTCCAGAAATAGAAGTTCTTCTTAAGACCTAACATGAAGCTTGGTTAAAATACAAAGTGATGCTTCAATTAACATTTTACTTTTGAAGAGAATGCCATGTCCTACTGATCTGACAGATGCTTTATAAAGTATGTCCAATGACTGGGAAGAGGGACAAGAGGAATTGATCCTCACCTCCAGCAGAGCAGGACAGGCCACAGCAAAAGTGAAGACAGGACCAGGAGAAAGCTGCAGCTCATGGTGGAGAAAGAGGGAGACATGCACTGAAATGGCAGCGGGGCTCAAAACTTCCATCCAGAATCAATAGCAGCTGCAGTCAAATTATGCTGGACTAGAAAGGAGGCAGGAAACTCCATCCTGGTTTCAGCTGGGATGGAGTTATCTTTCTTGTCAGTAGCTGGTGCAGTGCTGTGTTTTGGATTTGGTGTGAGAACATGTGGATAACAAAGTGATGGTTCTGGTTGTTGCTGGGTGATGTTCGTCCTGAGTCAAGGACTTTTTGGTTCCTTGGGCCCTGCCAATGAAAGGGCTGGAGGGGCACAGGAAATTGGGAGGGGACACAGCCAGGACAGGTGACCTGAACCAGCCAAATAGGTGTTCCATACCATGGGATGTCATGCTTGGTACATAAACTGGGGGGGTGAGCTGGGGCCTGGGGATCGCTGCTCAGGGACCGGCTGGGCATCAGTCAGTGGGTGGTGAGCAGCTGTACTGTGCATCACTTGTTTTCCTTTCTCCCTTTCCCTTTGGATTTAATCCTTTCCCCCACCTTTCTATTATAACTTCATCATCATTATTATCTATCATTTATTATAGTTATCTATATTATTTTATCTATATTATTATATCTATATCATCTATCTATTATTATTATAGTTATTATTGTTATTATTATAGATCTTACCTTTTTATTCTGTTCAAATTATTACATTTTTCTTATCTCAACCCTCAAGTTTTACATACACCCTCCGGGTGGCAGGCAGTGAGCAAGCAGCTGCCTGGTGCTTGGTTGCCAGCTGTGGTTAAACCATGACAGTCCTTTTTGGCACCCAACGTGGGGCCAGAAGGGTTGAGATGATGACAGGTCTAATCAGACTGTGTTAGATTAAATTTTTTCAAGTGTTCATTGTATTAGATTAATTATAATGGCTACAATGCTGGCTTTTCTGCTTTTGAACTCGCTGCCCATGGTCCCAGGGCTGAATTGTCTTGTTTATTTACAGTACATGTTCCCTGTTGTGTTGTTTGTTTACATTGAGAACTGGGCTAAAGTTACACTGTTGCACTATATAGTACTAGTTTATAATATGATAGACTTGGTTATGAAACTAATCTGGTCTGTGCACTCGGTGTTGCCTCTGTGAGTCTGGTGGCCCTTACGGGGGAATGCCAACAGCTGCACCTTTGGCTTGATTTTCCCAGAGTCATCCTATGGGTGGGTTCCACACCTCCCCCTTCTCCTCAGGGCTAATTAATCAACATTTAGGATTTTAGGAGACTCTGAGTGTCTTTGGTCCACTGGAAGCCCCATAGTGTCAGTCCTGAACCTAGTGATAGGAATACTGAATGCGTTTTCATGTCCTGGAACTGGTGGTATTCCAAGCCACAAACTTTAACTACTGCTCCAGCCCCTGCAGCCCCTGCTCCAGCCCCTGCTCCAGCCTCTGCTTCAGCTGCTGCAGCCCCTGCTCCAGCCGCTCCATCCCAGCTGAAACAAGGACACAGGGATATCATGGTTTTCCTAAACTTTGTGCTTTAGGAAGACATGATAGCTGAACTGCAGAGAATGAACATTTTATCTGAGTCTTAAAAATAAACAAGGAGTAAGAACAGGAAAGGAGAAAAACAAAAAATTTAAATGCAGATGAACTTCAGGCACAGTTAACAGCTGCATGGATGGAGTAAGAGAAAACAAATCTGGCAGCAAAATACTTTTACAACCCCAGCTTGGGTTTTCCAGGACCCAGACTATCTCTCTGGTGCAAGCTCTGCCCCACATTCTGCCTGGCAGGACAGCCCTCCCAGGGCTATTTTTTACTAGCCACATTTGGAATAAAGCTTCTCTGGGCTGCTCTGGCCTCAACTATTTCCAGCTGGCCCTGCCATGCTCTTGCATCCCGCCCCCCCCCCCCCCCCCCCCCTACAATAAACGAACTGTCAGCTGTGATTCTGGGATGGGTTCTAAACACTAGCATATAAGTTAGCAGATGTGTACTGGCAAGATCAGCAGCTAGCTTTTCATGCTCCAAATGCTTTTTTGATATACATATATATGTATTCCTACAAGCATGCATGCATGCATGCACACATATCTATACACATGTATGTATATAAAGACAGAATTCCAGGGGAATCAAAGCCATGAGAAGCCTGGAAAGGGCTGCTGACAGGAGACTCAGTTGGCAATATGCAGTGTTAAATCTTTTGTGCATACATTAGCTAAAGGAACAGTTTTGAACTGTGTTTTCTATTCCTAGTTGTAGATGTTCATATGTCTGTGTTTCTGTGTGCCTAACACTCTCTGTTGGAAGTGCTCCCAGGTTAGTCAACTCCTCCTGCTCCAGCAGCTTTTCCCCCTGTCCTCTTTCTTTATGCCCTGCCCAGTTGCTTCTGCTGTAAGCCCACAGCTGTTCTTCCTGGGCGGTTAGCAGCAGGCTTCAGGTGGGTTTATCCCTGTCTGGACTCCACCTCTAGAGGATTTTTGCAGAGGTTGTCCCTTGCACCTCCCTGAACAGCTGTCTGACTGGGTTATTTTATGTTGCTGTTTGTTTGTCATACTTTCCTTTTTATTCTTTCTTCCCCAGAGATCCCTGAGGAAAGATCAGAGACATCTTTTGTGCTTTTCTGAAAAGAGCCAGTTTAGATTTTCATTCACTCACTCCCTCAAGTAATTTTTTGTATCAATAGGAGAAACTGGAGAAATGTGGAGTGTCTTTGATGGATTATATAAATAACCTTTGGGAAGAAACACAGGAAAGAAACATGAAGCTCATAAAGGAGCAGCAGTTCTTGATTGCTGTGCCAATTTTGTTTACCTTAACAGAAAATTTTGACCTGTTACAGTGAGAATTCACCAAGTTCACATTTCTAATTTTATCTTTGTTTGCCTTGTCTTCAAATGTTCTGGATGTGCAGCAGACATATAAATGCCATCCAAGAAATCCTTCTCCTCTGCTGACAGTTTTTTGGCATGCAGCACAAACTATATTGTGATATGGGTAAAACTCTTAATGTGGGGAAGTGGATCTATAAAGATATTTGTATGTTTAGCATACAGGACAGAAATGCAGAGTCACAGAGTCACTCAAGTGTGCTACAAAATAAGTTTGTTTTTTGCAGACTGAATTCCTTCATGACAGGCTCATTAAAAGTTCTTTCTGCCAAGTGCTGTTTGCTTTCACCTTCAAAACTGTCTTGCATTAATAATGAGTAACTGCATTTGGAAGTTACTTACATAGAGTATTGTTCCTGACAGTGGTGCAGTGCTAGGCAAGGGTGGGACAGGAGCACACACTCAGCAAACGAATTCAGGGGCCTGATTTAACATATTGCTCAAAAACATTGGTATAATCTAAACTGGTATGGCACATTTTGGATGAAGTCTAGCTTAGCAGTACTTGACAGTAAAGGGGATTCACGTCTGCTAAGTTAACTCAGCTAAGTACTTTGCAAGCCTAAATAGTTACTATTTTCAAGCTTACTATCAGAAACCTGGTTTCTCTGTTTTGTGTTTTGAGACTTTCCAGCCCCATGAACTCTTAATCTCATGCGGAATACAGATTTTTCTTGAGTCAGATAGCTTGCTATTCCTAAGTGTTTCTACTTGCACAGATGGCTATTACTTTATATCTCTCCATTCCTCTGGGAACAGTTGTCAGCAGCTGGTGCATTCCCCATACACTAAGGCCTTCAATGCTATGGCAGTTACACAGTAATAATTACAAACTGTAGGAAGTTTCCATTAACATGATAGAAGGCTTATTTCAAGGGAGAAGCCTGGGACAAAACCTGGTTCATGTGATTTCTGTAAAAGTAACTAATGTATCTTCTACTTTAAGCTTTATTGTACTGTCAGATTCACAGCTTTAACTCAGACTGACAGCCAAGGTAATCTAGAATTATCTATCTCCATATAGTTTGATACATATATGGTAAAGGAAAGTTGGCCAAACAGATTGCTATCTACACCCTCAGCCAGAAACAACCATTTTGTGCTCAGTCTATAGCTCTACCATTCCTCTTTCACTGCCTATAGATATACATGCCCTATTCATGATCTTTACTGATGGAAAAGCTTTACTTGTCCTTTTAGCTATCAAATTTCTGCCAAAGATCAATTAATTTTTGTAATAAGAAATTATATGTATCAGGATCTGGAGCATAAACCTGTTTGCAAATATCTAAATTCAATTATAGGTGAAAAAAATTTATGGACTAAAAAAAGAAACACAAAACCTAGTAGACATATCAGAGCACTCAAGGCCAAACTGTGCAAGTCTGAGACTTCCAAGTACTTACGATCATGGACTGTTAGCCAGTGTACTCTATGCAATGCTCAACAACCGGATAATTTCTGAAGTGCCATGTCCACTACACCTTATCATTCTGTGATTTGATATCTAAAAACTGTTGCCTATGAAAAAGATTCACTAAAAGAGGATCACCTAACCAGAAGCTAATGAAATTGTGGGAGCTTTATTAAAAACAGAATTTATAAAAGTAGATACAATATTTGAAAATATTTCTTGAAGCTGCTGAGACCCTATTTGTTTTATTTTGACTAAGATTTGTAAAATACTTCTTTTCGTCTTCTGTGTGTGGAGCTTTTCATAAAGTATTCCCTCACTGTCATTCATTCCCTTCTACTTTTCCACTCTACTTCTTTACTGAACAGTCAGTTGTCCTCACCAGACATTACCTACATGAACGAAGAGGCCCCCAAGACAATCTATGTCTTGTTTTCTGCCCATCAAAGAGGGAAAAAACTGCCTTGGTTAAAATACCAGTTAATAATAGGTCAAATTTTATTATTCCTCAGGCTTATTTTATTTAGTGTTTGCTTAGAAATAAACATCTGTCAGTGCAAAATACAGGTGTTAAATTTCAGAATTTAAATCTAAAAAGATCGTCATCAGATTAATTCCATGGTCTTGCAAAACAGACTAATAGAAACAGCAGCAGCCAGTAACCATACCCTGAATTGGAAAATGTTTTCTACAAGCACCAAAACAGTAACTGAGGGTTAAAATTGTAGTGGTTTACAGAAAAAAAAAAAGACGATGAACTATGGAAATCCATTCTTTCCTCTCAGTCTTCCACAAAAGTAAAAGCTAATAAACAGAGAGAAATGCCACTTATATTGTTGCATTATCTGTTTTCAAATAAATTAATTCACGTAATAAGATATATTAATTTTAAAGTATTTGATGTTTTCTAATGTGCTCTTTCTCCTGACAAATTGTATTTCAGTTCCTTGTACAAAAGAAGTAGTATTAGGTCATTAGATATATTCTAGTCAGAATTGAAGGAGATGCTTATGAAGAACACAAAGGTTTCAACAACATCCATTACATGATCATAAACACTCTACTGCGATTTGTACATTGGGCCAATTAAAATGTTATTTGCTTCCTTATAGCAAGTGAATAGAAAATAATACCAACAGGAATGTGATCATTGATGTTTGAAACTAACAAACTGCACTTTATTCGTGGTCATCCATCTATGCCATATACTGAAATGCCACTTTAGAAAATCATCTTTTTTATCATCACATTAACACAGCATTAGCTACAGACACATACTAGATGCCTGTATTGAGAACAACCACAAATATCTGGTTTCTTCTGAGACTGACCCAAATTAAATGCCTAGGTCCAGAGGAGCATGTCCTATCCCAAAGTCAGTCAGTGTTTGCATGTTCATCTGCAGCTTCCATTTCCCTTTGTGTAAAATTATTTAAGAACTTTTATCTTGATTTGTCTTCCTTTATGCTCATAATCAAGAGTGCTTAAACCCGCACTAGCTACATTTAACACTGTGCAGAAAATAGCTGGTGTCTTGGATAGGAAGCCTCACTGACTTATAGTTTTATTGCTAGGACCGTTCAATATTGTCAGCAGACAGGCTTCAGTGGAAATCATTTGCCTCAAAATAAGACTTGCTTCGGTAGCAGTGGGCTCCTGTTTGTCATATCATTTCCAACCGTACCTGTCTCTGACTGACAAACAAGCAGATAGACATGGACAAAACTTGTTTGAAAATCACGTATCTTCTGTACAGAGTCCGCGTGCTTGCTATAGGCCATATTTTCCTTCTGTCCCTCCCAGCTTTCTTCTCTAGTATCAAATCAAATAAATGAACAGCCAAAACATGTGACAGTAAACCTTATTCTGTAAAAGAAATACAAAGAAATGGTTTTAAATAATGACAGGTGATATTTCTGCTGCTATAAATTATTTTACTCAACATTTCAGTGATATTTTCATCTTATTATCAGACTATGACCTACTGAGAGAAAACTGACTTCCCAGTACTAGAATATGTGCAGGCTTAGTGCAAGGGTCTTAGTATCTTAACATACGTTAATACTACTGGAAAAAACTGGGAGCAGCTATCCAGCCTCCAGACCACAGTTGTTATAGCCTTAGCCAGCTCTGAGTATAAGCAGAAAAAATTTAGGGCTGTCTGGCTTTTCCTGCAAAGATATAACCTAACCTGTGAGACCTGGTAAAGTCTGACTTCTACATTAGCTTGTCATCTTGGATCACTGAAACTGCATCAAAGTGGTAGGGGCTGTAATCCAGAATGAACAGAATCCATATATTTTACCTAAGACTTTGTTTGGTTTCAGTAACTGACTTGATTACATTTCTTATTCTGTAAGTGGTTTCTGATGTGTGTAGAATCTCCTATTTTTACTTTATCAGTTTACAAGATGAATGATGTATCTGTGAAGAAGGAGGCCCACTTAATCTATTTTTCTCTTGTTCATAAGGCGGTACTACTAGCCCAGGAATCATTCCAGAAAACCAAATAAAACATTATTTGGCAGTGGTTATTCTTCCTTCTCTGTAGGAAGGCAAATCAAATATATTTATCTATATTGTAAAGTAAACTATTTCTTGTCCATGAAAAAAACCTGAAATAACCTTTCAAAGTCTGTTAAAATTGAATATGCAGAGGTGATCTGTTAGTTACAGGATTGCACTGAATTGTTATGTATGTCTCATCTAAATCTTTTAATGTTTATGATTTTAAAATATTAAATAGTTATGCTGGAAGAGGAAATAGCTATGCATTTCCTGTATTTCAGTTATTGCTGTTGTCTCACAATCTCAGTCCAGGCATGGGTGTTTATGCTAGACATTGCATATAAATGTACTAACAGGTAGTCCCTGCCCTGAATTTTTTTCAATGGAAATAAGTAAAGCAAGCAGAAGGAGAAAGGAAGACCTACATTTCTTGTTTTAAAAGCAACTGAATGAGATGCAGAGAATGAGGGAGAAAACTGGCTTGAGATAAGGGACTGTCGGCAAAGTTTTAGGGTCCTTTTTGTCAGATATCCTTATTTTAAAAGCACTGCCCTCCAGCTTTTATTTTGTCAGCATGGATTTGTATTGGTGCTAAAGTTGACATGATCACCAGTGGCTTAAAATTGCAAGAACAAAATTATTAGATGTTGACTTTTTGGTCAGGATGTTTGTGGACTTCAGGAACCATCCTGATCTTATAATGAAGACCTTAAGACTGGAAAGTACAAGGCAGGAGCAGGAGGCAAGGTTCCTACCTGACTCTCAGTTGAATGTCACGAATCAGTGAATGACTCAGGATATATGACCTCACAGAGGAAAGGGCCATACCTTTCTGCATCTCTCCACTCTCACCTCATGACAGAATGGATGTGTCCCTCCTATTACAATCCAATGCAGAATTCTCCTTTTTTCTGTTGCTCTCAGTTTTCTCCCCCTTGATTAGTTTTGTGGTTAGGATTGTAGGGTTGTACAATAATTTTTGTCAGTTTTCTTTCTATTAAAAACAATTATAATTTGTCAAATTTTTTTTTAACATGTAAAAATTTTGTTACTGTTTCAGGACACAGCAGGTCAGGAGAGATACAGAACGATTACCACGGCTTACTACCGGGGTGCAATGGGCTTCATTTTAATGTATGACATCACGAATGAAGACTCTTTCAATGCTGTGCAGGACTGGTAAGTAAAACTTATTATTCATATTAATTCTACATTCATATTAAATACTACAGATTCATATTAGATACAGAGATACTTGATATCACTCACCTGCTGGGACAGTGCAAATTATTTTGAAAAACATTTCCAAATACAGTGCACAAAGCATTCCTATACCCTAATATATGGTGTGGGTTGGTTTTTTTTTCCTGGAAAGAAATGAATACTTTAAAATGTGTTGCATATAATCCATTGTAATAATTGTATTTTCTGTGCTTTTTGTTAATGTGTGTTATTCATACTACTAAACCAGCAACTGCTAATGTGGAGAGCAATTGCTAAAATACCGGAAAGTGTTTCCATATTTCATGGGGAAAATGAGATGCCATGTGTGGGGGTTGTCTTTTAATTTAATTTTTCATCATGTTGCTTTTAACCATAGTTGGTTATACATTATGCTGTCAGCTTTGTGCCTCAAGTGTAAAAATTATGAGCAAACTGTATCCGAATAACAGAATCTAAAATGGCTGGTATTTATATTACCTTGTGTTATATGAATATCAGGAAGTCTCTTTGAAAGTGTCTCATTTTAATCAGGCATGGGTCAGTCAGGAACCAAACAGTCTAAAGCTTTTTTAAATAAAGCTAACCTAAAAGGAAAGCTAGGGTTAATCTCAGTGATCTCTTCTTTTACAAGTTATTTTAATATCCGAGAGCCTCCTAGCAGTGCTCTGAGTGATATGAATAGCATTTTTCATGTGTGCTCCATGTGCTCTCCTGCATGCTGTTCCCAAGGCAGTACTGTGTTTGAGAGAGGATTTTATTCAGTTTGTGTGATTTGTTCAGTATGTTTCTTTGACTTTTTTTTTTTTTTTTTTTTAAGTTTATTTTGAGATAGCATTACTGTGTACTTCTTTCAGGAAAGGCAAACTAAGGAACAGTGAAAGTAAAGTAAAAGGCAGTGATGCTGTGGATGCCTGTTTCTAACAGGAATTGTTGCCTAACCTCAGACTCTGTAGAAAAACCCAACATTTTCTTTATCATACTCTTCTACTTATCGTGGTAGAAAGTGTCACTGAACCCACGAGGCACCTTTGCTTTCCACATCTGGAGTTTTTCTTGGTCTGTATATGCTAAGCCTGGTCATTCACCACTCTGAAAATATGAACTGAGAACCTTAGCTTGGTTCTGCTCTACAAGAAATGGGGTCTTGGGTTGCCTGACATTTCCTGTGTGAGTGCTAGGGATGTAGTCATTCACACTCCTCCAGGGGAAAGAGGCAACTCCAGAATCTGTCCAACCTTCTCTCCATCAGTTATCTATGTGACTACACCAAATTGCTCTTATGAGCTTCTCTTTCCATTTATACAGAATCAGTAAGCTTACATAACTAGTATAGACCAGACAACTAGCTTTTGGACAATTGAATGTATCTGAGAGGAGTCTGCTTGATACTCAAAGAAGACACGCTTGCTCATTCTGGTTCTTATGCCAAAGGGATGTTCTGCATTTTGTACAAGCTGGAGGCATCATGCTGAGTGCTTGTGTTACACATTTGTGAGTACTGCTCTGTTCAACAGCATGAGACATAATCTCCTACCTAATAGGAGGTAGCTGAAAGTGTTATTCAGAGATGCTGCTGTGAAAGATTAGCAAAAACAGGGAATCAAGTAGTACAACCAGCCTCCCAGATGAACCTGCAGTTGTGGCTGCCAGCACCACTGCTTCCTGGACCTGCCAGCTGAAGCACTTTCTTGCTTTGCCTCTGCTGTTCCTCATCCGTGGCATGATTCTGTTGAAGTAGTGGGTTAACTGGGTGATAATGGCTGACTAGGACCAGCTGTAATCTGCAGATCTCATTGCCCCATCTCTGGGCAAACCAGATAGCATGCCATGTATTATCTAGCTTCCTCCCAACACAAAGATTTCTTTATAGCAAGTGTAAATATGAGTACTTATTGTTAATTTTCCTACCTGTTTGTTTTCCATCCTCCTAGGTCTGGTATGGTTGGCACTCTTTTTCTGCTGGTGAAAAGTAACTAGGCTTCATACTAGCTAACGAAAAAAAAATAAACCCCCTGTAAAATGAAACAAGAAAATATTTAAAAGCTATGGAGTTCTTAAATATAATTTTAATAGATATCTTTAGATACCTATTAATATAGATATATATTTAATAAATAGAATCTTAAATTGTGAAACATTATTTTTTCCATAATTTTTATCTAGAAGCTGTATGGAGAGTTGGCAGCTACTATAGAAGTTTGGTGGACAGAAGGGATTGCGTTATTATGTGCCAAGAGCTACTGAGCAGTCATTGGCATGATGAAAGGGGTGACAGAGTGCCTCACTTGTCAGGATAAGACATAGATTTACTTGTTATTTTTATTTTTAATTTTATGAGCCGAGTTCCTGCCCTGCTGTTCTTTCTCTGTTTTATTCCTCCCATCTCACAGCTGATAATTGATTTTGATGAGCCCATGCTTCAATTTTGATAGTAATTGCAAAACCACAGCTTGCTTCTAAATGTGAGAGAAGTTAAAACTCGCAATTAGCAGTGCTGCAGAAAAGCAGGCATGGCTATGCGCATGTATCTGTGCATTTGTGAAAGATCTGAGGGGAGGAAGTGGGAGATTTTAAGCCTTTCTGAGGCTTAATATGCTTTCCTCTGTGATAAATGTGCCTCTGAAGGCAGTGGTGCCATTTCATGTACGTGAGCAATGGGCCAAATCCAAGCTCAGATCACATCAGCTTCAAGTCTTGATCTAGAAACTGCACTGCAGTCAGGACAATGAATCTACAGGTACCTTTTAGATTTAGATGAAGGAGTTTGGATTAAAATGTCTGTTGGGATGATTTTTTAAAAGCAGTTAGTTCAAAGTGATTGTACTCGTACTGATAGGCATTTCTTTCTGTCTGAAGCCTGGCTGACAATGGCTAGTCGTATTTCTAGATAACAGGTCTAGGTAAGCATGAATCTATTCAGCTGTGAGAAATTCTATATTTGATTTGACTATGAACATTTTACATTAAAAAAAAAAATCAGCATCTGTAATTTTATATAAACCTATTAGCACCAATATATGCAACAGTATAGTAGGCAGGCATTTGCACCACTCTATGAGGCTGAGAAAGGGTTTTGACTAAAAGTTTTGACTAAATGACTAATGACTTGAAGGTCCAATAGATTTCAACCATGCTGCATACACTTCAGGAACATTCATGTTACCTTCCCAAATCAAACAACAAAAAAAAACCCTATTAAAGATTGCAAATGACATTAACAACAAAATTGTAATCCAAATATAAGATTTTCTTAAGACTCAAAACTTTTGGGAAGAGAAAGCTTGAGTTGGTACTGCTAAGCGTTTGCTGTATGTACACCCAGTGATTTATTGCCTTCAGCAATGCTTCCTTCGGAGTCACACAAAGCTGAAGGAACTTAGCAGGCTTTGAATTATTAAAGTTTTCAGACAGTCTGTGTTATGTCAGCCTGTCAAGATCTACAGAGTAAGTTCTTCCTGCATTTTTGGCTGAGGCCTAGGGGAGCAGGGAGAACAGCATCCTAGGAAAAACTTCATCACCCCTCACTTTTTAAAAAATAATTTCTCAAAACTTATATAATGCATATTTTTTAATGTCACCATTGGAAACGATTATGGTTACACATTTTCTTGAGAAATTCAGAGAGTATTCCATGAAAGACACTTCTCTTTCCTCTTTTTCTCTTGCTTTTTTCTCTGCTTTTGTTTAAAGATGTCCTCCTCAACAGTCTGCTCAAGCACATTACTTTTGAGAAGGAATCAGCTGGCAGAAGGTACATAAACTGCCTATTTTATGTAGGAGGCAGAGGCTTAGGATACAGCAAGAAATTTGTGATTTTAAGAACTCTATTGTGCTGTGTTTACTTCCGTATTTCTATAGGAACTATTTGCAGAATTTACTACAAATCAATATGCTAAGAACAGCGCGAAAATTAGGTTAATTTAAAATTAAAGCCAACAGAATGAAATACTGATTGTACATCCTTCATCCATGCTCATAATGCATGGAGGATGGTTACTAGGAACTGGTCTGGGCAAAAACAATAGAAATTAATCAGTAGCCATCAGGTAAGACCAGAGCAGGTCCTGAGCTGTGCAATATGGGTTCAGCCATTACCAGAAATGTAGGGTTTTTTCCTATAATATACATGTCTTGAATTAAATTTTTCAAGGTATCTTTTGAGGGTGTTTTAAAGCAGAACCTTAAAAAGTAACTATGCTACTATGAATTCAAGATAATATTCAGAATTAAGGCTTTAAAAATATGAGCATTCACTACAACATGGCATTTGGCAGCTGGATTTACTGGATATTGCAGTGCTAGTTGTCATTCTAGGACATTGTGGAAAAAATGGTTCTATTTCTTCAAACTATTAGCTTTTTCTTTCCTTTTAGCACCTGAAGTGAACTAGAAGTTAGTAGGTATGGCTACAGTGCACTACAAATACTTTTTTCTGTGTTCCATTGTGTCTCTCTTCTAATAAAAGACATGATGGCATTTTTTGAATGGTCATTAAGAGAAAAAATGAAATTGGAAAATACATTAGCATGTTAATGGGTGAATGTAAGAAGTCCACAAGCAAATTAAGCCCATTAAGTTAATGTCAGCACTGCTATGTGCACTTCTAAAGGGCATATGTCCTAAAAGATACCTTTTTCTTGCTTTCACCTCATTTAGCCTAATATGCATGCTCAGCACACACTTGTTCTACAGACAGGCTATTTTTCTTTTACCTCTTAATATTGAGCTTAGTTCTGTCATTTGAGGAAAATCCATTATTTGATGTCTGTTAGGGAAGAAATCTGGAAACTGCTTCTAGGCAAATTTGCTAAAACATATGACCTGAAATGCAGCACAATTTGTGCAGTTCTGCTGCACAGACACAAGCCATGTGTGGCATTCCTTGTGCACGTCCTCAGGAGCTTTATCCTTTGAGGCTCTGACTAAAAATGTGCTGCATCGTGTCCACTGGCAATCCACACATAAAGCGAGAGTCTGCCATGCAGTTGACAGCAACCTCCACATGGCAATGCAGCTAAAGCTGGCTGGAAAAATATTCCCTTGGAGCATGCTGATATTAAATGTATTCACTTGGGCTTGATATGGACAAAGATTTAAGCAGACTCCCTGTTTTTTTGACATAGTTATAGTTTTCAGCCAAGTAGGTGCAAGAAGTTCCACACAGGTGGATAGTTTTGTGTCATTCTACTATTTAAAACAAAAGAATGAAATGCTAATATTCCACGAATCATATTCAGTGAAAAGAAGAAGGTGAAATTCAGAGATTAATATTTCAAAAGAATCACAGTTTGGTATACTTTTTTGTTTGTGTCCAAGTCTTTCATCTGCAAAATGGATGCACATAAGGGGAAAGGGAGGGTGGTATTCTTTACAGACTTAAATATAGGGAACAAAACCACATTTTACAATTTGGAATTTTGTTAGTTGTTGCAATTACATGAAAGTCACAGTTTTCCCTTTTAAAGTTCACTATTGGAAATGGGGCTTTTGTTATACATAAAATGACCCTAAAATTCTTTTCACTTTTTCTTCCTGTAAGAAGAACTAAGGCCAGTGGCAAATTAGATATGTTTTCTAAAAAAGAAATAAAAATAATCTCTCACTCAAATAGTATCAAGACATTTATCAAAAAGTTATTCTTGGTGGACCAAATATAATTTAAAATATTTTTAAAAACCTCTGTATTCCAGGTCAGTTTGCTTAGCTGTTTTTCACTCATTTTTTGGTATGGAATTCCTGATACAATAAATTGCAGATGAAAACTTAGTTCTGTGAGATGACATCTTTTTCCTCAAATCAAACTTTGGCTCACAAATGCTAAACTGGTGCTAGCTCAAGCCACCTACATGCTTTCCAGTTTCACAGACCTACTCTAAAGTATTCCACAATATTTCTCCCAGCACATACAAAAATAAGAGTATCTCTGCATTTCAAACTCAAAGGTAGAGCATATCCCTAGAGAGTTGAGGAGCAACATGTGCTACAACTGAGTCTTCCCAGGGGAAAAAATAAAAAAAAAAGGCTTCTATAATGATAAGATGATAAGAAAATGTTGCAAGTAGTTTATATTTTTAATTACAGGTTTCTGTAATTTTCAGCACATCACTCATGACAGACCAACAAAAAATATTTAATGTCATCCAAATGATTTATTTGTTGCTTGAAGTTTTGGATGTGCCAGAAAGTACCTTCTCTTATCACTGACATTGCCAAATACATGGCTTTAGGTTTTCCTGTAAAGCTCTCGGTGATAAAAAAGAACATGCCTGCTTTTTAAAATGTTCTTCTGATAACATATCTAATGTTAGGTTTAAACAACACAGTAGCGTGGACAGCATTTCTTTGATGAAGATATGATATTTTCTTACCTTTTTCTTTCTAGTAAACCCTGAATTTAAATACTTATAGCACACATGGAAATTTATGCAAATCTTTATCGAAGGGTTTTTTTGTCTTGAAAATAGTAAACCTTTGATATAAAGTTCAAACCTCATCATAACACCATGACAGTAGGTTTACTGTCAAAAAAATGATTCACGCATTATAGCAGTTAATCAGGAAAGACAATCGTTAAGTTTTCATGACAATTTTTTCTTTCCTGTTTTTATGTTCTTAAACCATAGAAAGAAACACATTTGTGAAGCTGAAATTATCCATATGTCGTTCTTGGTCCTATTGGCCCTTACTCACACTTGCTCCTTTCATTCATTTTGCTGTAGGACTGAGCACTTCTGCAGAAGGTCCTACACCCCCTTGAACCTCCTTCACTACAGATTTTACATTTTCTTGGACACTAAGTAACCACCCAGTATCAGGGTGGTCATCCAGCTGTCCTCAGCTGCATCAGACCATATTGATGCTGAAATAAGAATAATACTGCATGGACATTATTCTCTTAGGCTGCTCCATGTCTTTCTTTTCCCTCAAATCCGAGATTCAGCAGCAGTCATGAAGTCGTTGATGGCAATCACTCACCCAGATCCTACTCAGTCACCAGTGGCTCAGTGGAGCTAATCTCAGTAATACGCTCAGTAATAAGGGATTCACCATTGACTTTCACTGGAGCTAACTGGCCTAGTGAGTGGCTTAGATAACTGCTTGTTTTGCTGTTGTTGTTTTAATTTATTTCAGTTCACATGGTAGTTGATTAGGACTGTTGTTGGCCATAACCAGACATGACTTACTGCAGCATCATGGATTGCAGCCTCCCTGTTACCACCAGCTGCAGACTGGTAACTACATCATAAATGTGGCTGCACCTCCTCTACAGATCCAACCCATAGAGATAAGGGCTGCAGTTCTGGGTATTAATTTATTCTTTTCTTGTTAGAGCTGGTCAGTAGTAAGGAAGACTGCATCACTCCTTTCCTAGGCCCTTTTTCCTCATTCATAAAGATGTGGCAGTCCCGTCTGATAGGAAATCAACAAAATCTTTTGTTTGGGAAAACATGACAAACTGCCAGTCATGACTGGAAACTATCTTCAGCTGGCTTAACTGTGCCTATACTTGAGTTCCGATTTTCAGGAGCATATCTGGCAGGATTTCCCTCTACCTTGTGAGTTTCTGCCCACTCTCTTTATAATCACACAGCAAGAAAATTTTGTTGCCTGTTATCTCTCACCTAAGTGAACTGAATATAAATAATTAATAATAATAGTGCAGATGTGACAGTGTGAACATAAATTTGCTTTCCAGGACTGGAAATTCCACAGTGGAGTTTCGTTGCATGGCTGATGAAGCAATATAGATAGCCATTTAGAGAACTGTTGTTAAACAGAGGAGGTGTCTTCTATTCTGTACCAGATCCTGCTATGCTTCACATAGGTCACTAAAGGTTACACTGAGGCAGATGAAAGCAAACCAGATCATCAGATTAACATCTAAATGCTGCCATGCTGAACCGCTCTCCTTTAATTAGGCCATGCTAAGATACTCTTAATGAGATTTGCAATTTAGTCTGGTTTTTTCCTTTAATAAAGCTTGTACTTTTAAAAATGTTAAAGTAGAAAATGCCTCTGAGAGGCCTCCAGAGGTGAGCTGCTGGAGTTTACTAGGAAGATAAACAAACTTAAGCATGGTACTATAACTGTATGCTAAAGGAGGTACATGGAAGACTGATTCCTATATTTATTCTAGTCTGTCTCTTTAATTTATAGTCACAGCCATTAGCACAAGAAACAAATTATCAACATGGCATGTTATCATCAACTCACAATATTTATTTTTGTTAGTAATAAAGGTCGTTAAATCTTGTGACAATGATAATTTTTATTGGCTGAACAGTAACCAAAATATTCTTTTTATCTCCCTGTATCTATGCATGTTGACAAAGTTGCACCATTGCTTGGCATTCCCAAATGAAAGCTCTGCTGCCAGCCAACTACATGTGAGTCTTATCAGTGACTCAGTAATGTCCCTAAACAATTCCCAATCTCAGTTCAAGCTGCAGAAGATTTACTTTTCTCTGTACTTTAATACTCTAAACCTGCTATTCTTGACTTCAGAGGAATATCATAGCCCCAGCACTAAATTCAAATCTTGAGATTCGTTGAAGGAGCTGTTCCTTTGGAGGATTTCAGATTTGCAGTTCTGTGGGTTGGGGTGTATGTCAGTAGCTCTAAAGGCTGCAGTTTTATTCATGCAGCCTGGAGGTTATTCATTCAAAAAGCCAACAAAACTGAGACCGTGCAAGTCAGCAGCAAAGTAGCATACAGCCTTGCGGTCAGTCTGAAGAAGTTTAACTGAGTTCCCTCTCCCTCATTAGCTTTCCCACCTCTGCTCCCCTCAGGCTGCTTCCTTTCTTCTGCTAGGTCCGCTGCTTTTGATTCCTTCTCTCCTTTGCATCTGGTTGCAACATGGCTTGTTTAGTGTCAAGCACTGGCATTTTTAAAAGGATGATAGCTATGTGAGATACAGGCTGTACATGGGTGAGTACAAGTTTTATTGGAATCCATCCCTCTGATCAAGCAGGAGAAGTGCTGTCAGTTTTCTTATATTGAAACCCAAGCTGCAAAGTGACATGGCAATGTAACCCAGTAATAGTTGTTCTTTTCAAAGCATAACAATGCTATTTAGGTCTGGTCTGCATATGAAGCAGTGTTTTCTTCAGAGTATTGCAAGGTCTTTGCCGTTAAACTAAGACATTTTTAGTGAATGCTTAATAATGATGGGCATGAACAATTTAAATTTTGGAAATTTTAGTTTCAAGGAAGTCATGAACAGTGATGTAAACCAGGTCTTAAAACTATTATGGTGGTAGATTCCAGCTGAGCACCAGAGCAGATTATATGTTACTTGAAGAACTGTATATTTCAGCTTCTTAGGAAGCTCAGGACACAGACTATGACTGGTACAAATCCAACAGACCTGTAAAAGCATTACAACCTAGCTCTGTCTGATTGTTACAAAAAATCCAAGGCTACAGAGTCAAGAAGGAGTTTACATCAGGAAATCTATTATTATCATATGCAGGTGTGACTGGTACCCACCGCTCCCAACCCCTGGTAATATAGTTAGTGTGACTAACACCATTTTATAAGGTAAACGACTATTCTCTGTGACTGAGCTGGTCACATATTCGTTCTCTTTGCCCATATTATCATGCCCTGAAGGGCTTGTGAACCAAGTAGACAAACCAAGCAGATTTCTTCTTCCTCTCCCTACCAGCCTTAAGGGGTTCCTGGGTGCTAGGCCAATTACTCCTTTCATCACAAGCCTTGAAAGTCCCAGGTACCTGGCCAACCAGGTGGTGATGACCCCATCACAGAACAGGGAAGTGTAACAGCATCCAGAGCACTGTCCATGAAATTAAGCAGTTACAAGTCCTAAGTGGGGAACCTGGACTGGAGCTGCTGCTGGACAGTGAAATCCAGGAATGCCCAGTGGCCAGGGCTGCTTTGGCCATTATCTGCGTCCTCCAAGGACTGAGTGATTAGAAACTGTAAGCTAAGCTGTAATATAAATTCTGTATTACACTATTTATAGATTGTACTACATTGATTCTACGTGTAGAAATTCTGTGCCATTCTAATAATAAATTCTGTGCTATACTCATTATAAAATTCTGTTAAGAAAATAAAGCTTTAAATGTAACCACAATTCAGTGCCATCACCATTCTGCAAGGATCCTTAAAAGAACCTGTCTGTCCCTTTTGCAGGGACAGCATGTTAAATACAAATAATAGTTTCCGAATTTCTAGGTTTCTGAATATAGAGTTATTATAAAATATGGAAAAAGCAGGTAAAATATCTTGTTAATCCAATTTGGAGGCTCTACTTCTACCCAATGCTCTCTCATGTTTCCCACCATACAAGAGGCATTGGGGTCCTTCTCTTTCTGGAGAATAAGTAGGCAATAGAAGCCCATATTCTTTTTGGACCAAGGTTTTGTGTGTTTATTAAATAGGCTTTAGCAGAAAACATACTTCAACAGCACTTATTTTATCCAGACATCATGTGATACCCTTGCAGAAATGGTAGTGAAAACAATGAGCCTTAGAGGTCACAAATTGCTTATAAAACTCCCTAGAGGCACCAGAGGAGGGACTGTCTTTCTGCTTTAATCCTCCTCTGTGCTGGCCACTAAACAACTGAGGACCATCTCAGTGTCTGAATATGTTGCTGTTGCCTTCACTGTATAATGCAACGCTGCACAGAAAGATGCAAGCTGAGATACCCCAGTGAGATTCTAGGATAATACTGTTTACAACACTTAAGCTAATTTGCTCCACTCAAACTTGGATATCACTGTGAAGTGCTTTGTTCACACAGTATAAACTTTAAATATAAATTATTTCTGCAAAGTCATTGCAGTTCTCCCTGTAACAAAATGTAGCATACATAGCCTCAGCAATTTAAGGATGTTCATTGTAAGCAGTTAGGCAGTGATCACGTGACAAATATTTCATCTATACATTAGTGCTTCAGCAGGAGATTGTGAACTAAGGTTTCAGTGGAGATGGGGAAAGGGAATTAGAAGGTGCAGAGTCTGTGCATAACTCCTGGAAACACTGAGCAGTGTGGGGAAGCAGATGCTGCTGCATATCAGCTCAGCTCTAACAGTACCAGGGACCTCACCCTACCTTTCCCTCTCTCTTGCTACCACTGGGATCTTTTAAAAATCAGCTAAAATTTGATTTACATGTACGCTCAAGGGAAGAGTTGTAGCTGTTCAATGTTCCCAGTAGGGAAGGCTTTCATAAGCTCTCCGCTCCCTCTACTTGTAACAAACATGCTCTGCCATGAGTTCATATCTTAAGAGGAACATACTCCAAGGGGAAGAATAAATCAATGTATTTTATCTTAAATTGCCTCCTGCCACTTGCACTATAAATACCTATTTACAGTGCTTTGTTCACAGCAAGTGAAGAGAAATTGTTATATCAAATAAAAAACAATTGAGAGGGAATGGATCCCTTGGAAAACCATAATACTGACAAAACTGATTTCAGGCCCAGTTTGACAGGGACAAATCTGCATGACGTCCCCAGTTTTTCCATATCTGTGTTTTAAACTGTGCCTTTCAGACATTCTAAACGACAGAACTAGCATCTGTCATGTGAGGTGTTTGTTTTTCCTGTCGTTCCTGGAAGGCAAAATTCTGTCGGAAATCCATGTTAATTGAACACATGAAATTCGCGCTTAGCTATGTCTATGCATTAGCAGAGGCAAAGTGTCCTAAAGGAAGCAAAAATAGAGAAAAAAAAAAAAAAAAAAACACAAACACAAATAAATTGTTTCAAAACAATTCTGAAGAAAGGACTTCAGCAGTTTCTGCTGCTAGTCAGTGAGAGGAGCCTGCATATTACAGCTTGCTTGCTACAAACAAGGAGATAATAAAACTGAATGTTACCACCTCTGGGAGAAAAGGAGAGAACAAATATGAACCAGCCAGAAAGGATGGGGATGCAAACCTTCCTTTGATGTACTTAATATCCGTCCTTGCAGTTTTGATTGCTGGGAGACAATCAGCAAATAGATCATTAAGACCCAGTGACAAGTCACCCATCAGAAACCTGCATCTGAAACTAAAAGGGGGTGGGGGGAGAGACAAAGATTGAAATTGCATATGTTTAAGCTGTGGAAAAGTTGGGAGAAATAATTAATATCACTTTTGTATTATATTTTCAGATGCACAAATTGAAATTAGTACCTTAGCCTCTTTCCTTATTTATGACAGCCTTTATAACCTACATTTTTCTGAGCTTTTAAACCACAAATGCTCAACCCTATAGCAGTTAAAGTTATATTTCTAAGCAGATTTAGAGACATTTCCTTCATAGATCAAGGAAAATCAATATTGGTAGTTCATCATTAATACAAAGGCTTATTCGTCTTTTATAATCTTCACAGTGTTTTGTTGTGTATGAGTGTATTTATGTGAGTAGACTACAGAAAATATGAAAGTAACCAAGATTGACCAGGAAATGTTGCCTCTAGCTGAAAATTCATGCAATATCTGTTAAGAGAGATTTATATTCTGAAAGTCATGGGTGTTTAAAATGACTTTTCAGTCTCCATGGAGACTCTTCACTGGGTTAATTACTGCAGTCAGAGCTTAGATACATAAACAAAAGCATGGGTACAATGGCTAGAGGGGAAGTCTGGGTTTATCTGAGGTTGTTACAGGGCTTTTCATACTGTCTACTACAGTAAAACAGTCTTCCAGATCCAGTGTGCTGCTAAGAAAACAAAGCGTGATGTTTCCTCACAGTTAAGTCAAGGTTTTAAAATTTAAATACGTGTTTAGGTGTCTTCAGTTTTGCCCTCCCAAAGCAGAGAACTTCCAGGGCTCATATTTTCAAGAAATCTGGGATGTGTTACAATCTCTTTTATAAGATTATCTATGTAAACTGCAAGCCTTGAGCTAAAGCTTAGTTTGTTTTAATTCTAGTTCTATACTTAAATATTTCTCTCTTTCCCAGTAAGGTCACATAAGGAAAATCCGGTCAGAGCTTACAAATGCTGTCCTGCCAGCTTAGTGTGAAATATCCAAGGAGGCAGAAGGGAACTGTGCAGGGGTGTGTGTCACAGATGGGTGGTTTAGGTCACTTAAAGAATCACCATCAAAGGTATTAGAATAGTTTTAATATGAATTTGTGGGAGTGTGACTTCACAAAGTTTGATGGCAAAGTTTACTCTATAACTTATTATATGGATGAAACATGCAAAGAAAAACAAGAGTTAGAATCAAGCTAGAATGTTTTACACAGAGAACAAAGATGTAAAAGGGTAAGGGAGACCTCCTACTGAGTCACGAGGTTCAGAGTAGACCCCCCTGCTTTCCAAACTCCTCATAGAGCTTAGTGCAGCTAGATTAAATCTAATTACAGATCTGAGATGGTAACATTCATTCTAGACTTGCTATGAGGTATCTAAATCAGTTCACACACACATGCACACAGACACAAATAGAGGTATACCCATTAAAAGTTCCCATCAAGTTCAGTGAAATACTGCTTTCAGATGTCTCAGCATTTTTCAATAGGTGAGAGTTGAGCCTCAGGGAGTAGAAGATTTCAGCCCAGGCCCCAATGCCAGCTTTCAGTGACGCTTCTCCAGTTTTTGCAGACTTGAGGGTTTGTGAGTTCTGCGAGGTGTCCCACTCAGAGGGAGATGCTGGTCGCAGCCTGCTGTGGTCCAGGAAAGCCCAAAGGGTCTCACCTAGGACCACTGTTCATAAGGTCACAAGATGACTGGCTTTAGTCATCCATAAATTTCTATTCTGGACACAGTGTGGGTCATTAATCTTTCAAAATTCTAGTAACAATGGTACCGTTCCACTTGGGCTACGATTCAGGTAAGGAATGTTCCAGGGCTGTCAGGGAATGACTAATTATTCCCATTCTTGTTCCTTGCCTTGGCTGGGCAACAGGAGCTCCTGGTACGGTCGGTGCTGTTCCCCACCTCAGCCGTGCAAGAGTTCCTGGTGCTGTCATGGGACACTTAAACACTCAAATTGTTCCACAAAGGCCAAGGCCTAGTGGGAATTCCTGAGATCTTGGAGGGGCCCAGAGCGGTGGGGTATAGGCACCACCACAGGGTGACAGAACTGTGGCTCTCTTAAAGAGACCAGAAGTGCTGTCCCACACAGCAAACAGGGAGTGCAGAGGGAGCAAATGATCTAAGGCCCTCTCTCGTTTCTGGAGAGGATGCAAAATCCCAAATAGACAGAAAGGAGTTTTTTAAAGAAGGAATTTGAAGGAAGGAATAGGTCCTCCAAGTCAGCCAAGGAGAAGCAAAGATGTTTGTCAAAAGTGGTAGCTATTTGTAAAGTAGATATATTTCTAGTAGAGAAGGACTGGAAGGTGATCAGACATCCTTCAGAGCTTTCCTCAGGTCACCTTTTGCAGTAGGTGAAGGGTTCTTGCTGGGGGGCACAGTCCCCACAGTGGGAGCCAAGGACACAGGGCTGCAGGAGGTATTACAGGGACCTGCAAGAACCAGAAAATGCCACTCATCGGGGGAGCTGAGTGAGGGCTGGGGAATAAGGCAGCATGGATCATCCCCCTGCAGCCTGAGGACCTGTCTTCAGACTGCGACTAGGATGGAGCAGGAGGGCTCACACACCAAAATCACTGGGGAACTACTGCTGGAAACTTTTCTTTATTTGGTATTTCTGTTATTGATCTTTAATTAATACATCCCCTCATGCTGATTTGTCTCCCTAGTCTCCACAGCAGCTCTTTAAAAATAATTTCTCACTACTCTGTGTCTATCTTCTGTACCCTCTAGCCTCTTGACATTTTCACATTCTTTGATGTTTGTAGTTTTTCACCTCAGTCCAGAGCACCAGCATCTTATTGAGACTTTGTTTCTAGAAATGGGATTTATCCGCTCTTCACATAACTGGTGAAATGTTTCAAGGGAAGGGATAAAGGGGGAAGGGAAAAGGCTTGTGCTAGGAAGGAGAATGCTGCAGACTGAGAGCACCTCATAAAGTAGAAGGAGGTTTGTGAAATGTATTTAAACAAGTCTTGGAATGGTTCTTTTTTCACTTAGGGCCCGCCAGAGCCTGCTAATGGACACAGACATGTTACTGGAAAGTCTGTGAAGCAGCTCTCTTGCATTTCAGTCTGATTTGATGTAACAAACTACTGAAGTTGACTGTTCTAACAGCAAAGGTTATCTTGAGAACAATGCAGCAAAAGACCAAACAAGGGTGCTTCAGTATTGATCTGGTATATTCATAGCACAAAGCTGAAGCTGATAATGACAGTCCTTTCTCCACAAAATCATTTCCTGAGAATTAAGGGCTAGAATGCACTTTCAAAGCACACTCAGCTTGAAGCAGCAAAGAACCGTGCTATCCAGGAAGTGCTGGGGTGACATGGAAAATCACAGTTATCCCCATTTGTATAGACAGCACCCTGCTGTAAGAACACATTCAGATCTCCCTGAGCACGGATAGTAACCCACACTGCTTTCTCAAGGAAGAATTTCAAGTACTCAAGTTCATCCCATGAATTGCAGAAAGGTGGTGAAAGTAAAGGCTTATGGTTAAATTACTTGGTAGGTTAAGGTGGTTCATATTTCCATGAGGTGTGCAAAGTGAGGCCAGCTAGGCATTGTCTCCCATGCTTCTCTGTCCTGTTACCCTATACAGAACAAGTTCTTAAGTTTGATTTTGTTCCTTCCAGACTAAAGTTGCTTCACATGCAGACAGCTTATTCCCCAGCCATGGACAGACCTTGCTTGCTTTGGTCTGTGCCTAGCCAGTCAGGCAGAACTGGGGGAGCTTTCTGAAGTGTAAAGTTGCACTGTATGTCCATGTTGGATTCAGATGTTATTGCAGAATCCCACAGACTGCAAGGGTCCCTGTCACAGCTTTATTACATGCAGATGGGTTTTGCCTTAGTTAAAGGCAAATGTCTTCTGATGTGCAGCAGTCTTACCAATATACAGTGTGTTGAAACCAGTTTCTAGATTTCATTCTCTTTAATAAAGATGTTGGAGGAATTGAATAAAAATTAAGCTTTACAAGCTGCAAAACATGTCAAGGCAAATTGTAATGTAGGCTCATTCTTATTTAGTAGAATACTTGAATCATTAGATTTCTTATTCCATGATGTATGTACACATCCAATTTTTTTTCTGTGTTTCCTGTGCTTATTTACCTTGTTAAGACTGCTTTATTTTAGTGGAGTCAACACAAATCTCTCTTAGACTTGGACTAAAGAGCCTCATTTCAGTTTTTAAAAAACAGATCTTCTAGCAGTAAAAGTCACAAGGAGGGGAAAGACATCATAAAGTAACTGTTTTGACATTTGTATATATTTTAGTTGGTTTTATTAGGGATCACTGATATGACTATGAATCAAAACCTTCAGGAAATACACCGATTCTTTCTTATGTAGTAAGATTTGAACAGAAAATTAAACTCAATACATTCTGCTTAAGAAAGCCATGGAGGAAAATGCTCATAAACACAAGTGTCTGGATACACTTTTAAGCGTTATTAAGTCAATCAGTCAATACAGATCTCATTACCTTCACTTTTACTGTATTGCTTTTCAAAGTTTTTTGTTTATGCTGAAGGCACTATCACATTTTCCTAGGTATACTTAATTGAAAACTATTGATTCATTGTGTTGGTTGCTCTGCTTTTTGATTTTTTTGATTTTTTACAGCCATGGCCAATTTTATACACATAAGAACCTGCTGCAGAGGGTGCTCCACATTGTTAAAAATCAGGTTTTAAATGTCTTTTGCTTTCTCATTTTCAGCTAAGTCCATCAAGGATGAAATCAGCCAGTCCTTCCTAATTAAGTGTCTGAAAAATACAAATGCTTGGAGTATTGCTTATTTAATATTCAGCAGTTAATCAGCATTTTTAACATTTCTTTTGATTACCATTTCCTGGTGTTGTTTTTTTTTTTTTTTTTTTTTAACTGAATTCTGCATTCATAAAAGAATACAAGGAAACTAGGGAGTGGAAAGAGAATTTCTGTAAAGAATGTATATATGCCTTACAGTGGAGTACACAGTTTCCTTCAGAGCCTTAGCAATGAGTTCTGCTGGGAATGTCTTTCAGTTTTGCTTAGGATTTACACAGGATTAAAGAAGCAAAAGGAATGAAGAACAAATGGAATGTCTTTTCTGTTAAATCAGGTGACTAATTATTTTATTGTGGTTTTCTGATTGTTCTCTGCACACAAAAAGGTGTAAATTAGGATATTTGGGGTATGTAGATTATTTATTTGGGCTCTGGCTTTTGGGGAGATGACAATACAATAAGGAAGAAAAAGCATGAGAAAATAAAAGGGCCAGATTAAATGGCTGTAAGAAAGAGGAGGTTTAAGAGTGAGAACTGTGCTTAAGGACGATAGGAAAAATGGTACAAAATATTTGAAGAAATAGAATTGAGAAATCAAGTGGTTCTGATGGGCTTGCATCATGTCAGCAGCTTTGACTGTACTTATTCCAGCCATTTTCCATTTTGGGAAACTCCCTCTTCACTGATGGCTGACAAGCAGCGTGCACATTTTGTGCTAGTTCACCGTGACACGAAAGAGCAGTGTTGCCCAGCAGCAATTTAAAGCTAGAGCAAGTTGTATTTAGAAGCTGCAAGAATCTGCCTGCTCAGCCAGGGCATATGCCATGGCTGGCCAAACTTCTTGGAGAACCAGTATCCTTGATGTCATCAGTAGAGCTTTAGACCTCCATGGGATGGGGTTCAAGAATATAAGCCTGTCACATTTTAAAAAAAATCCAGAAAGGTTCTAAGACAAAATGTCACGTTCACAGTAAAAACATGTCAAAATATATTCCTTCTGACATCTATAAAACTGTGGAGATGAAAAATGAAAATAAAATACACTGGAGCTGAGCTTATTTCTTCCTCCAGACATTTATTGCTTTGCTTGTTATATTAATTCATTGCTAATTAACAATATCCATTTATTTAAACACAATACTGTGTAGTCATGTATCTGTAACTTAGTGAACAGGTGGCAAATGCAGTATAAGCTAGAAACATAACAAACACCAGTGTCTGTTGAGCAAAGCACATCCAACATTTGGTGTCTTACACACATGAAAGGAGACAGAGACACTGGGTTTTTAAAGTTATCTGGAAGAACTTCAGTTAGTGTGTTGCTTCTCATGGTGATTAAAAGGACATTGCCACTGTATTCCTTGAGCAGGTTAAGACTTAAAGTATATTGTTTATAGCTCAAGCATTAATAGTGTGGAATTATTTTCTCTATACTTCACACAAATTATACATCTAGAATGCTTTACTGTCCTTTTCAAATATGTCTGACTGTTAAAGGAGTACTTGGAAGATCTACCAGTAGAATATCATTTTTCAATATTCAGAATTGAAGAAATAGTTGGGTTTCAGCGCTTCAGCTTAAGCAACTGTGCTGATGATGAGCAGCCTGTCCAATCTCAGTTTTCACCTGTACATTTCAACCCAGTTTTACATTTCAACCCAGTTTTTGGTGTTGCTGGTCTGCGCTGAACTATGACCAGGGAGTGGTGTAGGGCTGGAATATAGGGAAGAATGGAGTCACAAACATGGAAGTGTTATATTACAAAAGATTTCTGCTTTAGTTAATATGCAATCTATGGTGATATGCTGTTGACAGATGTCCTAGTGTCCTAGGAAGGAAAGTGTTAATCTTCAGCTAGACAGATTTAATTAGAATAATAGAAGTATATGAGAATGAGGTCTGTAAAATAAATTTATTACTTATACTTGTAACATATACATAACAGGAAAAGCTAACTATTGGATTTTGGGGGTGTTATGAATGTAAAGAGATTATAGCCAAATTGTTGACACTTTTTTCACAGGAATGATTTTAATGATGGATTTTTAAACTGTTGTAAGAGTATCAGAAATTGTCTGATCTGAACAAGTATACACTGAGGAAGGACTTAGAAATAAATGTTCTGATAATAACATTCAGCTATGCTTTGCCAGATACATCTCCAGCATTTTGAAGATAAGTAGGTCCCTGTATACAGGTAAGGAGCATATCCTATCTGAACTGCTGCTGGCTACATCATCAGGCTGGGCAAGTCTTGTTTCTGTGGCCAAACTAAAAATATTTCTCTCAGTCCAAGAATCTTCTCTTTTTGCCTCCAAAAGAATATTATTACCAAAGCTAGAACTGGGGCGGGGGGGCGGGGGGTGGGGTGGGGGGGAGCGGAAATATGAGAGTGAAGAAAATACTTTGCTCTGTCTTAAAACTGAGAAGACCTCGTGGTGAAAGGGACTGTGTGTCTTGCAAAGGACTCCATTTTGTTTTGTTTCCATGGGTTGAGGTTCTGAGGTATCTTCACACCTTTTTTGGTGTTTTAAATGTTTTCAGACTCTTAGTAAGGACCATGAGGGCCAGTAATAACCCTTGTAAAAAAATTATGTGCAATACCAAAAGAGTTGGTGTTTCAAAGAACATGCTGTGTTTTATGAGAAATTTTAAGAGAAAAAAAATCTTGGTATTTGGTATGTTACAAATGTATAACCTTTAATGTATTTCCTTGCAAGAAAAAAAACCTACCACAAACAAATCAATCGGTTATCCCTGGAAGTTACTAAAAAATGGATGGCTTCAGAAAACATGATATATACAATAACCTTAAAAGTGGCTCTAAAAATCACATTATCACTTAAGTAAGAGGATGTGAACTAACTGTACATTGGGAATGCAGCCCAATCCTATTTTGACAGTATTGCTTTGTGCAGTTTGCAGTTATTTTTTTCCTTCATCAGGTTCAGTTGAATTTCAGCTGGTGAGATTTTGGCTTTCCTTTTTTTTTCTGCTCATTCCCTAGCTTGGGATTTCCATGATGCCAAAGAACAGAGAATAAATTCACCCAAAATAGTTCAGACCAAATTATAATTGCCATATGTACCAGACATGCAAACTGACTGCTTCTGGGATTTGATGTCACATCCCTGTGTGGTACTGCCTTACACTGTATGATTTGACATCCAGACTACCTAGGAGGATCCCTAAATTAGTAACACATGGTGCTGTATACACATGCTCTCTATCTGTATTTGTATGTGTATATCATCCATACATCACTGATCCTTTCTGTTTTCACTTTCCTGTACTCTGAAGTTTAGTAGGATATGATGAGAAAGATAGATTGATTTAGTCAAAGTTAGCCTTCTATTATTCGTGCACTGCATTAAAGGTCTTATCAGAACTGATTGCCAGTTGTAATAGGCTTCATTCAAAAATGCTATGCAAAATGTCACTTCTTAAAAAAAATACAAGAAAACTGAGCTGAGGTCGTGGAAGACACAGTAATGCTAACTTTATCTCAGTTGTAAATTCTGTAAGGGGACAGGGAGGGGCTTGTTTCCATAAATAATTGTTTACATATATTGATTAAATAAGTATTGTAAAGAAGATAATGTGTCGGCCAAAATGTTTTTAAGTATTCACAAGTAATGTTCAAATGCATTGGAAAAAAAATCTTGTCAAGGGGATAATCGCATCCTTCTACACTTTTGCTTTTCTGTTCTCAACTCTCTTTCTCACTTCAAAGGCTTAGAAGTGTAAAGGAAACTAATGCATTTAAGCAGTACACAAATACTCAAGTGTTTATAGGAAGACCTTTTTGTATAAACTTCACAAAAAGTTCCACCTTAAATCCATACACAGCAATTGGAAATAGGTCAACGCTGAGCATCTTGTTGTTTGATGAAAGAATTCAAACCTGTTTCCAAGGTAACCAATCCCATCCTCTATAAATCTCTGCTGTCTTTCCACCTGTTTTGTGGAGCTGGATCATTTTTCATTTCCTGAGATATAGTTTGAACTTTAACACACATGTACACACTCACTACATGCTGCTTTTTTTCTACTGCGATGAAGGATATAACAAAAGTAAATAGGAGTTGGTTAATATTTAAACTATTAATGCAAGTGCCTCAGTAGCACATTTTTAGAGGTATTGTAAGTGGTGCCAAGCAGCACTTGAACAAATAGCTCTTACAGGAAGGGTAGATTAATTCTGCATGAATTCCTGGGTACCTGGACATCAGGTCACTGTAGTCTCCTTTGCTCTCTACACAGGCTAAGGAGGATACTGTATTTTATAGAGAGTAATGAGGATGTTTCAATAGAGTAAAATGGTATTTAATAATACCACTTCATGCATAAACTGCCATCTTTTCTATTGCATTAGACAGTTGCTTCACACATCTGATAATAGCATGTAAAAGCAGAACACTTACTTTAGAGATTTCTTTGCACATTCCACACACTTCTATACACATTGAAACATTTTCTGTAAAAGGTCTGAAAGATAAGTCTTTTTTTTTTTTTTTAATAATTTTTGCTATTGAGACAGTAAGCCTTCGGGAAGGTTGAAACACAAAATGTATGGCAGGAGAGCACAGAAAAGCACAGAGTGGAGGGAGGCAATGAAAAAAGCCTTGCAAAAGTATCTTCTTTTATCTGGAAAAAAGCATGGGCATAATAACTGATAAAGGACATTCTGAATGTTGCCAGCATTTTATAGAAAGCATGTCCAATAATAATTTATTTTGGGTTTGGTTCATTTAAATATTGACCATACAGGCAATTTAGAATTCCCTAAATAGGTCTCAGAGTAAAATAAAACAAAGCAATTGCTGCCAGATGGAAGCTGCTCCTGCTTTGATGCCATAGGAGATATATCAAATCTATATCTCAGTTTTAATAAAGGACATAACAATGGCAAAAAGCATGATCTTCGGAATAACAATCCAATAGTAATGCTCTCAATTTACTAATCTATTAATCACATCACTCCTAGTATTATTCAAAGATTGTCTGTCTTAAGTCATTCATGATATACTTCCCTGCAGTCTGATACACCCTATTGGTTTACCTTTTGAAAATGTAATTTGTTTTCTGAGAAGTGACCAGTTGTATTACTTAGATAAATCAGCTTAATCAGAGATACTACCTGTGACAGAGAGTGTCTTGAATAAAGAAAGAGGTGATTAACCAAATAAAATTCTGCCAAGGCTTCTTCAACTATATATGAATGAATATACTGTTGTTCAGAAATTCATGCTTTACATTTAATTTATAACACCAACAGTCATATTAAAGTTCAATTTGAGAGGGTGCTGTAATTAGTCTTCTATTGACAGAATTAGAAGTAAGCCACTGTCATAAGTACATTTCAAGACTTGTGATTGCTTTGGGCAACTCTAATGAAGGTGACTTCCAGAAGCATTTCCATCTGTAATGGAAGTTCTGCAGATTCTCAGTGTAGGGTGCACAGTTCAAGGAGAAACAATGAAACGGGTCCAATTTTCTTTTATGAAAATCATGTTTCTCTAACTGCTTCTTCTGGAAAATATCTTCTAACAATCAGCATAGAACACATCATAGGTAACTTCTGCCTACATCATCAAGAAAGCAAAATGTATCCTTTGTACATTGGCATATTTATTTTTATAGTATTTATATTGCAATGTTCCATAATTTAAGTTGTTGATACAGCCATATCCAGTTTAGAACTAGTTTAATAGCCTTTAACATTTTGGTCACAAGAGAAGACCTATTCATTGTGTTATTTTAAAAACTGCTTATTGTCTTGATCATACAGAAGCTACAGAGCATGTACTTCGTGTTTAGTAAATTCCTACTTTGGGGAGTTTTGGGGCTTGTCAGTAAACGTTTGTCTTGGTAATTGCTCAGGTCCCTGCTGGATTTTTTTTACCTTTGATGTTTCTTTATATTTCTAGTCCAAAGTTAATTTTCTCCATCTCTTCATGTCTAGCCTCTTAAAATCTTCAACCTATTAAAAGTCTGTTTACTTTCTATATCTATTGCATATTAATCAATGTTCATATGTCTTTGACCCTTCAGATCTGTGTAAGTATAGATGATTAAGCTATATGCTCAATTAATTATAATAGAATCAACCTCTCCCAACTTTAGGTATTAGTCTAAGGTGGTCACCAAAGCTCTATAATAAGAGAAATAAGAACCTGGGAGGGGAAATTAATCTACCAAACTTTCACAGTCATTATACAGTGGAATGAACTGCCCTCTGCTAGGTCCTGTGCCTTTGCTTTGACTGTGGAAGGAGCTAAAGCAACTGACTGAGAATGGATGCCTAGGCCTTCAGAGGCTGAAGTTAAAAGTGCTGAATCCTAGTCTTGCTGTTATTTTGTTTTGGACTCATGATTTCTCACTGTTCCATGAAGAAGTCGTCTAAAAATTCTGTGGAAGTTCAGGATCAAAATGTTAAAGACACAGTATTTATCTAGTGAGCTAAATAGCTATTCATTTAATAACTCTTCATGGATAAAGACATTTTGGGTGGATTTGAGTGGTTTCACCCACATTAACACATCATTCCATTCTTGGAGTGTGGATTCTCAATTTGTGTCAAATATCTTGGCTTCATCTTCTGTTAGAATTTCATAATAAAGGGACTTAGACAGTCTGGGAAGTTTAGAGACTCATCATGTTTTCAAACGTGGCACCAAAATGCATAGAAATTAATTTTCTCTGGAATAGAGTGTACATAGCACACCTGCAAAGCACAGAGAGGAATGCTGATGTATGTCTGGCTGACTAATAAGAAGTGCAGCAAACTGATTTGCCATAGAAAAGGGTATCCAGAACCATAGTCAGCCAAGCCTGTCAAGTACATCACTAAGAAAGACACAGCACGACATCAACATATTCTCTGCCAACGGGCACTGTGGGAACCCCAGAAGAGTGTCTAGCCCTATGCTAGATATCCCTCATGGGCCGCTCTCACTGCTCACAATTTCTCATGGGTTACCCAACTTGTCTCCAGATGAGGTTAATGATTTATTTTTCTCTGTATCTGTTTGTTTGTTTGGTTTTTTTTAAGTATTAGTGTACTGTTATTATGTTGCTTCTTCTAACACCCTTTCTAAATTTAAATTATAATCCTTTAATTTTTGTTCACAAGTTTCTAAGCCTCTGATCTTGTTTCTGTCCTCTGTAATCCTCCTAACTTGTCCTAAAGTGTAGCACGCAAAAAAGAGCAAAAGTCCTGCAAATGCTGAGGAGAGTGAATAATCCTTCTTCTTTGTAACACCTCTTAACTCTGCCAAGAGTCAGATTCCTCTGGTCACTGTGTTACCCATACTCAGTTTTTGGTCACTGCAGCTCCAGACTCCTTTTCTTTAGAAACACCACCAAGTCAGTTATTTTGAAGCTCGTATTTTTGCATTTCCTCTCTTCTTGCAGAAGGTAGCCCTTTGCACTTGTCTGTACTAAATTTCATACCAGACTCCAGATTGCACCCTCAGTCTATCATGTACATTTAGAATTCTGATCCCATTCTCTGAAGTGCTTGCAAATATTCCCCTCCAGCTTGGTGTCTTCAGATTTGATCAGTGCTTCCTTATTCTGTCATCCAAGTCATTAATACAGCAGTAGATAGAGACATATCAACAGCCCATATTGAGTGCCTTTCCAGACTGACAGTGAATCATTCGTAACTAATCTGAGGGCAGATTTCAATTTTGTCCAGTTTATCTTCTGCATATTTCCTTTCCTACTGCATAAAAAATTGATGTTAACCTTCCTAAAATCAAGAGCCACCTCATTCATATTCTCCCCTGTACCTGCCAGGTTAGTTAGCCTATCAATGAAGGCAACCAAATTGGTCTGACATTCTTAGTTACTGGCATAGCAATGTCAGTAACACATCTATGGTGGCTATGTCTTATGAACATCTGTGGTGGCTATGTCTTATGAACTTGTTATGCCTAAGGAGTTAGGAAAATGTTCTGGTGTTAAATATTCTCAGGCATTAAGTAGACTTATTGGTCTATAATTCCTCAGCTTCTGCTTTTAACTCTTTTTCTGTTTTGTTTTGGTTTGGTTTTTGTTTTGTTTTGTTATTATTTTCTTTCTCTTCTTTTTTTTTTAAATGTATTCTAGGCTTTCCTATGTTTAATTCCTTGGGACCTACTCCATAAGTACTCAAAGATAATCACTACTAGTTTAGAGATTACTTCAACAGTTTCCTTAATGCCTTAGGAAACATCAGGCTTTGCTGACTTAAATATGTCTACATTGCCTGAACATTCATTAATATCTTTGCTATTTTGGCAAGCATTTCTCTCCTGTTCTTAAACTTGAATTATGCATGAAAACCAATCTTTATTTTAAAGACTGAATGAGGTATTAAGTAGAGGATATCAAACACTTGGACTTTGTCAGGCCATCATATCTTCCCCACTAAGTCAGCAGACCTATGTCTCCCCTTATTTTCAGCTTATTTCTAATGCATATGTAGAAATTCTTATTTGAATTTTCTTATTTTTATATCCCCCTCCCAAATGTTATGAGATGTAAATCTTACTTCTCACAAGAATCAGATTCCTACAGAATCAGAAGGATTCAGGTAGGATCTCCTTTCTGCTTATCACCAATTGCTTGAAAGCATTTCCACAAATGCAGTTTCTGTGCAGATATATTCCCCTGTTTTGGGGGTACTCTGGAAAACATATAAGGGAGCTAAGAACTTTTGTTACACTGCACCAGAAACCCAATTTTTAGATTCCTCTCCACCTTAGACAAGGAAACTTTCAAAATCACTCCTTAGTCAAGTCAGGTTACAATTGAACACAAATGAAATCTGCTTTCATTGGACAAATAAAACAGCTGGAATAAAGACACAAGATTTTAGACTTTTTTTCCTTGGGACTTAAAGAAGGATATATGTTGCTGAAAGCTTTTCTGTTTTCCCAGCTATCACTAAGCCTAATAAGAGACATTACCTCCTTGGGCAGTCTGCCTGTGTGCAGCTGACATTCTGTAGATGCTTTCCTTATGCATTCGGTTAGTATTTTTTTCACCTGGAATATTCTCTGTCTCAGACTTTACTCCTCAGGAACCAAATAATTTTCTGATGGAAAATGCCAGCTTTTATAACTAAGCTTCTTAGAGTCCTTTGGAAGATTCGGACAGATTTAATTAGTCTTTCCTTCCAAAATATAGTTACTGCAAACTTATTCAAAGAATTGTCTTAATGCTCCACCTAAATTTAGAACGAATTTATGTCTTCAGAGACACATATACAATTGGGTGAATGATGAACTCTGTACTGTATTTGAACGGTCAATTAACAACTGTTTAACTGAGTGACTGATAGTCACATCCTCTGCTATTATGTGAATCAATATGCATTTTTTATTGTAAAATGACCCTATTCACTGAATTTTATATTTTATATGAGCAGATATTCTGCACAGAAAACTATAAATGGGTTAAATTCATGTAATAAAACTGAATTTTCACTGGGACTAGGCAAAATGGTCATACTTCTGTACACAAATTCTTGGCACAGTGGTAAACCTTTGAGGTGACTGACTTAAAAGCCTCTTGCTGAGGAGTATCACAAAGTACTGATGTGTGATGGGTGTGGGGAGGACAACAGTGCCTTGACTAGTGTGTGTTGCCTACACTTCTGAGCAGTCCTCTGTAGGTCTGCATAACTTTCCATCCATTTCTGATTAACAAAGATAATTCATCCAAAATGCTGGAAGATTTTTACATACCCTTTATGACAGATTTGGAAGTTGGTCCCATATCTTTCTTCATACTACTTAACAGTTCTACCTCCCTCAGTTTCTCTGTGTAGAATGCCATAACTAAACAAAAATAATTTTGGAAAAAGACTACATATGTTATATCAAAACACTAATCTCAAAATAGCTTAGTCCTCCTACAGAAGATCTGTTTTATTTATTCATTTGTCTGTTCCCTAATTCTTTGCATGATTAGTAAAATCACTAGTAGTGTCAAAACTGAAAAACAGGGAAGTCTAAGCAGGTCTTTCATTTTTATACACAAATCAAAACCCAAAATTTCCAGCATTCACAAGGAATAATACAAATATTGTTGTAAATGTAGTGGTGTAAAGACATAAGTAGAGAGTCATCAATATGCAAAGGTGTTAATTTTATTAAGCTGCTTGGTATATTTGAAAATTGCAGAGAAAGTTCTGGATTGCCTTGAATCACTCTAAATTCAAGCCACAGTAAGGCAGGGTACAGATAGATATGTTTAAAATGTACAACATTGTTACAAATATTTATAAAGGGAAGGATTGACAATCTCAAAAAAGTAAGCATACTTTGTCTATTTACACAAACGTTAAATCAGGAGGGCCTTCTCCAACTATTTAATTTATTTGTTGTAAACTATTCTAAAAGTAATCTGGCACTCAACAAGTCCCTGCAGGATGGATTTTGTTGTGTTTCTCTGACCCCATAGCTATCTATGTGAGACAGCTGAAGAAAACACTGACTAACTTCATGCCCTTTAGCTCTTATATCACCAAGTTCTCAAGCTGTCCTTCCTAGCATCTTCAGAGAACATCAGGTTCCTCTTGTATGTGGATTCAAAGATTTTGAAACAGCCCATTCTACAACTATTTGCAAACTTGTCCCTTCAGTGCTTTGGTTTCTTGTAAGAACTATTTGGCTATGGGAGGGTTAAAAGCATCCTTCTTATCTTCACTTATTAGAAGGACTTGATTTACTTAGTGCTGCACTGGAACAGACATCTCCACTTTGTGTATGGCAATCATTATTGAATGTAACAGGAAAAACTGGATGCTGAGCATGAAGAACAGAATTAATTTCATGTAAAAGGCTGACATCTGGGAAAACTATTTTTAAATACTCTTCCCTGAGACCTACAATTCTGTAAGTCTTACATGTTTTTCTCAGATAAGTTTGGCTTCCATCCGCTATGTATTAACTACTTTTTTGTTGTTGTTGTTATTTCCATCCATCAGTTACAGCCAACTGGATGAACACTTTCAGCTTCTTGTGTTCACGTGCCTTAAATTGGTCATGTAAACTTAGCCTACATCTAAGACACCTTAAACATCAGGACAGGCTTTCATCTAAGTACCAGGCAGCTGAGTCTACTCAGTTGTTCAGTCCACTATAAGATGACAGAATAGTTTTTACTACTTTTTGAAAATTTCAAAAATAATGGAACAGTTTTGCAAAATGAACGTAGCATGCTTATGTCAGTGAAACTAATAAATTCACTTGTCTGAACCAAAAAAAAAAGTAAATGAAGCCATCATATGATTCAGGTACATAGGACACTGACAGTTCACAGGACATAAAAAATCCAATTTCCATATCATGCAGTATGCATCTTCTCAAGTCTTGTTTCTATCTCCAAGTTGGTTTTGCTTATAAATTTATGTGCCAGAGTGACTAGAACTGAGCATCTTGTTCCAAGCAAGCTTCTACAATCTGTGTATTGGAATTTGGGGTTTTTTTATGATGAAGGTCAGGTGAAACTATGCTATTGATATGATGACCGTATGTCTTTACGAACAAATGGAAGAACCAGTAAAAGTTCCTGTTTTGGAAAAAGCTAGTTAAAAAGTTGACATTTTCTACTCCTTCTTGTATATTACATGCAATATTTTGGGGAACAAAAAAAGAAGTTATGATTGAGCTGGGATCATGATATGTTGATGATCTGTAAAGCTGGCATTCACCTGACAAGTTTTCAGCATCTGCCTTGTGCTAGTTACTTTAGGCTCACTTTACAGTGAGTGCAGAGAACTGAGCATTTTTGTCACATAATTTGTCTCATCCTAAGACAGACATCTAAAATTGGTTTTGTGATTTGTGCTTTAAAATTGTTTTTCTCTCTCCATTGAGGGAGTCAGCAGTGACCAATCTGCAGACAAGAATATTTACACTGTAAATGTCTGAGGTTAGGTAAGATGGAGCCTATTCCATGTGTTTAAAGACAGAAGACAGAGAAAAAGCTAAAAAAGAAAAAAGAAAAAGAAAAAAAAACCATGAAATGGGCTTCTCTGAGAAAATGCAGGTTTTTTGTACAGAAATTTATTTGGGGAATAGGATGGTTTTATGGGGTTTGGGAACTGTGAGAAAAATTATGATTTCTTACTTAATTTCTATTGTGACCTCAGCTTTAAGCACATTTTTTGTATATAAGAAAATTTCATCAAAGATATGTGTGACATTCACATACAAAAATTTAAAAAATAAATCAACCAACACAAAAAATCCTGCCTACAAAACCATAAATTTGGCTAATAACCTTGGGTAAGAAGGAGATTTTAGTATTCTTCTTAATTGTGTTATGCATGCAGCCAACATTTTGCTTGGTTATTTAACTGTTGTGGCACATTGAGCACTGGTTTTCATTAAGCAGCTTGCAATGACACTTGAGGTTTTTCCTAAGTGATTGTAGTTAATTCAGAAGTAGTTCATTAGAGAAGATGAGTAGCACAGATTATCCCTTCTAATGTGCATGTTTTAGATGTATCAGCACTAAATTTTAGCAGCCTTAACTGTCCTTTTATTTAGATCCCTTGTACTCCTGCAGAAATTTTTCGTTCATCTTCCGTCCTGACTATCTAACATGGATTTGTCCATGTGTTCTCATTTTACTTTCTTTTTCAGAATGCTATTTTTACTGTTTCACAAAAATTGGAGGCTTGGCTGCTCTTTTTTTCACCAAATTAAATGTTAGGTTTCTTTCCTTCTTTGTCTTGTGTCTCTTAACCAGCTCCTATCTATGATATTTTAGTGCTTCTACTGTAGTGAACTACTTGTGTTTACTACACAAACAGCTGCAATAGCCTGTGATGTTGCTTCCCTGCCTCACCTACCTCTAGCTACTCTTCCTTCATGTTACTGCTGCTATCCACAACTCAGCAGAACAAAACATGTACTTGCACCTCAACCAGCTCACAGCCCAGAACCACAGTTCATCGTCAGATAAGCTTGTACATAGCTGTTAATGTAAATATCTGAGGCACAGCATGTTTAATCTGTTACACTAAAACTCCAGCAGGAAAAACAGAGAGATGACCAGGATTTCCTGTGCCCAAATCCTCAAGCTTCTTAAAAAAACTTTTTAACAGTCCAAATTATGTCAACCAACCGGTTCACAACTAAGAGGAAAACAATTATTGACCTTAATAGAAAACATTTTTTCTGAGTACTTGAGCTGAGTAAAATTTTTCTTTTATAGTTTTTGTGCAAAAGAAATGCTATTTTTTTAGACCTTGTAGAATGACACATAAAATCCCTGAAAGTACAATAAACATAAAGAGTTTATATTCTGTTTTTGTTTTATTACCAAAGCCTCAGAGTGCTATGACCTGAGGGGAGTATTTCATGATGCTTGTAAAGTGCCCTACATCATTCTGCCATTATAGCAATAATTAGGAGTAACTTTAAATATAGATATTTTGCTCTTTTAATATCATTCTTGTTTTTTCCTTAGTGCACACAGTTAACTGACATTAAGCCTTTAGCACAGCTGTTTCTCCGTGATGGAGAAATTTGTTATATTCTTCAGGTGTCATATGATTTTCATTCACAAATATGCATGCAGTGTCCTGTTGCCCTGAGCAGAGTAGAAGCCAACAGGAGCCAGAGTTCTTCATGTGTATCAGTTCATAAAATTCTCATGTCTTCCTCCAGCATCGAGGTTTGGTTTTGGTTTCATCACTTGGCTCTATTTTGGCCCCAGTTCAAATGAGTGAAGACAGGTACAAACCAATACTATACTGTAACCCCATATGCTTTGTTCTAACCTGTTGTCTGGCTTAGTCCTTGGGCTTTTCCTTCCATGTTTGTAGCTCTCTCTGTTACTGCCAAGTCTGAGGGAGTATGTGGCACACTATTGTGTTAATCACTATACATGAATATCAGAAAAAATAATTTAAAATCCCTGACCAAAAAAGTATAAGTAAAAAATGAGCAGAAGCATAAGGAAAAAAGATAAAGGCGACACAAAGAAACACAGAATACCAGTGGACCAGTGAATTAGTGAAGTAACTTCATTCACAGCATGTCAGCTGGCTACTCATTAAACAGAGAGATCACTACACAGGTTGTTTTTCAGCAGAGATTTAAAGGGGGATAATATCATGCTGCTTTTTACAAAGGACAGCTTGGGAGAATGTGTGGAGGTTACTATTAGAATAATGAAACATGCTGGCCATCTGGACTGGAGTTACCAGTAAGGCAGAGGTGAGGCTTGGTGGCATCATGAAATGTGGGAAACATGAGGGGCTTTGCACAGAAGGAATACAACCACAAGCAGTAATCTGAGGTTTCAGAGGAAGAACAACAGCTTTCTTACTTTTGTTTTCTTTGGTACTGAAAGAATGAGCCAGATCATGTCAAGACTACTTCAAGGTCAAGTATGTGGGCATCTGATGTCTAAATATCACAGACTGTTCTGGAGACCCTTAGGAAGCACTGAAAAAGAGAGGCTTGCAGTTCTCATGGCTTGTGGCAAGCTGAGAAAGGGATGGTTTAGTGTTTGCACCATTTGGTATATCTATGGGAGATCAAGCAGAGCATAGCTCTAACCATTCTGTGACTATGCTAATTGCCAGTCCAAAAATGGAGGCACCTGAACAACCAACCTAATTTAGTAAAACTCAGCACTTGAATTCAAAGCTCAGGACAGTGTGATGCCAAATTTTAGATGTCCTTTCTCTGAAAATCATTGCCATCAACTTTGAAGTGTTACAGCATAAAACACATTGCTAAAAAACCAAACCAAACCAAGATCTGCTAGGATGCTACATGTAGTAATTGTGAGTGGTTTATATAGAAACACTTCAGATTGCAAGTAAAATTACTTCTCTTCCTCTTGTCCTCAGTCTAAGAATTAAAAGTTATGATGTGTTTGCTTTTCCTTTGACCTCTTTAATCGAAGGTATTAGACCTCCTGCCATTTACCGTGAGTCCTCAGGACACACCTGTGTCACCTTACCCACTGATGTGTATTTCCTGTAGCAGTAAGACTCTGTTATGATCACAATTAGAGTGCAGGTGTCCTGCTGATTGGTGACACACACTCAGCAGGGTAGATAACACTGGCTGTTTCACACGAATTCCTTAGCTAAAGACCTGCACACGAGGAATGAGCGTACAGCACGCCTGAAGTGTAACTTTGGAGAAACCTGCTTGTGCCATCTTTCAAGGGTCAGGGTAGAGGGCATTGTCCTCAATTTCCTTCTACAGTGGTGTATATATACATATACACACACACAGATCCCTTAGCCTTTGTACCTGCATGTAAAAGTATTACGTATTCTTTTTAAAGCCCCGAACAAAGATGAGGGACAGAGACACATAAAGAGATCATTTTTGCATTACCTACTGTTTCCCTGCATGAGGGTTTTATAACATAACTAATTTATTTGATTGCTAGGTATGCTTACAGTGGTTGGCCAGAAAGCTTTGAACTTCACTGAAGTACAAAAAGCAAGCTGTTCATTTAATCAGCACGTTTAATTCATCCTGCTTTGCATGCTGTGCCACACTGTCTTCTTTCCATATAAGGATCCTGTGGTATCTTCCTGCAGCACCCCTGCCTCTCTCCTGAAAGCAGCCAAAGATGGCTTTGTGCATATTGCTTATATATGCTGTAGGCCCAGCTCCCTTTCGGTGTGCAATGTAGCAGCTACCTCCTTCTCATGTATCTCTTCTCTTCAGGTGAGTTGTTTATATTCAAGGGTTGTTTTTTTTTACACTGACTGAGAGCATGCTCTTAATTTATCTTGCTTTTAAATATTTATTTTTGCTCTGTGTGACTAAGTGGGAAGTGAATCAGCAAACTGAGTTTTGGCTATACTAAGGATTTATATAATTTATAGATGTCTTCTGCCTTTAGGCATTTCTTTTTGTTTAATGCTGGCTATTCATCAGATTTCTCTTTAAGCAGCCATTGTTTAGAATCCAATGGTTTTCTAATGCTATGTAAAAATTTTAGAAAAACCTTCAAGGCAAAATTGAGGGGAGGGAGGAAAGACTTTCTAATTTAGCAATTACATTATATTAACAAAAACATAGCATATTTGTTCTGGACTTTAGTAAGATTGGGACTATGTGTTTTTTCTTTCAGACTCGTGCATTCGCACATGATATAAATATGTAACATGCAATCTACAAAAAATCAATAGGACCTTTTGTGTTACTTTCAGTGGTATCTATTTTTTATCTGATTCACCTTCTTATTCTAAATTGTTTAAGGACAGTGTGGTACTTCAGACTCAGGATTATCTGCCACAAATATTAGAAAAGGTACTTGATTATCCCTTAGCATCTGTTTATGCACACCTCATTTTACTTAACTGGATGGGTTTCAGATAACTCATAATTTCTTTCTCAGTCATATCCTCTCCTCCATTCTACGTCCTTCCTCTGCCAGATGTCCAGAGGGTGGAAGTTAAAATGTGTTTATGAAATGCTCTATTCAGCACTGCTGTGACAAATGGGAAAAGAGAATACAGTTTTAAACCTTGTCCAAATTCTCTTCTGTGTGGAAGTCTGAAACTGTCGATGCTCCCCTGCAGGTTATGGGATTGCCATGGGAAGCACTAGGTCCATGGGACAAGCCCTGTTTCTCTGGAAGCTTTCTGCATGTTCCCCAGGGGCTCTGTGGCCCTGGAGAAAGGAAAGCAGTTCAGTCACATTGCAGTTCATCCTGCTTCCTCTCTCAGTCCTCCCACATCTGTGCTTCAGGTCAGCCTTGGATTGCATACATTCCTTTTTATGGACTGTCTGTCTGAGAGGTAGTCATCATTTGTGTCTTTGAATACAAGCCCTGAGGAGAATGAACTGCCTGCTTGAAATTCCTTCTTTTCTGTCTGTTAATAGAGTACCACTGACCTTCTCTTTACCACTTGGTGGGTCCCACTGGCAGTTCCCCAGTCTGCAAGTCCACCATCCACAGCACAAAAGCCTACTTACAGAGGACACCTGGTATCTGTGAGCAGGGCTATCAATAAAGTCCTCCTGCTAGGTAACAGTCTGGAGATGACCTTTTAGCTGTTCTAGGCAAATCTTGCAAAGAAGGATGTATACTCAGGCCGTAGTAAAATTTGGCTCAGACCACAGTAAAATTTGGCAGAGTTAGGAATAAACCACTTGAATTCCTCTTGTGACTCTGACCTGCAGCCCCCATGCCTATAGGGTTACAGGAGCTCAGAGCAGCCCACATGAAGTTTCTGAGGTGTAAAGGTTTTATATCCAGCAATTTCTTGCCCTAGTCCCATCAGATGCTGGCAAAGGAATGTATGAGTGAAGCCAGGTTTGCTGTAACTTCCTGTTCAGCTGTGAACAACAGAGACCTCACTTTCAAATGTTGCTATGCGGAATTTAGCTTCAGTGAAATCCTGGAATTTTCCTAGATGAAGGTAACCATGGCATCTCTTTGTTGTCGTAAGCGGTTGTTAATACCATCAGTTGTTTCAGACACATCACTCCTCCCTTTCAGCCTTTCTCAGCTCTGCTGCTCAGTGTAGGAACACACACGGTTATCTCCCCGACACACTCACAGTGTAGTGTAGAGCTGTCCTCATAGTCTGCCACAACCTAAGTCCTGTGTAGTGGACAAGCCTTTAGGGGATCAGCCTTTGCTAGAAACGTTTCATAACAAGAAAGCTTAAGTAAGTTAATTAGTTAAACTATCTCCGGAGTGTTATAACTGCAGAAATCTGTCTCTGGTATAAGTCTGCTTGGATGTTTGCTAGTTATAGCTGTGAAATAGAGGTGTTTAGAAACCCTCACCTGACACTGTTACTCTGTAGACAAATCTTGTATTCTTTCAGTGAGTTCTGTAACCCTGGGAGACCTTGACAGCAACCAGAGCTATGGGTGAGACTCCTCAGTGTAAATTTAGCTTATACATTGCAGACATCCATATCCAAGCTAAAGGCATGAGGATCCCTTCTAGTCAATGGCAAGAAACAAGACATTTCGCTGTTACTCATCTCATTCTAAAGCAGTTATCTAGAACAGACCAGAAGAATTGCACCCAAAAAGACCTCTGCCAGCCCATCTGTGTCAGAGCTGTGAGGAGCTGTGACTCAGCCTGTCTAGCTCTGCCAAGAGAAATGTCTGAGGGATGTGGTTATATGGGCAAAAGTTTTACTGCTTTATTTTGATGTGCTATAGGACCAGAGTTGGCAGTGCGTGATAGTTTATTACATTCCAGGGCAAAACACAATTTTGTGGATGCAGTTATGTGCACACTGGAAACACTTTCTGGTAAAGTGCAGTCATTTCCTCCACTCTGTGCCTTAGAAAGACCTGCTGTTCAACACATTCATTCACACTTGCTTGCAGTTGTAGGCTTTCGTTTCTGGAACAGCACGTAGGAAGCGCTTTATTCTTCTGATATTTCCCATACATCACTTTACTGCTCTGGGGATACAGAATAATTTCACTGATGAACTTTGAATTTTGTGATGCTTGCCCTTATAGCTGTCCATCCAGAGATTATTGTCTACCCAAGCACCAGTGTAATGCACACAGTTATGTCCTCTGAGAGGGGTCTCTACCCACCAAAGGCAGTGAAGAAGTGTCAATAAGATAATATAAACACTTCTTTTTTATTGATGGAGAGAAGCTGTAACCTCAAAAATGTGTTAGCTAACATGGTTTAAACAGTATGCTTATAAAGTTCTTACAGGCAGAGTGAGATGATCTCTAGGAGAGGTTAGGCTGTATCATGTTGAAATGGCATTGTGTTCAGTTTTAAAAAGCATTAAGAGGTTTTAAATCTAATCTCCAAATTTTTTATTAAAAAGTTATATTTATGCCTGCTTATATTGCTGATGGCTTCTACCATACTGAGGATTTCCTTTTAAATCTAGCTGCTGGGGTCAGGGACAAGCACTATACATTTGTTTTAAGAATTGTGAGAACAAAATTCAAATATATAATAGCTAGGGTTTGAGGGGCAGAGGGGCAAATTCATATATATGCATACATATATACACAGTCTTTCAATTTGTGAATCAGGTAGGAGCACTACTGACACTCTCAATGAATATGCAACTCTTCCATTTTCTAAAAACTTTTTTTCTTACCTTATTTTTAATCCTAGAATTATAAAGTCTAATGCCTCTTGTCATCCTCTGTGAGTCAGCAGAAATAAACCTGCACTTTACTTGTTGGCAGGGTGAGTCAGCAAGACAATTCTGCCACCCTGGGCCAGCCAGGATGTAGACAGTAAAGTAGTTTTTACCATTGTCTTTGGCTTCTGGCAGCCCTCACAGAATGAATTTTGATCAGCAGTATCCCAGAAGCAAAGCATCACCAGACTAATTCAAAATTTACCTTCAGGACCTCAAAGAGAAAGAAAAAAAGTGCAGTTATACAACTCATATTTGTCTGATTAACCAGTATCAGTTAACAGCGAGATTAACGCAGTTGCCATTTTGCCAGTCTAGATTCAGCTGTCCTTGAAAAAAGGCGGAAGCTCAAATGTTCAAGATGAAAACTAAGCCCACATGTTTTGACTCAAAATTTCAAACCTCAAATCTCTCATGCTTGCAACTCTACAGCCATATAGGGAAAGTACTTCCAAAGAGACATTGGTCTAAGGACACAGCAGTGGAATCCCATTCTTGTGCCTAAGGTTCAAATATAGCTCTGAATATTTATTTTGCTCTGCTTCCAGAAGATAAGAAAATAAGTAACTTTAAAGACAAAATGCTGGTAGGATTTGTAACCAGTTCTAGTATAAAATGTAGTATTACAGAAGTAAAATATCCTTGACATTTCAGCATAACAATGCTGTCTGCCTTAAGAAGTAAAATGACTCACATGATAGCCCTGACACATGGCTTGTAAGCTGGATGAATCTGTAACAAGGATAGTTCATGATAATTTATCACAGGTGCCTTCAATGACCTGCTAAGCTCTTCCAGTGATTAAAATTGGGTCTGATTGTTTTAACCCCTTCAATAAAACATGAACACAGAGAACATCATTTGTGTGTATGTAAGACTGAGTTCTTTAGGAAAGAATTTGTGCAAAATACCAAATGAGAAAAAAACAACAAAACAAAATAAAAAACAACCCAAAATGATCTAACAAGATCAGACGTAAGAGTTGCAATAGCAATAGCAGAATTCATCTAAACTTGAAAAATGAAAGCTAAAACAATAGATGAAATAAAATCCAAACCAGTGAATTCGTGAAGTGAGAGAAACTTGGAAGGCATTCCTGGTGAAACAGGCAGAAAGGGATTAACAACCACAAATACGCAACTAAGTTCATAATGAGATATGACAGCAAAAAGTCAGGGTCAAACCAGAGTTTCAGAGAACTGTTTAATGAGAAGTTCCCTAAAACAGGGACATCTTGTTGCCAGAGATTTGTCATGTATATTGCGAACATGAACCTGGGTTTGCTATTTAAAAGAGAAAAAGGAAAATGTAACTCACTCTGTCATCCAGTTAAATTATAGCTACAGAACTATCAATGTTGTTAAAAACAAAAGAATTTGACTTTGCTTGTAAAAACTTTACTCCTTCCAAAATGACATTGCTGTGCAGGTGTTTTGGGGGCTGAAGGTGAGAGGCTTATAGATAACCCCAGAAGTGCAAGACAGGCTCTTTGGCAGAGTAGTGCAATCCAGGGTTATGGGACCATTGCTGGTGCAAAGAGGGAGGTATTAGATACGAGCATATAGTACCAAAAGGATTTGCTCAGCATCAGTATTGCTTACTTAACTATCTTTTCTTAAAAAATAATATCAGAAGCATATCACTATGAAAAAGGAAAACAGCAGATGTGAGGACACATACGTATGTGTCTATATCTGTTTCCCGAGATATGTGTGTGTCTGTATATATATGATTTGGCAAGCAAAAAAAGTATTTTTAAGTGACAAAAAATTGCTTATTTACTTAAAAGGGTAGTATACTCAAACAGATGTTGTAGTTGCTTTAGTAAATTACTTCAGTACTCCCTTATTCCACAGCTACATTTTTTTGAATACAAGAGGTAAGATCAGCTGCAGTGATTAGGGTCATTACTCAGAGTTCCAGCTACAGTCTGTGCAATCAACATAAATTGGTGATAAACAGGATCATTTATTTGGAAGCATCTGGAACATGAAACCATGGGGGTAGTCAAAAGATGAGCAAGTGCAGACTCTATTTTGCCATTTATTTTATCCATGAATATGATTTTCCTGTAAATACTTTTTTCCATCTCCTTTAAAACCCTAATTTTTGATGATTGTGTGCACTGTGCATGTGTAGTAGTAGCTTTGAAGGATGATATAAATTAATGGTGGGTTGCTCAGTGGGGAGAAAATTAAAATCTACAGCCTTTTGTCTGTGTAGCGAGTTGCTAAATCACTTCCCACATTACGACACAGCTTGCAGCATTATACATTACATAAAAACTCTTCATTAACATGTGCTGTTACTGTGTCCCACTGTGAAAAATGTGTTACATTAGTTGATCTGCTCATAAGTAAACCTTGTTATAGGAGAACATTTTGTAGTCATGTGAATAAGAATTAAATACTGAAATATACTTTATATTAGTTTATCATGACACAAAATATGAGGAAGTAGGTTGGAAGATCTCTCTGCCTTTAAAGCCTAAAACAGTATTTGTTGTCTCTTCTCCACTGTCTGTGTAAACATCTGTTCAACTTTTCTAAACAAAAAGCCTGGAAAAGAAGTATGTACTACACATCAGAAAAGGAAAGAAATGCAGTTGGCTTTGACAGGGAATTTGCTTACTTTCATTAATGCTGCACACTTTCAGCCAAAGTACATTTTGCCTAGGAGTAGGTCAGGAGCTTCCACATCAGTACTCTGTCATCTACTTCCATGACAAAAAGGCTTCCAGGGTGTGCAATGTCAGGGTGACATACTCTGTGTCAGGACCTTGCTCTGCCTGAGGCTGTTCTTAGACTTACTGCCAGCTGTTTAAGTGCCAACAGTGGTGTGCTGGCTGTGCAGGTACAAGAACACACCTCACCTGGTGTGCCTTTCTTCTAAAGAATGGCCATCAGAGCTCAGGCACAGGAGGTGCTGGGGAGGAAGTATACCGAATATAGTGCTAATTTAGAGTACAGTCTCCTTTTTTTTTTTTTTTTTTTTTTTTTTTTTTTTTTTTTTTTTAATGTAGTAAGCGCATAATTATGGTCCTGCTACACTGGTATTGGAAAGTAGTTTCAAGGTGTATTTGACAGCTGGGAGAAAAGCAGGATGCAGAGATTGTGCCAAAGATGCAAAAATTAAGGACATCCAACATGATTAATACAAATTAAGTATGCCCTGTAGCCTTCTAGACCTCCATTGTAACTCCAAGTAAAGGGACATACCTAAGAATTACAGTTTGAACCTGAATGTCTTGCCCACAATATACTTACTTGGCCATATACCATTATCCAGCGGATTTACATTTTAGTGTCAGACAATAATCTTCTGACAACAGACACTTGGTACTCTTAGCTGAAACAACACTGTATAGAAAAGGTTTTGGTTTTTTTCAAAGCTAATTCATGGACTATTAAGAAAATTATTTGTGTATTACATTAAAAATGGAATGTAATTCAATAAAGTACTCAGCAGAGGTTTCTGGATAGGAAGAAGGCTCTTCTGTGTACAAGGTAAGAACAGATAGAAATGGTTGATTAGAAAGAAAGAAAAGTCTGATTGATGAATCTCTCTGATGCCTCCCTCCCATCTTAGGTACCACACAGAATTATGTAGTTATCAATGCCGTGTCAGTTCTTACTCCATTGTGTTAGATGCAGGCCCAGAGTGGACATTATTGAGCAAGCATATACTTCCATATTACAAATATAGTAATGGATTGTCACTGAAATACTTACATAAGAATAAATGTCATCAACACACAGAGAATATTAGCTCTTACATCTTCAGCTGTTCTCTGCTTTTCCTTCTTTTTTTTATTAACTAAACTTTTTGCAAAACAATATGTCATATTTCCTTGCATAATGTTATAAAAATGTATATATTAAAAATTAGTTCAATTCTGCCTCCAAAAGAACTGGATTCCCTTTGATTATCTTTATAACCTACCAAAACTGAAATGTAGCATGTGGTTTTCCACAATGAAGTTATGGCCTCAGAAATTTGTAGTGGGGTCCTCTGTTAGGATAGCTTTTGTGGTTTGTTCACTGGAAAAGCTAGATTTATTTTCCTTAAAATAGATGCAATTCCTAGCAGACCAATGGAAACCTGTGGTGCTCTTGATAATGTGCATTTTGACTAGCCTTCTGGCTGAAAATGAACCAGAAATTTGTTAGTGTCAGACCTGTCATGCAGCTTCTGCATCATCAATTTATCTTCCTCTAAGGGAAGGTTAAATGTGTAGCCTTTCATTGCATGGTTGCATTCCTTGGCTCTGCACAAGGAAGATAAAGCCTGTCAGAAGGAAGAGGTGAGTCACTGGTATTCTTCTGTTTTCTTCAATATCAGCTTATTTCACAATCATAAAGTATTTTTCAATTACTTTGCCTTTCAATCCAAATCAAAAACATAATTTTGTATAAACAATACTTGACACATCAAATATAGCCAGTCCTGGCTGATATTTGTATATTCTGGTCTTCTGCAAGAGTAAAGCAGTTGGTATATCCCAATTTCGCTATTACATCCACTTCTTTACATCCAGACCCTTTTCTGTGGCTGCTTTGTGAAACTGAGGATTGAAGTTTATTTTGTTCATTGTTTCCCTTTCTTTGCCTCCCTCCACCCATGTTCATTACTCCTGTGTTGCTAGAACATCTTAGCCTATTCTCTATTCTGTTAATAAGCACTTGCAGTCAGCAGGTACCGCCACTGAAAATAAGCACTGCAAATTCAGTGTATGTCATCTGTTCTAAATAGAAGTGGAAATGCTAGGGGATCCACTAGATTTAAGTCCTCAATGAGAAGGACCAAGGTGCAATTTCCCCATTCCTGTCACAGGTTCATCTACGTCAGTTTCTATTTTGATAATTATTTCCTTTATTGGTTACTTTTCTTGGTTTTTCGCTAATTCTTTAATAATTATAAAGGGCTTAATGAATGCAAAACGTAAAAGCATTTGTATTAGCCATAATCATTGAGCTTTTATGGCCCTCAGCTGGAGCATGCCAGAATGATGAAATGAGTAGCAATAGTTAGAGTTTAAAAGCTGCAGATATCCAGATCATCCTCATCAGTAAGGGAGGAAAGATCCCAAGCTATTTCTTAAAGCTAGTTCTGTTTCTTGGGGCTGTGTGTGCTCCCAGCTGCTCATCAGTTCAACTGGAATCTGGCAAATGTTAGGATCTTCTTTTAATTTTTACTGATTTTATTACTAATTATTTCTAGTATAATCCTAAACTTCCAGTAACCATGGCCACAAGAAGTCTAGAATTCAAGTACTCCAGGACTCTTCTGCCTTGGTTTTGCTCAGAGTGCTTTGAGTTTTTAACCTTGGCACTGTTTTCAAAGTCCCAATCAGAAAGTTGTGTTGGGGTTTTGGTTCGTACATTTATAAATTTTGGATGGCTTCTCTCCCACTAACAGTGGATTATTTACTGGGGAACAGATGGAAAGCCTGAGGCTGCCTCTGTCCCTGCCCTTCCTGCAGCAGGGTCTGAGCGCCAAGCCCAGAGCAGCTGGTACAAAGCCACCTTCCAAATGGCCATCAAAACTGAGCATTGTCATCATATAATGTGCTCTATACAATAAGCCTGTGTAGGCCCTATCTCCATCATATCCCCAAGAGGAGTGGGATAGAAAGAGGAGATTGGAAAACTCCAAGATGCAGGAGCACTCCTAAGGCACATAACGTATCAGGATTACTGGGAATAATAAGGGTTTAGGAGACATAAAGGAGGGCATGGGGAAAGGAATGGAGCATATAGCATACACTGAAGTAAAGACACTTGGTATTTTGAGGGAGACTTCAGACCCACAGCATGGAAAAGATGGCTTGAACAGGGAGAGTGCCAGAGCTCTTCACAGACAAGGAGGGTGGGAAAGTGCTCCTGACACGATCCTATCCTCTGAAAAGATGGGAATGGCAGAGCTTCCCCTTACCATCCCTGCCTGTGTCAGGGGTTGGAGAGGGCTGTGGCATACCTTCTGACATCATAGGATGGGGACTGTAGGAAGAGGGAAAGACACCCCCCATGGCCTTAATTACAGAAGGAAAAGTATATCTTCTGAAAATGCTGGAAAGCAAGCCTTCCTGGTCAGACGTTGCCAAGCATTTGGCGCTATCACTTGCAAGTAAAGGGAGGAAGTTCAGCTGAGGACACTGAAAGCTTTTGAACACACCTCCAAACTCATAGTTGCTTCTCTGACACTCCCTCTCATCAAATACTTTAAAAAAAACTGAGAAAGTTTTAGAATGGATAATTCAGTTGCCACCTCAGATCCCAGCACTCCACTGCAACCCCTGATAGTTCAGCTAACGGGCTTTGGAGGCACCATGCTTTAGATAGAGATGGGAGAATTTTAAGGATCCATCAGTGAACTCAATATAACAGTAACTTCAAAAAATGAAACAGTTTTGGTAGAGGTTTTGTTACTTTGGTTTAGGGCTGGGGTTTATTTATTTTCCTTGTAAGATGATGCACTCCAGTTATTTGTGTACTCCTTTCTAAAACCAGAACATCAGAAGTACAGCATGTTCCCCGAACTTGCTGGAATAAATATTACACACGGTCCCCTCTGGAGCATTCTCATTAGGGTGCCTCTCTGCTGTCAGTGCACGTGGCTTACTACATAATTCATCTAAAAAGCCCATAGAAACCAGCCCCTCTAGGCATGGCAGGCATACTTGGAGAGCTCTACATCCAAACAGTGGTCCATAGATTGCAACTGTCTCTAAAAATTCATATTCCTGACATATTTACTGTATAATTATATATTTATTGAATATATTTGTTTGCTATCCTTTCTGTCTGTAGGTGACAATACACTAGAGACTATTCCAGGTTAGATTAATGTTTGTTCTGGACATGTATAAGTTAGTAAAAACGGATTCTCTGGAGTTGCAGTCAGAGTGACCCTAAAGTATACCAGTCAGTGGGTGCAACCTGAGATGTGTCTAGTACAATAAGTGGCAGGTTTGGCTTCTGCAGTAGTTTCTCCAGGGTACAATGCAGTGTTACCCAGGCATAGCTGAGCTAAGTCTGAACTCTTCGGGGAAAACACATCATGCTGGATCTGATGGCTCAAGAGAGGCAAGGCTGCTGTGGCTTCATGTCCCAGGTCCAACCAGCAGTGAGGCTAAAAATGTAGCCCCCACAGGCACGTGCACACAGTATTCACATGTACAACACCTATATAATATATACTTGGCCAGCCACACAGATCACAGACAGACACACACAGCGCTCCCACAAACAGAAAAAGCACCAACAGACACATCCTGCTCCCCTGCCTGACAGAGCAGCATGGAAGTCCACTACTGAGAATATATATTTGTGCAGATATGTGTACAGCATGGATCCCTCCATCCACTGGGCTTATACACTTAGTCTTCCCAGTATCTGCCCTTGGATCCCAGTGTCCCCAGTTGCTGGCATCTGGATGTACAAGTCTCCAGTGTTGACCCGTGGTGATGGGTTTCATGGCTGGACAGTGGGGCTGAGGCTTTCCTGGGACAGCCCTAGGAGGGGCCTGGATTTGATGTCCCTTTTTTAGAGTCCCTAATCTGGATTGTCACCTGCCTTTGCACCACTGTGCTCCTCTGGACTTATGGACATGCGCCTTTGACAGTCTGATGGCTCCCGCAATATGCCTGGAAACAGCCAGGGCCAGGATATTATTTGGGTTCTGCCACCTGCCATCATCTCTGCTCCTGCACATCTGGATGTGCAGATAAGCTTTTATCACATAATTTAATGTGAACAAGCTGGTTTCCAGAACAGTAACATCACAGCAGTGCTCCCGTATTGCTTTGTGCTGGCTACCTTGCCTACCACCATCTCAGCTACCTCAGCCAGCTGGGGCTGCATGTTTTTGCGCCCCACTCCATCATGTTGTGCAATACTCCCTGTAAGCTGCCCACACAAGCGCACACAGACACCCCACCATTCCTCACAATTGCTGGACAATTATTTGAAGTTCTTGCATTTTCAGAGGCAAATGGTCACACCTGCACACTCCTGATTTTTTCAAAGTTTTGCTCTTTCATGGTTGTTTTCAGTCCCAGACAGTCCTTCAATTGCTGGAACCAAGTTCTTTATTAAACTGATTCTTTTACAGACCTCAAACAGAATCTTATCTGAGAACTGAGGTAGCCCTTGAAGTTTGTACCTGATTTTTTCCCAAAAGATAATGTGCTGCAACATAGACCTTTTACCTACTGCTGCTTCTCTGTCATGAAGGTGCATTTCACCATGCTTGGTTATAACCAGAACTGACATTTAATTTTCTTGGCAGACTTGGAGCAGGGTAGTGCATGATACTACTGTCTTTGGTCTTTATAACAGTGTGTTCACCATTTTAAGCATTGTAGTATTTGCTTTGGAACTTATGTGCTCATGAGAGGTGAGGTAACAGTGGACAGCTTTGCCTGGGTAACACTGGTTTTAGAAGTGGCAGCAATACAAAATCTTGTTACATTCTATTGAACTAAAACCCCAATGTTTTCAGAAGAATATTTTGTGGACTAACAACTATTACAAGGCATTTCCAAGGAGCAGAACTAAATAGCTCAGTAACACTGAAGCAGGGTCCATACAGACATCTGCCACTGTGAACTGTTTAACTTTGCCTTTTGTTTCAAAGTAGGGGGGGTTTGTGTTCAAAACACAACTGTGTTCAAAATGAACTACTTTGTTCAAAATGAAATGAAAACACAAAACTCTTTTGAACATATTTTTCACATAGTATTTTGTTCCATGTAACAAAGGTTAAAAGCCTTCATATTATCTTTAACAGTCTTCTGTCATAATAGTCCAAAACACTTTTGGAGATTTACTGATGTAACTTTGTACTTTGAACCAGTAGTGGAAAATAAAGCACTGTTTCAAGATGAGCATTGCTTTAGTTAGTGTTCAGCAAGTGATCTTTTCTGACAAGGAGTATGGCAGAATGGCAGTACAGAGAGAACAAGTCTTCTGTTGATCACTGAAAGTAATGGATTGTGGAACTCCTGCATTAATCTGCCCTTCTAGTGTCTGTATATTATAAAAATTCAAGCATGTTGCAGATTGCCGGCCTACCATACAACTAGAATATGAAAGATTTACAGGGTAAATTACTATTGACATATACCATGTCACTGAGCCTGAACAAGAATTGCTGCATTCAGCTTACTGAAAACATCAGCTCTGCCTTTTCATGTCTTCAGTCTTCCTGAGGCTAAAGTTCTTTACAAGGACAATTATTCATGTTTTGGATTAATCAGAAACCTTAGTCATTTGAAAGGTTGTGTATGCAAGGAACAGCAAAATCTCTTTTTTAAATGACCTGTGAGTTGGTTTTTGAGGTGAATTCTGGGAATCAAAATCTATAGAAGCCATTGGTGTAAATGTATGTCTAAAAGAAAACATTATAGTGATAAGCATACTATATTCTTTGAATCCAAGTCCCTGCTGAGTTGAGATTGATATTTTTGGATATCAAAATATTTGGATATCAAAATATTGATATTTTGGGGGATACATTTGACTAAATTTCACAGAGTCAGTTGTATGTTTTGCACTACAGAGTCTTTTGCAAAACATAAGCCTTTGCAGTCATTATCAAGGACAAAAACTCTTCTCTTGTTGCTTAAAAAATTCTTCATAACTAGAATATGAGACATAAGCAAACCAGATAAAAAGTCCAAGAACAAAATAAGTCACTTTGCTAATGAGAACCATTTGAATACTCAAATCTGTAGTTCATAGAATAACAAATCACATCTGGCTGCAGTAAAATGAAGGGAGTTATGTTCATAAGCAAAGAAACTGATGTAAAGCTCTGGAGCGAAAGTTTGCAAAACAAGACTGAATGAATTCCCTTTACACTGATGTGACAGTATTTCGCCAGGTTGTATTTCTTCATTCATCAATTTCTTATATTTCATCTTTGCAGAATAAGCAAGTGATTCCTTCTATAAAGCTTAAAATTTTAACTGTATATTTTGCTTTTGAAACTTCTTCAATTTCCTGCTGATATAAGGGGAACAAATTGATTCCCCAAGTCATAACTACTCAAAGCTGAGTTCGAGTCCTTAATGGACTAACAACCTCTGACATTTGAGCTACTAATATTTGCAAAGTTGCTATGGTGACAAATATAATTCTGGTTAAAAAAAAAAACTCTATTTTGCTTAGCCACAAATTCCAGAACTCAGCATGGTTCCAGAAGAACATTTCTGCCAAAATGAATGCATGGAGCCCTTTTTTCTGAGCAATTGTATCTTTAGTAAAACGTAAGTGTACAGGGAAATCTAACCTCTGCTTTGGTCCCAATACCTTAGGATCACCTACTCAAATTTCTGTAAAACATTTAAAATAGCAGTGTCTGTTTCTTGAAGGAAAGATCAGGGCAGATCCAAGGGAACAATCTGTAGAACAAAATGCCTGGGTCTTGCTTCAGCTTCTATTTGGTCATTCTGATGAAATAAAACAACCCTAAAGGCAGTGTGGTCCTTCCTCTTAAATTCCTCTGCCCAGCACTGCAAACCCATCACACACGGCTTAAAGGTGCTTTGGCTCAAGCACAGGGGTCTGGGCCTGTGGGTAATGGCATTGGACCTAGGGTTACAAAGATAACTGCAGCAGTTTTCCCCCATGGCCATCCCTCTGGTCTTGCAAGACAGCTTTGGAGATTTGATCCATTTTCTGTCTTTCAGTAGAAATGGTTGTAGAGACCACATAATGATCTTTTTTGTGCATGCAATATTTTGTAGATAGGGATCTGTATATGTAGAGACAGGGAGACAGCTGTTTTATGGGAAGGGGTCACTAGTGACCCTGGCATCCACACAGACCAGCTTCCAAAACACTTGGGTGACAGATTTTTGAAGATATTTCATCTTCTCACAGAGACCTACGGCCCTGATAGACAACAAGATTCTCTTCCACGGTGCCCTCTCCAAAATGTGTAGTTAAGCAGGTTAGTTGCTATTTCAGTGCACTTTCCCTAGGCAGCCTGTATTGTCCAAGGAGAGAGAGAGATGCTCTATCTCCCTTGATCATATGGGCACAGGTGAGATATTAAGATCCTACCAAGCCCATGACTCAGAGCCCAAAGCCAGACATAGCCACAAGTCCAAAGCAAAGGGTGAGTGCTTACGGTAAGCTTGCTGCACCCTGCATTACCTTCAAGGGCAGATGCTGCTCTCAGTTAGAAGGTGGTAGCCAGCAGGATCGTTCCTGGCAGAGTCTGGACCCATGACATGGAGCTTTCCTTCCTACAGAGCAGGTCTGAGTACCAGCAGAATGGCAGCAGTCAGCAGCTGAGAGGTGATATGAGTCTGCTCCTAAGTTGCCTATTAGCTGCATCCTTTTCAAATTGCAGAAGACAGCTTTGTAAAGTAAGCTGTTTCACCACCAGCATTCAAGGTCTCATGGCATTTCAAGGCCTCAGATACTCCAGCTATAGCCATGCTTAGGGCTTGTACAATTTAAATGGAATGCAAATCAAAGCTCAAACTCAGTCCCTGACCACGGCTTAATGGACAATGCAAACATTGCTGTCGTCTTGGTAGGTCAAAGGACCTATAGTGGAACATGCTGAAGAGAAAAAAAAAAAAAAGCAAAGAAGAATGGCTTTGAAGTTTTGCTGATAAATTTAGATCTTGATTTTAAAAAGTGAAAAATAAGAAACAAATAAGCTGTTGATTTTATTTCAAAGCTCTGGGTTTAGATGATAAGGTTTGCTTTTAAATGTGAAAATATTTTTTTTAATTGTGGGAGAGTGTCACCCCTTCTTTCTAAAAATACAGGAAAAAATGTTGATGGCAGGAGAAAATATTGAAAGACTGTCTTAACAAGCAAAAGTAAAATCTGCATTGACATTAATTCTGTAATAATAATTCCTGACAGATACTCCTTAGTTTATTTGAAATCCAAAATTCAACAGAATCATGTTACTCTGGATGTCATAATCACTATTATCTTTTTTGTCTTGTTACAGTTCTGTTTGAAATTGATATAAGGGGAATTTGCTTTGCTTTGACTTCTCTCTCTCTCTCTCTCTCTCTCTCTTTTTTAAGGTCAACCCAAATTAAAACATACTCTTGGGATAATGCCCAGGTTATTTTGGTCGGTAACAAATGTGACATGGAGGATGAACGAGTAATCTTCACCGAGAGAGGCAAACATTTAGCAGAGCAACTTGGTAAGAAAAGAAATTACAAAAGCTTTATGATTGCTTGTGAGAATGCACAAAGTAATGTCATTAATTCCTACAGTACTTGTAATGAAGTGTTCATTATACATTCACTGGAGTCGTATACCACCTCCCATTTCTTTCTGAAGGCTGAGGTATGAACTGTCCTTGTTGATATCACTAATATTGTAGCATCATTAGGATATGTGTCCAGGGATGACCTTATGCAAAGCTGTAATATGTCTGTCATCTAAAAGTGTCCACAAGACTAGGGCTGGCCTGGCTCAGAGGCTGGCTTAGACTAAAGACATAGCTGAATAAATGTTCCTTATGCTGCTTCTTAGATAGGAATTACATTAAGGCCTTTGTGATAAGTAGCAAGATTTGGTGTGTGTCTGCACATATATATTAGGTTTAGATAGTTACAGCTATAGGCAGATACATCCTAGCCAGGGAAAAATAAGAAAAAAAGAAACCCACAAGAAAAAGGAGAGAAGAGACTGAAGAAACAGCTTGTCCCAAATGTGAACTAGACTATTCTGCAAGTTGAGAACATTTGGATTATGATTGCCAGTACCAATAATCCAAAACAGAAAGACACCAATATCCAACTGCTGGCAGTTCACCTACTACATGTTTACATAGGTGTAAATAACATGAACCTCTGTTTGATAAAGTCTCCCTCTAGGAGGCAACTGTTATCCACACAGAAAATTACAGAGCTGTGAACATCTCTGTTCTTTCTGTTTCTGCCCAGAAGTGATATCCTTTCATACTATGACATGTTTTTCAGATGACACTGGCCAAACTGTAATGGAAAATCTCCAGAGCACCACCATAATGCTACTACCTGGCCCATTTTTCTCTTTAAAATTTGCTGATCTCTGGAGACCATGCTCAGCAGCTGTGCAAGTCAAGCCCTAGCATCACTGGAGGCTGATTTCTGTGCTGTACTGGGCATGGGTTTGTTACTCTTTTTAATACTGACTGTGGTAAAGGTTCAGTCTGGGAACATGTGTGTAACTAAGATCACCTTGTCACTATTCCTATATAGGTGTTTAGGGGAAAGGCTGTTGTAAGAGTAACTGCACGGGAAACAGAGAGGTGGTGGCATTTCACCGTATACCACCAGTGCTGGATCTAATCCCATGCTGGTTCTTAATTTAAATATATTCTATATTATATATAGATGACCTTATTTTTTAAAAATTATTTTTCTAGTTGTACAATTGCTTGTCCTGGTAAATAATTTCATCAGAATATCTTCATATCACATCTGTCTAAATAAACATTGTGTATGTGTAAAAGCACATCTCAAAAGTATACATTAAAAATTACCATAAATAAGTCCTTGAAAGGTGACAAAAAATATTTAACAGTAGGTTATTTCTGGAAAAATTACCAAGACCTGTGAAGACCAGAGTTTCTAAAACTGTTTGCAACAAACCCAAACTGGCTACCATTGCACCTGCTTTAACAGAGGGTATTTTTCTTTGCAGAAGTACCTGTCATATTACCATATTTCTATAATCTGTTCTTCCCTCAGTAAGCATTTCTAATATTTATTCATTTTACTAGGAGCTAGGGAAGTGTATTCCAAGAAGAATGAAATCCAAAAAATGTAACTGTACCCCAAATTTAGACCAGTCACTAAAATGCCTGGCAATAAACATAAATTTGAAATGTAGATTTTGAAAATTATTTTCTTTTTTAAATTCCATAACTAATCTTAATTTCTCTTCCTCAAACTGTTTTTCTTTAGAATGATTAATGCAGTAAGTTGACAAGAAATCCCCAAGGTCATGAATTTAGCAAGACGAGAAGAAACTCTGCATGTTGTACAGTTAAGAATTCTCAGCTGTAATAACCAATGCTTGCAAAAAAAAGAGTAATGAGATAGATATCAAAACTCATCTTTCAGGCTTTAAAGCAAACTCTAGCTCCTGGGACTTAGAATTCAGTTTTTATGGAAGTAGATTATCCTCTCTTTCCATCTTTATCTACTCTGGGGTTTTCCTTTCTCAGATATACGTCCTGTGGCTACCTCAAGGGCAGATTATTGTATTGGATAAATTGTGGCTCTGATCCAGTATGATGTTTACTGTACTCAGACTGCATACACAAGTGTTTATATGTTTCCTGTACAGTTGCAATAATTTCTTAAATCTGCTCAGAGATTGTGGGAGGTGCTGTCAGGAAAAGCAAGAATGTGAGTTTTCCTGAACTGTAGTCAGTGCTCTGGCCATGCTGGACGGTATGAAAGGCATGTGTTGTGCCAGACACTTGGGACTGTCTTTTCTTTCTCTGACAGTGACTTGGTAACATCTCTTGTGGGCAAGTTTTAAAAATAATGTTACAGATTTATGTGTCCAGCAAGGCATTTTAAGACTTTTGGCCCTTTGAATACCAGTCTGCAACACTGATTGCAGCCACAACTACAAGCAAGCACAATGCACAAGCATTGTACAAAGAGCATGTTGTGAAACATTGTTCTCAAGTGTGGTTTTATCTTCAGCTCTGGTTTATTTAAGTCACTGAGAAAATGAATACATGTACATTTTGGGCTGGGTTTTCAAAAGGTCAAAAAGAGCACCAGGCATTTAACCCTCCTGGAAACATGATGTCCTGTTGATGACAGCGTTATCAGCAAATTGTACCTCTTTTGTGGCTGCTGATTTCTTTGAAAAGTGTGGCCTTCAACTTTATTAACAAGGTATAATCAATCATTTCTTTCAATCTCAGTGCTGGCTTATTTCTGAAGTGTAACCCAAACAAGCGGTTTAGATCAACCAGCAATAGGCCTTGTTATATGAGAACGTTTGGCTAAACTAGCCAAGTACCCTGTGGTAGCTCCAAGTACCTCTCCCATAACCCTAATGGAAGTTCACAAAAGAAAGAAGGAATTGTTAAGAAAACTGGATTTGACCTTGAAGGGAAATGAACAGAATGTTTATAAAGACAGAATTTGTCTCATTTCCATTTAGATTTTTTAAAATACCGTAGCTGCACGCAGTGGTAGTGGCTGGAAGCAGATGCCTTGTGAAAGGTATGCAAGGGCAAACATACAGCAATACTTTCCTAGACTGCAGCAAATTATATTTGTGTGTCTCATGAACCAAAGGTAATACCTTTGTATTCAATTGCCCTTTCATGACGATTTTTTCATGGGCTTGTCCAATGATGTCTTTGAAACCATATAAAATTTTAGCCTCCACAACATCTTCTAAATGCGTACAATTTGAGTTATCTGCTTCTGCTTTGAAACAGCCACTTGCTAGTTTTGTCTGATGTTTCTTCACAGTTGTATTCTGAAAAACAGTGAACAACTGTTTGCTGTTCCCTGCTCTGTAACACAGTTGGTTTCAGAGACCTCTAACATACCCCTCCTTTTTCTCCAGGCTGAAATTCCCAGACTATTTCATCATTCTGGACACAAAGGTTGTCTCCCACCTTAGCCATTCCTTGTCACCCTAGGCAGTACTTTTTGAAAGTGGTACAGTCTTTCTTCAGAAATTAGTTCATGGTTGTTTAACATTATAGCATACTTACAAGAGTAATGTTAGAACAAGGTGAAAACAGGCAGGATCAAATAAATTCAGTTGAGTCATGTAACTACTTCACAGGGATATCATACCAAGAAAATACAGAAACATACAAACCAGCCAGTAGACAGAACTGATTAATGTAATGTTAATGTTGACATGGGAATCACACCAAACACATTTAAACAAATTTATTCACTAATCACTACAAAAAGGAAAAAAAAAAAAAAAAAAGGTTTGGAACATAATATTTGTTATATTTTGTCTCTTCATAAATATTTATTCTGAGCACTACATGCATTGGCTATTGAGTGAAACCCCAATACAGTCAGCATTTACATGCTTTGAATCATTTTAGTAAAAAAGGCTTGGAACTTCTTGCAAGCAAAACGCATGCATACTTGCCAGCTGTATTACACAGCTTTTCTGATATACACATCTCACCTGAGTTCAAAGCTTCATAAATTCATAAAAGTTTGGTGTCACTTGTCAGAAAAGAAATGAAAAGAATGACTCACAGATGGCATGAATGTCTTGGTTCCTTTTATTTGTGATTTGTATGGTATATTGTGATCTACATTCTGCCAAAGGATTAACAGGCAGAGGTGTACACAGAGCTTTGAACAGACTGAATAACAGCACGTGTAAATGAAATGGGCAGTTACATATGTGGTTTGACATACAGCTTCTCCATTTATTTATGACACAGTGCTGTGCATGCCAATTCGTTATGTAATTTTATGTGTTCTTTGGTTGCTCACATGCTTCTGTACAAGTCCTATCTGCTACGTATGTGCTACAAATTATTTCAACACTCATTAGTCTTTAATTGCAAATACTGCCATTACAGAGTATGTTATATCTTTAGGATCAAGGGCCTTAAGGTTGCTGCAAAAGTACAATCCTGTCATAGGTACAAACCATGTCTATTGTGCTCTTGCTGCACCAGGTACTAGGGGAGTACTGCAAGATCTACCCCAGATATCTGGCCACCTTTTCTGTACGGTTCTGTTTGTCCTATCCCACCTTTTTTGCTCAAGTTAAGACTCTGGTAAATATAGCTATTGTATCATAGAAATGTTGGCTGGAACAGTTCAAGCTTGTCTTCAAGAAAGCATAGTTATTGTGGGAACACACCCTTGAGGACATCTGTTAAACATAACATCAGGGGTGGTAAATAAAATTGTCTTCGTTGTGGACAAACACTCTGAAACCAGAAGGTCTTCTTGATCACCTGGTGAAACATCAGCATAGCTCTTGTCTTGTCCACAGTATTGTCTGTGGAATTGTGCTTAAAATTTGCTAGCTAGTGTGTCCTCTTGATGTCACATTTTTCTCTGGAAGATGAGATGGTGCAGAATGTTTGTCCCTTTGCATATGGGTCTGCTTTCTGGGTTTTTTTCTTCCTTATTTTTTGAAAGCAGGCATAAACAAGTGTTAATAAGTATTGATGAAAAAGCTTTTATGGAGCCAGGGCAAGTGGGAGGCACAGAGGGAACAAAGTCAGTAATTCAGGCTGTTTATGTGTTTGAAGGCAGCTATCCAAACTGCTCTGCATGCATTATAGCTCCCCAGGTGAACAGCAGCACCATGTCAGTGTTCTGGTTGGCCCCTGCTGCTCGAGTGCTCTGTGAGGGCTGCCGAGAGCTTACCAGCTTTCTTTGAGTCAATACTATTGGGAAGGAGATAGATAAGGGAAAGAGACATAATGTAAGGACAGCAAAGGGAAAAACTGAATTAAACACAAAAATGGCATTTAAATTAGAACATCCTGATGCATGTTCCACAAACATTGTTCGTATGTTCAGGCAGCACTCTGGTATTTTGGATTTTCTCAGCCTCAGTTCTGTTCTGCCTCACCTATGTTCTTGCCTCCTGGGCTTTGTCATATCTTTGCAATAATCTGCTCTGCCTGTCTCATCCAGCAGTACAGATCTTCACGGGTGGTGGTGACGTGAAATTCTTTGAGCTCTGCTGCCCTGAGCATCACCAGAGAGTTGCCTCACTTCAGGCTTACACTCACATGGAAAATCTCTTCTCTCCATTAATAATGAGCAGTGGAAAAAAAAACTGAAGAAAGTACTAAAAGGCATAGGTCTCAGGCCCTTATACACAAGCATTTTAGAAGCTTAGGGTGTCTGAGCATTATTAGTAAAATAATTGCAAGATGAGTCAGGAGGAGAGGAGAGGTCCACAGGGGGAAAGGTCTGCAAAATATTCCATAACAAAATGGAAAACAACCAGAATTCAGGTATTTTTTTCCAGGCACACTGCTAGGAAAAAAGCCCCATATCTCTGAAACTGTTCCACAGACAGTGTTACTGTTAAACAAAACAAAACTCAAAAAAACCAAACCCACCACTATAATTTATTGGGATCTTTTGCATAAGGTAGCACTCATGTAGGGAATTGAATCCCCTGCGTAGGACAATTAGTTGCTGTCCAGATGGCAACAGCACTGTTGCAAGGGTCTTTGCAATGGTGTCTTCAGCTGCATCAAATGAGACTCTGAACTCCTGTTCTGCTGAATTCTTGTAAACCAGCTGGTCCTATGTGCCCACTACATACCATGATCCTGTGGCACTGATTACTTTAAACTGTGCACAAAGCATCTCTTAACTGTCTTAGCTGGCTTCAAAGGACCATTCTGTGTGACCATTTCTGCATATGCCAGAAGAGTATCCAAAGACCATCTGCAGCTGAATCCACACTACAGCAGCGACTGCCTGGGAGGAGCCCACCAGCATACCCTGTTCTCTACTTGGCATGTTTGCCAATGCAGTTAAGAATATAAATAGTTCCTATCAGGTTGCCTATGCACAACAGGGGCTGTGCATGCGACAATCTCCAGAACTGTACAAACAAATTCCCACCTGTACAGTTCCTTTAAAGAATGAAGCACATACTTTGTTGTGGAGGCAGCTGGGAGTTCAGTCACTTTCTCACAGGTCAGTGCATTCTCTCATCTGTGCAGTATCTAGCTAGGGAGGTCGTGGATCACCCAGGCAATTAATGACTAAGTTGATGGGTTGTGTATACAGGCATAGCCTGATACCCAGCTACACCTGTACTGTAATGGCAATTTCCTTCTTTTATCAAAATCATCACTGAAATTCCACAGATTTCATCACAGTAGTAGTGTCTATTTTTTATTGTATTTGAATAAGCATGTTTGTGCTTGAACATTCTGTAAGCCTCTATTTTATCTGGAGAATGGATGCTTCTCAGTTTTTCACAGTGTTCTTATGCAGAACATCCTCACCATGATGATGGGCCTGTTTTCTTGATCCTGTCCATGTTACAGTATTTCCTGATGTGGCTGTCCTTACTTCTTTGTGATTTTCCCTTTCACTTCCTGCTTTTCTCTGTCCAGATGTCTTACCTACTTGTCATATTTGCCACTTCATGACCATCTCATGTGCCAGTTATTCTGCCTTCCTATTGGTAAAAACTACTCCCCTCATAAATGTCTTTAAGATTCGTCTTCTTCCTGTTGTCTTCTCCAAGGCTTTGTTGTGCTGTTTCTCAGGCATTCTCTCATTGTCCCTCAACCCTCCTGCCCTCTGGTCCTGCCTGTTCCTCTTTGGAATGGCTGCTTTCCTCCTGCACTCTGTGGAGTGGAAACTAACAGACCACGATGCTGTGCTACAGCTGCAGCTGGGTTTCACCACAGAGCACTGAAAATGTGGAGGATCTTCCTTCCTTCAAGCAGTCCCCAAGGGATCTGAACAGTCTTCTCCTGTGTGGAGCTCTGAAAGAGGGCTGAAGCCACCAACAAGTGAGGCTACACTGGCTTTCCCCATTTTCCTTCTAGTTTAGAACAAAGGAGATGTGATTCAAACCTCCTTTCAGTATATAATTTCTGTAGATGGTCTTTCATTATGTACAGTTTTCCTGCTTTCCAGAGAAATGTGGAAAGGAAAAGTTTTCACAGCAACTGTGAAATGTAAATATGTTTCACTCATACCTGTGAGGTTATCTTTACACTTCTTGAAGACATTGATAGAAGTTGTATGACCAAAACCCTGTGCAATATTTATACCTTTTATTATCTAAACTACCTATGAACACTAAGTTTGACCAGTGTTTAGATCCTATGCATTTAAACAATTCAGCACTTTGTAACATTTCAGCACAAGGCACGTTATGTACATTAAAACCATGAAGAAAGTTCAGAACAGAGTTAAGTTTTTGCATTGGTTATTAGTACACGTTGGGATATCACACCAAACTAAACATAATTATCTGCTGTAATTCTAGGCTAGTATTCAAACATGCAACAGCCACATGGTAAGCAGATAAAGGACTGAATGTGCAGATTACATCCTGTTTAGATGGCATATTGAATACATAGTACTCATGTGATCCAAGTAGTGGCATTTAAATTTCAAGTGGCCTTTCAAAGCAGAAGATTAGCCCATTTACTAGGAAAAAACCACAATAATATTAAAAAAAAAAAAAAAAAAGTTGGGTTTTGCCATTCTGCCAAGAATTTCAAGTGATTGACATTTGATTACTGGGATTTTTCTCATAATTAATCATGGTGGTAGTTGTACATTGTTATTCAGATTTAATCAGTAAGAATCAAAATAGTTTTGCAGAGGCTAAGCCACTTCTGTAAAATTACCAGTGAATTAGATGTTTTGTAAACTGGTTTAATATTGAACCCTTAGGTAGTGGAAAGACAGAGGCAGAAGAAAGTTTTCAGTTACCAGGCAATGCTCAAATGAAGAATGTAGTAACTGTGTGAAAAGGTGTAGCATGGAGGAAAAGGCTTAGAAAACAAACAAATCTAAAAAAAAAAATGTTTTGCAAAAGAAGCAAAAACATGGGAAGACCCAGTCAGTCCTAGCAGAAGCCTGCTGGATTGCTTCCAGTGTCCCTTCTGGGTTAAGGATAGCTCTAATTTTTGCCTTTGGAGTAGTTGTTGGGAATGGACAGATAAAAAGTCCTTCTGTATAAATTAATTAAGGAAGATTTCTTTCTTATGTGTATTTGTGTAATTATTTTTTTTATTAGTTTGGTTTGTGGGACTGGGAGTCCCTTTGGTCCCACAGATTCACCTCTAACTGAAGTAGATTGCAGAAATCTTCCCTTGTCTTGCTTGATTTTTTACCTGGTTATTTTCAAACACAGTTGTCTCTTTTGGAACCAGGTTAATGACACGATGGAAGTGACTGTTTACAGCTAAATAATGCTCAGAGTAACACAATAGTTAGAGATGGAGCCGTAGATTATTCCTTCCCAATGGCTGGATACATAGGGCATTTCTAAAATAATAATACTCTCAAATTCCTTTCAATCTTTAGATTAAACTGTTTTAAAGTAGAGTTTGTCTAAGGGAATGTATCAAAAGTCTTGATTTTATCTGGCTTAATATAAAGCAAATAGCAGTAGTGTAATTACTCTGGTTGTGTTACAATTTCAACTGCTCTTCCAATATCACTCTTTTGTATGTGTGCTCTCACACATTTGCTTTCTGAGTGTCTCTTCACTCTTTCTGGCCCAAAAGATGTTTGTATATTTGTTGGAGATAGTGGAATATGCATCAAACCTGTTGTTTATTTTCTTAGGATTTGAGTTTTTTGAAACAAGTGCCAAGGACAACATTAATGTCAAGCAGACGTTTGAGCGACTTGTGGATATCATCTGTGACAAAATGTCGGAAAGTCTGGAGACGGATCCCACCATTGCTGCCAGCAAGCAGAACACACGGCTAAAGGACACCCCTCCTCCACAGCAGCCCAACTGTGGCTGTTAATGCAGCTATCAGCGACAGCAGCTCCAGTGTGTTCTGTTGCCAACAGAGTATTTATGAATGGTCTATATGCCTTTATTTATACTGTCTTATTAATTCATTTGGGAGAAAAGTCTTTTATTTTACAGCTGGTCGAGTATGCATATGGAGATGGAGAGGTTATTAGTCTGAAAGGACGATCCATTTTTTAGCATCTGGCTTTTGCATGCAGGATGGCTATTAGTTTCTCTTTTCTTTTTTGCTGTTTTACATTACACTAACTTCAGCTGGTGCCATGTCCTCAGACCACATTTGCCTAGAATTGACGCTTGCTTCATCAGTTTCAAATTACATAGTTGAATCCTTAGGGTAATGGCCAAGGTGTTTTAGAATAAGCTTTCAGATGCCCCTTATATTTTCTCCTGATTGAAAATAAATTTCGAAGCATTCCTCTAGTGAGCCCATCCCTCATTCTGCCCAGATCATTTTTCTAAGGGACACTTCCTGGATCATATTGCCTTGGAAAATCTACACATTATGTTACGTATCCTGGCTGATTGGAAAATGTGGAAGTTAGAAGTTCGTTCCTGGACCCAAAGCAACCAAATTTCCCTGTGAGTTTCCAACTGGATAAGAGTATTCAGTGCAGACCATCAGAGATATTAGGTACTTCATCCTGTTTGGGTAGCTAGTGTGTTTACATTTCCATGGGAGTTGCACACCTATCTAATACTTTTCTGAAACTGAACTTAAATTTCTTATTCTATCATTAAGGAGATCCCAGTAGTACCTACCCCAGTAATGGAGGGTGGACTAGCTCTTTACGTTTCTACCTGCATGAGATATTAAACACACAGGTCTATATTACTCCTGACAGAAGCAAATCCATTATGTTCAGTTGTTCATGGCCAAAAACTCTCTTGTCATGTTGCTGTCAAACCTCCATAAGTTTTCAGGAACTTCACCTGTCATTCAGTCACTGAGACAACCATCAGAACACTGGCCTGTATGTTACCCAGACCTATTGCAGAAGTGGTGCCAGTGTCAGTGAACAGGAGTTTGGCCTCATTTTTAATTTGATGAGAACATCTATTTGGAAAAGACAACCAGAATTTCACAGAACTTTTAAAAACTTTAGGAGTAATAAAATATTGTCAACATTTCTTGCGTTAGGCTGAATACATTCATAAGATCAGCAAAAGGCTGTGTAGATAGCAGAATAAAGTGCACAGTCTTTTTTAATAGTGTTAAAAATTATTCCTATTTCACAGTTTTTGAAAGTATTCCTCTAGTAATTGTTGGCAGTTTCTTACATCTGTGCCCTGGAGTACTTCATATAACGGCTTTACATGCACCACAGTGACATTTTTTAACTAAGTAACATCATTGAATAAGTATTAACTGTTTTATTTTTACAATTAGACAGAATCTGGGACAAGGCTGACATTTCTTAAACTGTATGCAATGGCAAAAATTGGAAGACAAAGAAGGGAAGTAACACAAGGTACTGCCAACTGCTCACAACTGCAAAGAAATCCCTCTACACACAACTTTTTTTGAAGGTCATTTATGTAACTCCTGAAACACACTAAGAGAAAATGGTCACTTTTTTGGGTTGGGGTTTTTTTTTTTTTCTGATTAAATAATCTACATACACTTTGACACAGTAAAAATTACTTCCAAACAAGGCATATTAGACGTGTACAATGGATATGCCACAGGGTGTTACATTGGCTGCCTAACTTAAATGAAACAATGTTCTTTCTTCAGTCTGGGCTTGTAAACCATGTCTGTCCTGTTAACTAGTTTACTTAAGCACTTATTTTCCTAGAAGACATGGAGACTGGACTGCGTTTGTTTACTTCCATGGAAAGAAAGCACTGTCCATTTTGGGGCTGATGAGCAGCCAAGTGGAAAATCATGTGCTATCCCAACCATAACTCTGCCTTTCTCCGGGGATGCTGCTTTTCTCTCCCCTGTCTAAGGCAGAATGCTGATAACTGTGCTGAGAGACTTTCATTAATACGTCTTCACCCAATAGGTACCAGCTGCTTCAGAAAAAGAAGTTGTAAGAAGCTGAGGAAGCTTTGTTTGAGATGGTAGGAAGTTTTCCATCCTTTTCTTGTTATGTGCAGTTATTCCCGCAGTAGAAAAAGGATCAGGGAAGCCTTGAGACAGCACACAGATTCAACCCTCAAGTCCTTTAGGAAAGGTTTCGTTTGTGTTATTAGTCTGAGCCGTCTCAGGCAAGGCGAGGAGAGAGGAGGATGTAGTCACATCTTACATGAGCTTGGCCATATCCTGAATCATGCAGCATGGCTAGAAGTGCAAGTATTCTTCCAGCTTTGCTCTGGGATGCTTGCTGCAAAATGGTCACCTCCTGTGCACAGTGTAACAAGGAGAAAAGATTCCAAGATGCCCCTTGCGACAGCCACACCTTGCCTGCACTCTATTGCAATGAATTGCAGACCCTCCTTGCCTCTTTATGACCATATAGACTCTAATCAGTGTTAGCAATACTTTATTAGCATATATCTTTTTAAACAAACTGAGTGATAGATAAATAGCTCTTTACTTACATAGGATTAATTAATTGCTTTTCATTTTACATCAAAAGTCTGGGCAGAAGAGCAACAGCAAAAACAAAGAGGGAGAATCTCTCCTTTGAGTTTCTGAGGCCACTAACCTCCCAGGCCTCCAGCATGTCTGACCTTCTGCATGGGATGGGGAGGATGGGGAAAGCAGCTGCCTGAGGAAGGTTGCTCATCACACTGCCAGCTGTGTGTGAAAAGGCTCGTCTGAAGTACAGCAGCAGAACTAGTCAGTATTGAAAAACTCCTAGGACCTTTGTACTGACACTCAGATATTGTCACAGAGTTCAGAATTAGTCAGTTTAATTTTTAAGATGTTCACATCAAATCCTCGGAGGTTTTCAAGATCAGACTGGCTAAAGCCCTGGGCAGACTGCTCAGACCTCTTAGCTGAAACTGTTTTGAGCAGGAGGTTGGAAAAGATGACCTGTTGATATCTCATCAAACCCAATTTATCCTATCATCCCTTCCTCTGAAATTGAAAATGTGTGGAAGTACACCTTTTCTTAACAATCAAGAGTTACCAGCTGTTGGAAAAGTAGGCTTTGATTTTCCATCACAGGTTGTCTTTTGAAGCCACAGCCTTCACAGTGATATTGAATTTTCTGCTGTAAAGTTTGGTCACATTTAGATCAGAGGCATCATGATCTCAGTACCTCTTTCAGCTGGAACCCGGCTATCGTAGAGAAATATGAGGGACAGAAAGGCTTTTGGAAAGTAGCTTACCATCCCTTCCCCAAACATTCTGAAAATGTGGCTTGAATTCTGAGGGAACTAGCAGGACTGGGATTTTCATTCTATTTAAAATTATGCTTTGGCCTTTTCATAGGGCAGGATATCCAAGGGCAGCCTGTGACAATCTAGTTCAGCTCATTCAACCTAGTTTGGCTCCTATTGACTTATGTGGTAAAACTGATATTTTCTTAAATGCAAGTAGAGTTAGGCTGAACAATTTTGGAAATCCCATCCCAACCTGATCAAAGGCCAAAATTTAAACAATCAGTGGCTCATTCTTCACACATACCCAACAGTCACTGATTATAAATTGTTGAAGGAGACAAGCAGGATTTGGTTAGATCCCTGATCTATCTGATATAGGACAGTTCTGTCAGGAGAAAGTACCAGACTGAACAGAGTTATATTTTAATGATGGAAGAGGGCTGGATCATTAAATTGAAACCTGGGGTAAGAGATCCAAAACTACTTTAAGCCTCATCACAATTCTTGGTGAAAAAGTACTCACACACTTTGTGCTAGTTTGTTGTCACTCCCAGCACAGAAATAGGACTGAATGTCATGGAGCATTTTTGGTCCAGCCACGGATAAACCCTTTAGCTGAGCCTTAGGCCACTTGGTGAGATACAGCAGCTGCCACACAGAGCACATTAAGTTTCTGAGATTAGATGCCTTTGGGCAGAGGGTCCTGAGCTCCATAGTGCCAGCTGAACTACACAATCCATTTTCCAGGTTATGATCTAGACTAAAGCTTTTAGCAGCAGGCTAATCCTGTGCATGGGTAACACACCAGCTTCATCATGCTCTGGCAGTGTCTTGCTTGCTGCATGCTCAAACTAGTACTCAGAAAATGCCTTGGGAGCACACAAGAGCATGGGATGTGACTGGTTCCTGCGGTGCCTCCTGGTACTGGCCTGATGAAAGCTAGCAAGCCCGGCTGGGTTGAACCTTCCGATGCGTGTTTTCAGTTCTAAGAGTTCATGTTCACAAGCGTTCTAACCTTATAACACAACTAACTTAATACTGTACCTTTTTGTAGTTGTTGTTGGTGGTGGTTTGTTTATTTAGACCTGTTTGTTTGGTGTTTAAAATACATATGAGTTAGCCTGATTTTCTGTCAAAAAAATACTCTTTTGCTCTGAACAGCTGTGTATGTGACTGTTACCTGGAACTGTTTGTTCCTTTGTGCTTATACTTAATGTAATGCCTAGAGAAACTACCTGAGCAACTACATTGATGTGGCCTTTCCAGAGCACCACTCTGAAAGATTTTCTTCGCAGCCTGCTCAGCTCTGTATATTCAGCTGTACCACCTGCACCTTCTTTATTTAAGGAATGAATTGCTATGTCAGGGTGCACAAAATCTGCTGGAGTCTGATCCCAACTTTGAGAATGCTTGGAATTCATCATTTTTAGGACAAAAATAGTGGTACATTACGTCTGATGGTGATGCCTTCATTTCTTCAATAGCAGATGAATGATGATGCATTTGCATTCCAAAAGAAGCCCCCCTCCAAAATTCCACCCCTCCCCAGCTAACCTTTTCTATATTTGTTTGTAAGAGGCAAGTTTTATTACTTGCATTTGTAAGGGCATCAAGTAAATTAATGTTCTGCTGATGAACAGATTCCTCCTTGGCCTGTGTCCTATAAACAGACACACAATGTGTGAGCCTAGTTCCTCTTTAGGATGTGAGACCATGAGTATGTAAATCCTCATAGATAAAGCCTCAGGGGGTGTAAAACAACATGTCTGCACTTATGCCAACAGGGGAGTGAGTTGCATTGATTTACATGATTTAATCCATACACTCTGGCTCCAGATTCTCCTTCGTTCATCATTTGTCAAGTCTCCCTTTACAGATGAAACTTGTTTCAATTATTTGAATGATTTCTACCAGTTTTCTTTATTAAGGGGTAAATGTAGTTTGCCTATGCAATTTCAGCTCTCATTTTCCTTTTTTTCTTCTTTTTTTTTTTTTTACTTTGTTTATCCATGGATTTTCATGGAAGCAGAAATTCTAACTATACATAGCAGTACATCTTTGACACTCATTCAGCTCCTGCTGTTACTTGTTCATGGTCAGTGCAGCCTTCCCCAAATGCCACAGTGAAATTTAGCCATAAATTCTCATTAGCACCAGAGATCAGCTTGGTGACATTTGCAGACCATAGGTTTATTACACATGGTTCCAACAGATGTAGATGGCTTATCATGTGTAGAATAAGGTGCCTGGTATTTGATTTAGGGGGAAACAAAAGTCCTAATCTTCTGATAACTTCAGGGTCATACATAAGATGCAGAAATGAAAGCTACAGATTCCTTACCACTTCTTGTGATAAATTTCCTCAAGTAATTCTGACATGTACCTGCAAGTAGTGTTGAATGAAATGTTTGTGCTGTAACTCCTGTTTAATATTTTGTCAGTAATGTCAGATGTGTCGTGGCTCAGTTGGAGTGTCAGAATATGTAACCTATATACTAGTGTTCGTGGAATTCAAATGTCTTAAATGTTGCATGAAAATATGTTATAAAAATAGATATGTTTTCTATTTTTGAATACCTCAAAACTGAGGGATAATGGGCCAATAAGTGCAATATTTAATTATTTACTCAGTGTATATAAACTTGTGTGAAAGGGAGAAGTGTCATGTATGTGTGATAAGCTGTTGATGATGCCTGCGTGGCTTAAGATTTCCAGTAGGTGTATGTGTCTTGTAGTAAAATTTATATAGTAAACACTTTACCAGTGTAGTGCAAGAACATTCTTAAGTCATTTAAACTATTTTTCATATATGAAACAATGGTAAAATATATTTGTATGTTTACTGCAAGTGCATGTCAATTTTACTTTTACAGTTGTGAGTGTCCTTTTTGAAAATTATCTTGTTAGACCAACACAAACGGGACAGTACTTTCAGTCAGAAGATACTTGCAACCATTTCTAAATTATCTGTGTGTATTTTTAAAGCATGTTCTCTAGAAGCATTAAAAGAACCTCCTAGAGATCAGCAGTTACGTTATTTATTCTTAAAAATCAGTATCATGCTTTGTCTGCCCATACTGCAAGATATCATGTGAGCATGTTTTCATTATCTGATACAGTTAACTCATAATACTTAAATGAAATACTAAATAGGAGTACCCAGTACTCTTGCAGATGACATGCAAAACTTCAGTTGGTGCCCTGAGTTAACATTTTTTTGAATTGTCACTTCTGCAAATTTTCTTAACTTTTCTAGATCCTAAAAGTGAAAGATACATCCTTAAATATATTGATCCACTCAACTGTTACATGGTCTTCACTGTTCAACAACTCTACCATTAGCAGTAAAGCTGAGGTATAAATGGAAACAAAATGTAGCCCAGAACTTAACCATGAAATTAAAAGGAGACCTCCACTAATTTCTTTTTCCTTTCCTGTTATCCTTGCATATTTCTAATAGTTCTCTAAGCATACAAGCAAGATCATCATTATTCAGCTAAACCCTTGGGTACATTTGGGACCTTAAACCCTGAATCACTGATCTGCCATCATGGGTTCCCAGCTGTGCCCACAGACTCGGCAGAGAGAAGTTCACTCTGTTAATTCTTGCTGCATCTCTGGTTTCAAAGGAATGTGTCATCTGCCTTAGGAATTTGCTAAATAGGTCACTGATTCTGAGCCAAGGGGAGTAACTGGTTTTACTGAACAATATTCATAACAAATTATTTTCATTAGTACCATGTTAAAAGGTAGATAAGTAGACTTCTAGTTTGATCCAATGCATTTTTGTGACAATGTACAAGGTTGAATTAGGTTTGGGGGTTATTTTAAATTAGCTTGATCAGGAAAAGAACAAAACTCTAAGACATACTGGAAACCAGTATCATGGTTTTCCTTTGCTATGTCATCAAATAGTTTCTCTGAGAAAGCTAAGTCGCCAGAATGCATTAAGTAGCACAGGACGTCACTTGCAATTATGTGAGCAGCCCTTAAATTCTCCCTGTTTTTATACCTTCTGCCATGAAAACTTCTGCAAAATTATACATACCAGAGTGAAATGAAAATGTACGTTGAGAGAAATTTGGGTTTGCTTAATAAAAAAATGAAATTCTCAACACCTTTGTAGCTGAGCAGCTGACAAAATAAGTCATAATATGAGATGCCACTTAAATACAGAAATACAGGCTGCTACTGAACTGAGGGTGCTTTAGCTAAACTTTTTATTGCTAAGTGACCTGACTATTCAAGGACTGGCAGATAATTTTACCCAGCATTTTTATTATTCCTCATAAACATGTGATTACCTGTACAGGGATAAATGCTTACCTTGAAACTACGTAGCTGTTCTGGCTCCCTCAAGCTAACTTGCTTGTCTAGTTGTTCTTGAAGAAAAGTTGAAGTACTTGCGTAGGATACATTTGTGAGGGGGTGAGATTCAATCTGTCCCTCCTCCCCCAACTTTTACTGCAATATAGTTACTGTGGTTCTAAAAAATATGTTAGTTTAAAATGCTGCTGGGTGATAAATTTTGTGAATCTTCTGCATACATCCATGGGAGCTCTTGTCTGAAAGTAAAGTACAAGTTTTATCCATGTGCAGAGTTTTAATTCTGTGTGGACGTAGAGACCATATGTATTCCATTGGATATTCTGTTTGTATGTGACTTCTGTATTCCAAGTGGATTTTGTTTGTTTAATTTTTTGTTGGAAGGTTGGTTTTTTTTTCCTTTTGCAATTATAATAAATATTCAAGAGACTATATTAATGAATATGTCGGCTGTGGTGACATGGTCTTAACTCCCTTCCTCCCTCTATTTATTTCATTTCACATATTAAAACTGGGAAAGGATTACTCCACTTTTGACAAAATAATGGACAACGATACCACATCTGCAATAATTAATTTCCTTAATATCCTCTCAGTAGCACTGGTGAGTTGCAGTTCTGTTTGAATACCACAGAAATCACTGGAGTCTTTGTCCTAGGAGTCTGCAGGAGAAAGACTAGGCATTCCCCTACTAAAAGCACACTGTTGTCTCAACCCACACACTGACCCTTTAAAATGGTGCAAAGTTTTTTATTTTTACGTTTCACTGTATAAACTGCTAAAAATCTGTGCCTTCTGGATGCTGTTATTACTTCGTCGTGTAATCTTAGCCCAAGTGAGCCGTCTCAATTGTTGTGGGTGGTATTCCACACAAATTGTGATATATCACTGTCCAGGTGTTGCTTTTTTCTAGACATACACATGCCCCTGTGCTAATTTCAGCCCTTCTGTGACTCTTTAATTTATTTTCCCTTCACTTAAGTCCTAATCTTCAACCAATCTGTTGAACAGGTCGCATCCTGTGCTCCCCAGATCCTGCTCGCAGCAGTCCACCTACAAACTCCTTTAGCATGTTCACTCTCATCGTTCCACTGTGTTTCAATCATGTTCCATTTTTTCTAGTATATTACATTCTTATCTACAGAGTAAGCATTGTCTGATTAATGCCTAGTTCTCACTCAACACCGAGTGCTTCCTACCTTGCTTGGGATCCCATATCTCTAGGCAGGTTTCTGCTGAGGAATCTATCCATGCAGCTCATTGCCCTCACTCATAGAGCTTCTCTTTCTGGGACAGACTCTTGCCATTGACATACCTCTGAGAATGAAACTTCTTTATTCCTCCCAGCTACCAACAAAAGCAGTGTCTTCTCCACCTACTTTCCGCATGCCATTGCTCTGTGAGATTTGCCCTGATGTACTTGCTTTGCCTACTAGGATGAGTGGAAGACCAGAGGATGAAGGACACGAAGGGGAGGATAACAGGGCAAGGAACAGATGACTTCTGACAGGTACCTTGGGAATGAGAGGATTCTTAAATTGCTGTTATTTTTAGTATGTTGGGACTTTTACCATATAGAACTAGAGTAGAGAAAATCACAGATGGGTAGATGAGAACTGTGATGTACTAGTACAAAACCTGTCTCAACAGCAGGTGTTTCTTGCTCAAGAGTACCCATTTTTATCTTCTTTCCAGTCAGAGAAGCCTGGAGACAGAGGAAGATAGTTCCTAACCACCAAAGAACAAGACGTCAGGAAAGATGCTGTAAAGGGGAGATATAAAGTGGCACAGAATAGATTCCCAGCTTTGAGTAAGAAAGGGCAAAAGGCAGAATGCCCCAGTGAAGAGACAGTGGATGACTTAGCAATGTGATCCATCAAAATCAAGAAAGACAAACTTTGGGCTTACACCTGACAGAAGAGACTCTGCAAGTTAATGAGAAAACTGAGGCAGTTTAGTGCAAGGAGCGTTAGTTATTTTTTTGTTCAGATCTTTGCAGCTCTTGAGCTGTAAAGCAAAAATCTAAGGTTCCTTCAAAAATCTTACCAACTGCCTTGCTATATCTGTTTGTCTGTTTGCACTCATGCAAGATCCTCAAGAGCTAAACTGTAAGTCAGAAGATTTACAGTTTAACTGTCTGACATCAGGAAAATATATGCTTTAAGCCATGGTGAACTCATTTTATCAGTGTCAGGCACAGGTGATGGGAAGCTAGTGTGAGGTCCCATCCTCAGTGACATCCTAGCCAGTGGGTCTGCCTAGGGTCTGGTCCTCAAGAAGCTGAAGGTACTGGAGGAGTTGCAGGATTAGGAGACAACCTGGCCAAATGAATGACCAAGCCTAAGGGTGGCTCAGGCAGCTCTGCAACCCACCACGGTGGTATGGAAAATGAGACCAGAGACTACTCCAACTGCAGAAAAAAGGTGTTGAAAGGCCAAAGATCTGAACCCCCTGTCATTCAGAAGATAAAAAACATCTTGGAGAATTAGAAACTCTAGTATTGCACTCTTCACTTCCCAACAGCTGAATGAGGGGAGGTTATCTGGGGCCTCCTCTGAGCAGGAACATGATCTCCTGAGGAGATACTGCGTTTTTCCTGATATCCAAACATGTGCGAAGGGCATGCCTTGGGCAGTCAAATTGTCACTTCTAATGGCACAGTGCATCTAGCCCGATACAACATGGCCAGGTGGAGACGTAAGTATACTCATAGCAGGGCAGCCTTGCTCTGTGGCCTCTGTTGGGCTCTCTGAGGCCCCAGGAAGTACATGTGCATTTGTTCCAAACCAATGCCTATAGTTAGAAAATAGATCTGTGAATAGCTGTAGAACGTCCAAGGATGCCACGCAGGACGTCTGTCTCTCACCAGCCTCTAGAAAGTTTTAAAGCTTAAATAAGGTTTTAGGAATATAACATCAGACAACCATTTTTTAAAACCCTGTCCTGCTTTTCTTTCAAGGTGGTGTACCCTAAGAGCAAAGCTGGCCACAGCACATTTTCACTTTTACCATTATTTTTAATACTCAACAAAGCAGAAAAAAGCTTAGCCCCTGACCCAAATACTGCCAGATCCTTTGCAGGTCAGCAACACACGGCATGCAGCTTGTGCTACTCTGCATGCTGCCCTGCCAGCCTTAGCAGCGAGGTGGCTGTCAGCTCAGGCAACAGCTGGTGGATGTCTCAGGTGGAACTTGCCTTTGAGCCATCTCTTTTATTTCTGTTGGGAAACAACATCAGAAATTGTGTAGAAAATAAAGCCCATTTCAAATTGCAGTTTCTCTTTTCAGTAATTGACAATAGGAGGAGGAGTTTTAGGATGCCTTCCCTGCACGAGGGTACATAACCATCCACATACCACCCGGCACTAAGGTTTCCCTGTATAACTAAAGCCAACATACAACAAATGTTACTCTGTGCCTATGCAGGATAAAACCATCTGCACTAGCATTATTGACAAGCTGGTTAAACAGCCTCCTTTCACCTTGCAGGGAATAGGGACCATCTACCAGGACAGAGGTACCTGGTGGCCATTTCAAGGCTACAGGAGGTCAGTTGACCCAGGGCCCACACAGGATTTCAGACATAGCCTTTCATTTCACGATTCCTATGCTTTTGGTCAGTAGAATGGCTGCTATCAACTTTTATTATATGGGTGCTTTCCATACCATTGTATATTGGGACATAAGCACCTGGCCCTGGAATGAGAATTTTGGTCTGGAAATTGCCTAATTCCCCTTCTGCATGTGATTCCCAGTTTTCTTGCACTAATTACTTTCCTGAAATATAGTAATAGAGATCACTGAAATATTAGAGTGGGGATTTTTCCTATTGCATTAGCAGATAACATCTTCATTATAACATTTCAGAGGGAGCCAGAAAAACAACTTAGTAACCTGCTAAGCCTTCTCTCTTGCATTACCAGTCTTGATTAAAGGTAATCCAATGCTTTCACAGTGCCCTAATGCAGAAATCACTAACTCAGAGTGGTAGGTGCCTGGCAGCTGCTACCAAAGCAAAATGGAGAAATCATAGAATGACATTTTGGAGATGTGCTGGCAACAGACTTTCCCCCTGCATTGAGCTCACTGGTGGGCTAACCTCATGAGCTTGGGTCAGTGGCCTTGGTGTCTCAATGCTAGGCAAACAGATGCTTTCTTCCCCATTCACCACTTATATTCCAAAGAGAAACTGCGACGTTTTAGTGCTGGGATTCTGGGAAGTGAGTCTTATTTTTTGGAAAATGCAGTCACATAACCAGAAGAAACATTGACTGTAACAGGAAAGGTGTGGATAAACGCTGCACTCAAATAATAAACCACAGCGTTACGTACATCATGATGATGAGAGACAAGCCACAGCAGAAGGCGGCAGATGGGCCTGGATAGTTTTGATGACCACAAATATCATGCAAAGCCACTTCCAAGTATGAGCAATGGAAACTATGATCTTGTGGGCAGCCCCTTTCCTGGTTGCCTGTTTGTCTTCATCCACCCTTCACAATCCATCAATGTGGTTTCTGAGCACTGCATTTGCTTGGGAAGCGCTGCTCCAGCCTGACAAGCGGGGAGTTACACAACTCAGCTAAAAGAAGGGACGGAGAAATGGAAAGGAGAGGGTGGGTCCACAAGAGGTGCACTAAATCTTGGTGTAAAGGCAATACTCTTCAGGAATAGGAATAAAGTTAGTAAATCAGGAAAAACTTAGTCCCTCTATTTTAGAGGTCCCAAGGCTTCTGGCAAGTCAGAGCTCTGATGTGTGCCGTTGGTAAAGCTTGCCATAGGTCTTACACCCTGGGCTATGCACACCTGGGTACAGAGATCACACAGGGTGGTCACTAGGACTTGTTGCTGCAGCCCCACACTGTTGTGATCAGCACGGCCAGACATCAGATTAGTTGGGTTATTTCAGCATAACATTTAACTGCCTGATGCTTTTGAGTTCATCTAATCATCTTGCTTTCTCCCTTCTGCCTCAGTACTTTTCTTTCAACTGAAAAACAGATGCCAGAAATGTCTTTTGACTGACCATCACTTCTGGTCTCACAGCAAGAACCAACCCTTGTGTTACCCAGCACCCCATACAGGTACTACAAATCTCTCCCAGCTCCCTCCCAGCCCCTTTTTTCCTCACTCCCCTTAGGAAAGAGTGGCAGGTGCCTTTCTGCTGTGTGGTTTACAATTGCATTAGATTGACCTCTAATGTGTGCGTGCCGCAAACACACCTCACTGCGCGTTGCAGCCATTCAGAGCCACCTGACAGGGCATTGTCCTTGGACATGCCACCTGCCAGATGGCAAGGGGAGACACAGGCACACAAGAGGGGAAAATTAACCTTGTTGTATTAAATTGCATAAAAGAAAGCAGCTGAGAGGAATCTGGATCAGAAGTGACTTTCTTGACTGTGCCTGCAGGCTGAGGGATCACTGCTGGCCTTTTCCTGCGCCCTTGGAAGACCTGCTTGCCAAAAGAGGTGGTTGTTATTCATTATTTTTGCATTTGTTATTGGTGTTACTGTGATCACCAGGGCACTCACCCACCTCCCCATATTACTTTTGCCTACCTGATTGGAAGCCATTTAGAAAGGGGCTGGCTCAGAAACTGATCCCATCCAGCGGTGACTTCAACCATCAAAGCTGGGGTTTTTAGGAACACCACAGGGATCTGTACTGGGAGAAATCAGGAGACAGGGTAGAGGCTGAGGTATACATAGGGCACGGTAGGCACCAGAACTGACCCTGGGCACAGCCAAGAGGCAGGATGAAAAGGGGCAGCTTTGGGGTATGCAGCTGGATCTAGGCAGCAGCAGGGGAGGTGGCAGTGTGGCATGGGCATGCAGAGCTGTGTGGAGAGCTGGTAAACACCAGGACAGGAGAATGTGGGCTTCAGGGAATACCCGATAAAGAAGAATATGAAAAGGAGGAAAGAGATGGAGGAGCTGGGAGAGCGTCCTGCTAATGGGAAGCAAGAGTGGAGTCTCACCGCAGAGCTGCTGAGGACACCTGTGCAGCCACAAGGGCTTTGAAGTTGAATGTCACATTGAGATGTTCATAGAGTCTGGAAGGGCTGCCCGATTTGGTTTAGCAAATGTGTACTAAATACTTTAAGACTGAAAATTATTTGTTTAACTTACTTAAAATGAGGACAAAACAAGTCAGAATATGACAAACCTTTAAAAAGGGCCAGGTCTGGGGGATTAACAGTCTGAACTTCTGTTCAATGAAGAAATCCCTTTCTTAAATAAGCAAATTTTTTTTTCCAAAGCATTTTGCCTTGGGAGCAGTTTTCTTATTTCAACTGTCACGGGAGGAAGCTTCCACCGTTAACCCACCCGCTCAACACCAGGCTGCTGCTCAGCCTGGTTGGGCAGATGGGGCTGCCCCAACACGGGAGATTCACTTTCCCATCGCTTTGACCTCCGCAGCTGGGTGCCAGGATCTGAGCACCGAGCCAGGCTGGCGTCCCGGCTGCGGCGCTGCCCCGGCGCCCACCGTGGGCCACCGGGCAGGCAGGCATGCCGCGCAGCCCCTGGGCACGGGGCGGGCAGTGGCCAGGAGCTGCCCTCCCGATCAGGGCAAGCGGTGGAGCGGGGCCCGCCGAGCTCCAGCACACGGCGCTGCGCCCAGCGCCACCTGCGGTTGCTTTGCCCATCTTGCCGTGCCTCACCCCGCAGCTGCGTGCCCCAGGGCCCGCCGGAGAACAGGCTGCACAGCGCAGCGTCACTGCCCCCCGGGGACAGCCCAGCTCTAAATCGAGAAAGGATTCTGTGAAGCCTGATTCTGACCTGACCCCTGCCCAGCGGTTCCCGTCGCGGGTGCAGCGGGACGCGGCCGCCCCCCTGCGCAGGCGGGGGGCTGCGCCGCCGCCGAGGCGGCCAGCAGGGGGCGCGCCGGAGCCGCCGCGGCGCAGTGCAGCCGGGGGGCCGCCCCGCCGCCCCCCTCGGCGGCAGCCGGGGGTGCTGTGCCCCTTCCATCCTTTGCTAACGTTTTCATACATAGTTCCCGGCAGCTTGCCTTTACCTGTGTGTACAGCTCTTTCTCTCTTTTTTTTTTTTTTTCTTTTCTTTTTCTTTTCAGAAGAGGGAGAAGGGCTGTTTTCTCCACGACAGAAACGAGTGACCTCTCTTAGCCACGATGTGGCGACAAGGCTTTTGTTTTTTAGCTCGGTGCTGTCTGCTGAATCCCTTGCAGATAGCTGTATCTGCTACCTTTTACCTGTCCGGATCCAAGCGTGGGAAAGATTTCTTCTCCACTCCAGCCCTTCCCTCTTTTCCCACACACACCCCATCCTGCTTCGCCTGCAGCACACATTTTGACAGCAGCTGCTAATGGTTTTCCACTCTGTCTTTAATTACAGATTTCAATATTGTCATTCTTCTAATTTCCCGAACCATGGGTCTGAATAGGCGCCTAAAAGCTATATATTATATTGGCTTCATCCCCTCTATTGTCTGGTGCATAGTGGGGTTTTGTCCATACTCCAAGTGCGTCTGAGATGTCTGCTTATTTTGTTAAGAGTTGCTACTTAGGTGAAGGGGAGGAAGAGCAAGAAACAGAAATACTCCATGCTATTAGCTTTCCCAGATATGTGTAAATAAAAGTGATCCAGGATGCTCTCCCACCATCCCTCATGGGTACCCTGGTTTCTGCCTCCCCATGCAAATTCAGCACCCCTGTGCTCCACCAGCCCTGACACCATCCAGGTTGTCAGCCTTGCTCTGAGCACCGAGGGCTAGAAACTCCCTGGAGAATTAGTGCCAAGAGACCCTTTAAAAATTTCCTATCAGCTTTAAGACAAGACATTATGGTTCCATAGCCAGAAACACCTCAGCATTGACAAGCTTGGAGGCTTACCCAAACTTCTGCATTTTTTCAAACAGCAAGGTTACTTGCGTATTTGCCGGTGCTATCAGGTGGGCTCACAGGGCCACCCAAACAGGCTGTCCTGTTCAGGTTCTGCAACCCAGCCAGAATCAGGAGGAGCTGCTGCACAGGTCCCACAGCCTGCAGTGACCTGGGCAGGGGCTGGCAGGCAGAGATATCTTCCCACTGGCAGCAGCTGCAAAGAGAAAGCACAAAGGGAAAACACAGCTTTAATCTGGGCCCATGATGCATGGTGTACTGTTTGTGTGAGCAGAGGTTTCATGTCTGTCCTCCATCCTCCCCATTTCTTGTCCCTCCTCTGACTCCAGGGACAGGAGTGGGGCAGAGCCAGTTCCAGTGGGGAGACAATAAACATCTTTCCCCTCTTCCTTGCAGCCTCATGTATCCCAATCTCCAGGGTAGAAAGTATTCTGACACGCCATGGAAAGTGGCTTTGCCAAGACAGCAAAGCAAGGAAAATCTATGCAGTGTAGATCAGATGCTCTGTAGCACACTATGAACAATCCCTTGCTACCTTTGCTTTGCCACATGGCACGCATGTGGTGCGTGAGGCTCCAGTCTGCAAAAATGGTGTATCCCACTGCTAATTCACATGATATTACTGCAATTCACAAAAATTCTAGGTCTTCTCTCAAAACTCTAGCCCTAAGACTAACTCATCAGAATGCTAAAAAAACATCTTTACATTTTCCAAAGTATTTATTATAGAGGTACACTCGCAAACCTGAATTTTAAAGGCCACCAGACCCACCAGTGAAATAGCAGGAACACCAAATATGTTTCTTGTTAACTCGTCGTCCAGAGGAAGTGGGCCCACTCCTGACCTGTGGTTGTCCATATGGGCAGTACAGTGGCTGGGGATGTGGAGAGTATGTGGACAGACTGGCCCCGCTCTGCACCAAGGAGATGCTGTGGATAGCTCAGTCCACTCCATCCTTCCATCTGCCCCAAACCAGGTTTGGAGGCTTTGGGCTGGCATTTACACTAACCGGAGGTTTAAAGCTTTGCACAAAAGAGCAGAGCTGGCTGTAAATGCTCATCTGACATCCTCCCAAAATATCAGGAGAGCCTGCCCCATTTCTGTGTGGGAGAAGAGGCTGCTTCTCTCCTTGCACCCCCGACATTTAAAATATTGCAACCTACTGATCTGCCCCCATTCAGCCAGAAGGCAGGCTGAGAAGATGTTCACCTCAGGCAGATGAAGCTTGATGCTCCTGCCCTCACCAGGGAGCTGTGCAACTTCCCTGGCCTCAGTCTCATGCCACGGGTGAGGTGGGCGGGCAGGAGCACAAAGGCTCCCTTCATGCAGTGCCTGCTGTTTTCCTCTCTTAAGGTCTGTTGCAGACAATGCAGAAATATTTCTCAGCAAGGATGCATGCAGGTTGTGAATCCCAGTGCTGCCTCATGACTCCTGAAAAGATGCCGACCTAATTTCTGAAGGCTTTTGTGGGAGGAACATGTGCTCTTGCCCTTTGTATGCCAAAGTGGCTGGGAGGGACAGCTGAGGGAAAGGGCACTGCTGATGCTGCTACCCAAAAATATGCTCACAGAGCAGGGAGCGAGAGGAGGTTTTGTGTTCCATTTATGTTCCATGTAAAATCAACTAAAGCTATGGATTTCTCCCTCCCAGTCTTCCCCATCAATTCTCATTTAAAGATGTGACTCCGTTCATACTCCTTTTCTCCCCAAGGGAGACAGCCTGGCCCAGCCCACAGCCACAGACAGCTCTGTCAATGTCTGGCTCTGCTAGGGCTGTGTTCCCAGACCACAGCATCCTGCCTGAATATGCCTGCAGCAAGTGATTAGGAGAAATTGTTCAGCTCCAATTAATATAGCAACGGCAACGATCATTGCCTGCAAGAGCATGAAGCCTTAAAAACAGGAAAAGCAAAATCCAGAAATGGCGACAAGATATAGCAACTCACTTAAGGCATGAGTCTGCTGTGCAGTGGCTTTTCCTGGGGCAGATTGCTGTGACCAGCCAAGGGATTTGCCATGGCCACTTCCACACTGTCGTGCCCCTGCATTTTCTTGCCTATCAGTTAGGCGTACTGTCAGTCAAGGCTTTCTCTCTGAACAGTGTCTCCAGGAGAGAGAACTTTGCTGTAAAAGCCTTTTGTTCCTGGCAGGCCAAGAGTGACCTGGGAGAGCTCATCCCTGCTCCCAGGCCGTCCTCATTCTGCCTCCCCTGCAGTTTCCATGCACCCTCACTTCCTCAGTTTAAACAAGGACTGACCTGCACGGCCTGAGGAAGCAGCATGGGGTCTCACCACAGAGCAGAGCAGGGAAGGTCCTGGGTGTCAGACAGGGGGAGATGCTTGCAAGTGTAAGGGAGAGCATGCCAGACTTTGCAAACTTAGACCTCGCTCAGAGACGTGGCAGTGAACAAAGTAATTCATGAAGTGGCTGGGTAAAGGAAATGAGAATTATAGTGTATCAGGTATGGAGCAGGTTGTGAAAGTTTGCAGATATTGAGTGAAAAGTGCAAACAATAAGCAAAGCTGAAACTGAGAACATGGGAGCTCCTTCAAAAGCAAAAAGTTTAAAAACCAAACGCATTTTGTTTTTCATACCAGGCACCTCTGTATTTGCTCCTTTTTGAGTGAGAGAAGACGCTGCTCTGCTGCCCTTCTGCAAAGGGATGCAGAGTTTTGCAGGCCAGGGAGGGCAGGGTGATAGAGGTTGCACATTGTGTGACCTGGGGTCATCCATAGTCATGTCCTGCACCTGCATTTGATGAAGGACTTTGGAAACCTACTGGTTTGTGTCTGGCTCGATAGTCTCTACAACAGAACAGCCCCCAGGGACAACAATGCTCTCATGAGGTCAGTTACTCCCCTGCTGCCTGCCCTCGTGCTGGGTGAAGATTACTTTGATCCAGGCCAAGGAGCTGCAATGGCCCAAGAGTGACTTTGCACAGAACTGCTGTAGGATCTGGTGATCCCAAGGTCCTGGAGATGCATCTGCATCTGCAATGGAAGCAAAATCTGCTCTTGATGGAATGCCTCTGCTGATACGCCTGATACGCCTCTGCCGATGGCTGGAGGGCCCAGATAAAGTCATGTGAAATCTTCAGGCAGCAGTCCCTCCCAGGGAAACCCTGAGCAGAGACAAGCCTTGCAGGAAGAGAGACATTACCTGTCATGTTAGTGGAAATTCCCTTCCTTGGATTCATGGTTTTTTACTGTTAGCTCTCCCAAGTTCCTTTAAAGCTAAATCACATACTGTCATACAGAAGGAAAAAGAAATGCCTTTGATTTGCCATAAGTTAATGCTGACTGCTATGCTGGAGTGTTCCATTTCTTGATGCTGAAACAGATTCTCCCACAACACACCACTTCCAGCAGGTACTGGCTTTTCATAGAGTTTCAAGTGACCAATGTCTCATGACAACTTGGCTATAACTCTTCAAGTAACAATAATTTCAAATATCTGCTTACAGTCTTACAAATATTCTACAGTCTCTTTAATTGTCCAGTACCTAGGTTGAAGCCTCTGGGGTTTTTTTTATATTTTAGGGGTTTGGAGGTTAATTTTTTTATCTGTGTTATAGCCACTTAGTGGCCATCAGTAAATGCCACTGTTTTCAGGTTTAAAACAGGAGGAACTCTTCAGTGAAAATAGCTGTGTTTTGGCTATCAATTATTGTGATGACTGTCTCTGAAGCAAGTTCACGGTGTGCAAAATTCTCACTTTTCAGCAAAGCAAAAGAACCTCCCAAGAGAATCAGTCTCCTCTGCCATGACTCTCTGGCTCATAAACCACTTTTCATATGGCCGTCGTGGAAAGTCTCCAGAATAAGAAATTTTTAACATAATCCATTGACACATTTGTTAAATGGCAAGTGCTTTCCAAAATTTTTACACCGCTACATGACTTTTTAGTTCAGTTGATAGGGTTTTTTTTTTTTATAAGAATAGTTTTGAGTCAGCAGAGCAACACAAATTGAAGTCTACTAACATTATGTGCCTTGCCTCTGCAAAAAGATCAAAATCTACACAAAAAGAAAAGCAGTGTGCATAAATATCGGTGTTCAACACAAGACAACAGTAATTGTCTAACACAGCATAGCAAGCCAATGACTGCATATTAAATGTGTGAAGTCTGATTCATCTTTCATGCTCATAAGCAAGAATACCTCAATAAATTACCTACTGCAAGGTTAGAATTTTATTTCCAAAAAGGGCATTTTAGTGCTGCTACAAGCAGAATAAAGGCTGGAGTGTGCTGGCCAGTAGGTGCTTTAGGATACGGTAGTGATATAATGGTTAATCACAAAACCCTTATTCATTTAAATGCTGATGATTACTCTCACCTCTCTATTTATATGCATTGAGATCTGTGGGTGTGCCTCAGGTGCATCTTAGTTTAAGATTTAGGAAAAAAAGGTGTGCACAGGAGAGAGGAAAGAGGATCAAAAGCTGAGCTCCAAGGAAGAAGCATTGCCAAAGCCTGTGCTAAAACAAAGCAGAGCAGAGCGAGATACCAATGCAGCCAGGTCTGATGTAATCAGATTCAGGTTTACTTGGTTTGGAGAGGAAGGAGGATGTAAGCAATAGTCAGGAATCACTGCAAGAAGGAATCCGTGCACTTCTCGCTCCTGTACTTATTCAGAGCCTTCAGCTGCTCCTGCATTGCCAAAGTATCAGGGCTGCAGCTGTCCAGACAAGTGTCCATGCACCATAATTTCATAAAAGGCTGAAGCTATTGGTAGTCTGTTATTGTCTTTCTGGTCAACCAGAAGCAACCACATTGGTATTACTTTTCAAAGGCCAGTTTGTTGTGTCAGTTCTCCCGTCATATTGCATAGGATCAGGTATGTGCACCATCCACTTCCTTCCCCAAGACCACTTGCACCAAAGCATTACCTGTATATGCTTCACTGTGTCCTTCCTGAGCTCCAATGAGGCTTTCGAGGAACGCACATTGTCACTGTGCTGTTACTTACCTTAGGATCCTCAAAGATGCCTCTCTTTTACCCACAGAAATCCCCAGTCAGATGTACTGACCACAGATCCCCAGACCACACTCATATACCCTCCCTACAAGTAACCCCTGCTCTAATCAGGAGTTACTGAGCTGCACCATGACAGCTGTACTGACCAGTTCCTCACTCAGCATGGAAACCCAGACATTCGCACAATGTAGAGACTTCAGGTGGGATTTCCTACCCCTCAGTAGGTTCCTTGTGCCCTTTCCCAGACAACCAGGGACGTTTCTGTCTTGCCAGCTCAGGCAGGACTCGTGCATACAAGTGAATTTCACCGTTGAAGATGAGGATTAGTGAGAAAATTAATCATAATGCAGATAGGAAGCCTGTCAGTCCACCTCTGAACAAAAAATTGCCCTCTAGAGAAAGAAATCTCTTCAGAAGATGCAGCTTCTCCAAAAGGAACAATAAAGTACTTTGGCATAAGCGGGTAAAAGAAAAATCTTCCAGCTACTTGAATATCACACTGAAAAGTTTTTTTATTTAATCAAGCACCGCTTTGAGTAACTATGTGTGGTTCCAAAAGCTGAAAAGGTCAGGTTACACCATCTAACCACTCTGCAGCCCTCAGAGTCTGGTGTGGATAAGTAAATGAGGAAGGAGCTGGGGATTTTGGCTTTTCTTAGCTGAATGACTCTGAAGTCGAAACCTCAAAAGATTCCTGCCTCCCCTTTCAGTATCTGTAGCATTTCCGTCACCAGGACTGACAGTTTCTTCCCCACCAGATCATGTCACTGCCTTTCACCAGTGGATTCACACATTATCTGATTCGTATGTGACAAGCTAACTAGAACCTGTCTTTAAAATAGGCTTTTATGAGTCATCTACCATTCAGCCATGCTCTCCGAAAAATACACTTTAAAGACATAATACAAGGGCATGAAGAAACACTCTAAAAACCCCTGAATCATCTCCCCTGACACTATCAGTCTCAAGCAGTCCAAAAATGCTGCATGCTCCTGGAGCAGTGGAGCCTGCTTTAAACACAGAGAGCACACCTGACCATGGCTCAGGGCTAGTTTATTTTCCTTCAGGATGACAGCTTCAACGAGTACCTCTGGAAACACAAGTCAGATATCAGGGCAACTTGTCCAGCTTCCCACTGCTGCCTGCTGGGCTACAAAGCCTCACATGTTTTCCTGCTGTAGGAGCTGCTAAAAGCTAGAGATACTGGGGGGGGGGGGGGGGGGGGGGGGGGAGGGGGGAGAAGGAAAAAACCCGTCACATGCCCACAAACGTGCAATTTTGTTCCACTGTTCTGTGAAATACTTTCAAGTATTTCAAGCTTTCAGCTTGTTTTCTCATGGTGACACTTCAAAGCACATGTTTTCAGTACATAGAGAAAAAATTTTCATGAATGAATTTACTGCCCTTGACTTCCCGAAAGCAAGCCTTAATCAGTTTTCCATGGCAGGCGTTTAAAAGGCTTCATGTTTCTAATGAGCCTTGCATAGCTTCAAGTGGAAATAAAAACATCCTTTAGGTATATAAGTGTTTCTAAACACACACCCTGAGTTCTGCATAGCCAGATTTTTACTTTAAATTGATTGAATTAGGTTAGGATGAGGTGCCACTGCCATGCCTTAATGCAACAAGATGTTGGTTGTGTTGGAGGTGATTCAACAGAAGCAATGAGCTAACTCCGTAATACTCATTCTATAATTCCTTAGGAGCCCAGATTTCCAAGGCGCATATATGATTCCAGTTACAAAACAGCTAGATGAAATTTGCACGTGCATGGGGGATCCAGGAAGAGCAGCGCTCTACCGACACCCCACTCTTAAGCAGTGTTTTGAATGTCTTAGTAGTTTGTATTGATTTTGGGGAAGAACCACACCCATCTTTAATATCAATCCGAAGTGAAGTCATTTCACACATAGTGGCTTACAACAGTTCTGCCAGGTCACAGCACGGATTCAGTCCTAACCATAGCCTCCTTGAGAATGTGCTAAAGACATCAGCTTCAGCTCCCTGTTTTGTTCCTGACATCGTAAATGTGCTGAGCGGGGGGCAGGGGGCAGGCCAAGCTACAGATCTCAAGCTTTTGCAGGGTACTGAGGAAAACGAACCCATGAAGCTAAAACATCTGCTTGCTTATGCTTGTTCACAGCATTGAGCCATGCAGAGAGCAGGGACTTATGGCTATGTGTTATGCGCATCCATTTGCCTCTTCTCCCTCCCCCCAAAACTTTCAAGTGCTTACTATTAGAGTAAGTTGTAAGCAAAACAGTCCCTGGCACAATTTTTGGTTTCACACCAGGATGTCCTCTGTGTGGCTGAATTAAAAGCCTGGGTCAAGATGCAACACCGCTATGTGAAGTCAGTCTGAGGCTGCTGTGGAAAAAGCATTTGTGAAGTTGGGCAATGGATGTCAGTCCAGAAGGCTAACACCAACAAAAGAAACTTTTCCCCACAGCATGAGGGAGCTGAGGCCAGCACCAAGTGTCCTGGACATAAACAACCCAGTGTTTAGCTCTGCCATGGTCAGGCTGATGACAGTATGCCACAGAAAAATGGGGCAATGGGGTGTAGTATTCTGTCTTGGACAGGCTGGCACAGCTTCCACTGCTTTAATGGGCATTGCACACACTCACCTGAGAGTCCAACATGAGCCAGTGCAGGCTAGCAAAGCTACCTGTGCTTGCCTTGTTCTGCCACTGCTGCTTCTATTCACAGGTATTCGTATCATCAGGTGTTACAGCAAGAAAGCGGAAAACCAGGAACTACCTTATTTCCCTCTCTATCAAAACCTGTCACTTCATAAGCCTCCCCTCATCCCCTTTTTCTTGTCAAGCTTTCTTGTCAAGCTACATATACCTACCCAGAAGACAGAGGTGAGAAAAGAGGGTGGGAGGTATTAGTTGTTGCTTCACATGATTTTGCATTAGCATGTCACCAGCGTATCAGAGGATGCATCAGAGTCAGGAATAGCAGGTGACTCACACAGGCAGTGTGCCTGTGCTTTTGTACATCCCTGGTTCAGGTAGCATATTCACTCATGGTATTTTACGTATCACACAACTGAGATGGGGGATTTGTCAAGGCTGAATCCACCTGGGGTTGGCTGTCAGTGTGGGATCCCCACTGATAGGTTCACAGCCTGCTTCCCTCACTTGTTGAGATGAGTTTTCCTCAAGGCATTCGGTACCTAGAGAGGTGTACTTGCTGCCTGGGCTGGGTACAGAGCAGCGAGGCTCTGCACGAGGCAGCTGCCGGGAATGGTGGGGCCCTAAGCCATGTGTCCTACTTGCAAGTCTGTGCAGCTGCACCCATAACACAGAAGGGCAGATATCACAGTGTGCGTCTCCCTGGGAGGAGCAGCTGCACTGGCATAGCTATGGCTCACAGCACACACATGCCCTCAAAGAACTTATTCAATGGCCTGTGCTGCACAATTCTCATCCTAATGCATGGACTCTGATCTAGGTCAGCAAACTTGCTTAACAGGGTGGTAGCTGGCACAGGCTGCAGGGAGAGCTGCCTTGTAGTCATCACTTTTTACATCCCTGAAGGAAAATAGGTCTTATGACACTGTTTTCTCTCCCCACCCCCTTTTTTTTTTCTTTTTTTCTTTTTTCTCCCATGCAGCAGAAGGAATCCTTTCAGACACAGACAGGATTTCCCAAGAGTATCTTCCTCTGTGTCAGGTGTTTTGCTGCAGAGTCATGAGTGTTCTGGAGACCTGGTGGCATGATCTCTTCTGACTCAGCAGCTCCTTGCTCATTTCAGCAGCAGAGAACAGCATGCTATTTTCATTGCTGCCTCTAATTAAATTCTGGGAGGATATCCAGGACTAGCTCTAAGGCACCCAGCCATAATTTGGCTACTAGCACATGTATTCCATGCTCCAGGGGGAACCCAGGCTGCAGAGGAAGTTCATTTGGTTGGGACATCCCTCCATGAAATAGCACAGCGCCCTGAGCTGTCTCCAAGAGCTCGAGGAAGCCAGCTTGCACCACGGTGCCCTTCTCTCTCTTCCACTTCTCCAGTGCCTTGTAGGGCCTCTCCCCTTCCAATGCAAAGACCCCTGTCCAAGCCCACTGCCCTGTTTCTAGGCCACCCTGGTTCTGCGGCCTCTGTTTTCTACTTGAAATCCTCCTGTGAAGTGATCTCTGCCCTTATTCAGTTGGCCTCATCTACATTTTATCTCAGGGCCCACAAAAAATTACTTGCTCAGACTCAGTCCACCAACCATTTTGCCAGGCTGGAGGGTGTACAGTTCTGACTGTAGATGCCACCTTGCCCCACAGCTCTTCTAGGAAGACCAAGTGACCTGCCTTAGTGAACACATTCCTGGTGCCACTGGGGCCAGGAACCACGCTCCCACCCAGACAGTCCATACTGAGGCATCGTGCCAGCACGAACACCTCTTCTTTTCCCAAAATATGCCATTCAAACTCTTTCTGGTTGTGGCTATCTCTCCAAATACGGTGTGAGGAGACACAGGATCAAGCAGGGCTTTGAAGCATGTCATGTAACCTTAGATTTAACAACTATCTTTGCAGTTAGTGGTAAACCTCTGCCTGGCCCAAGCAGGCTCTGCCCTACTCCTCTTCCAGGCACACACAGATAGCTTTAAAGCAGGCAGAAGACGCTCTTGCCCCCATCAAACAAATACAGCTGAGAATATAGGCTTGAGCCCAGGTTTCATCCCTTTCGAAGTGGGCCAACAGCTTTTTCTGCACTGAGAACCAGCCTTGACTAGTTTTGACACTTCTGGGCCTCCTTGAGCCATCTCACAGTTATTCCTGGGCGCTTGGGCTGTATTTTCTTTTTTTTTTTTTTTCTTTCTGGTTTTTGTTTTGTTTTGTTTTTACCTTTCTCCTACACTGATGTTGGCCTATATATATACATATAAAAAATCTATATACATGTATAGAGAGATTTGTATAAAAATTTAAATTATAAATTCATATATATATAAATTATATGTATCATTATAATTTATATATATATATAAAAGCTCAACTTTTTACTTCCATACTTTTTTTCTCTGGTTGCAGTTCTCCAGGCAGCAGAGAAGACTGTTGGGTGCTTCAGTGCAAGGTGGTGTCCTCGTACTGATGGACTGCAGCCCCAAGCTCAATGAAAAGCAGAGAGCCTCTGTGCACCCACAGTGAACTGTCCCACTCCGTCCGGTACAGAGTTGTGGATAGCGTCAACGTGAATGTAGCTACACGCACCTGGGTGGGCAGGAGTGTGTGATGACAGCATGCCATTGATGCTGGGCTGGCTTCTATATTCTCTGATAAGCATCACTGCTGTTTGAAGCTACCTGCCCCTTTCCTCTGCAGAAATAGGGGAAGGGAATAGGCATCCAAACATTAATCATTTCAGAGCACATTTCCATGTCTTTGCACAAATCCATTTTTGGTGGCAGTGTCATCGATGATGGTAGGATTTGCGTTGCAATGGTTGAGTCATGGGCAATGTTCCCTGCGGGTGACTATGCTGTGGGAGAGGTAATTCTCCCAGGGGCACAGAAGGCAGGTCAGGGATCCCACAGGCTCAGTATCTACTTATCCAGAGTCACCAGAGGGAACCTTGCACCTCCTGGTACCTGGAGTGAGCCAGCTTATGCTTTGATGGAAGAATGGGGCCAAAATCCTCCCCTATAAATACTGCAAGTGTTTATTTCTAATGCAGCGTCAAAGATACACTTTATGGTTGAAAATACTTGCTGTTGAATAATGTTTTCCAGGAAGGAATGTCTGGGGAGGATGTTTCTGGGAGACTTAGGGCCACAAGAATAGGTTTGTCTGTTATGTTTCTGTTTGTGTTTATCACTCGTTATAGGTATCCATTCCAAGCAACATAGTAAGACAGAGATGAGTTGCCCCATCCTAGCAACAGTAAAAAGAGTACGATGAGGCAGCCCTTACAGTGCCTGACTGTGGATAACTGGCTAGCTGAAAAAGGTCACATAGACATAGTCCAGCTGGCTGGACAAAAATGCACATCGCTCTCAGCTTATCTGAAGTAAAGCAAAATACACTGTCTTTGGCTGTCCTTGTTACACAATAACAGGAAGATTTTGGTGGGAAAAGAATGTTGCAGGTGGGAACAGAAAGCTACAGAAGAGAAACTAGGGGTGGGCTTGGTATTTAGGCAACTAACCAATAATGAGCTTAACTTTTGTAATATGTATGAGCTAATTATAACAAGGCATAAAAGGTGACTGTAAGGGACAATAAACGAAGTCTGCTGATCACTCATATTGAGCGACTGTGTCTTCCCTCCGTCGCAACAAATGGCGCCCGAACAGGGACCCTAGAGAGGGCTGAACCTGCGAGCCACGGCTCGACGGGGATTCGGGTACCGGTGCTGAAAGCAGCGCAGGAGGCGGAAGGGCACAGTCCCCGCGCCCGGGGGCACCTACAGAGGGTCCCGCCGGCCACGCGTCGCCAAGTCTCGCAAAGGCTGCAACGGCGCTGACGAAGCGGAGCATCCGGGACATAGATTGTAACAAGGCATTACCCGGGTTATTAGCGTATGGGATAGTGTCCGGGACCCCCGCGGCAGCGGCGAGCGGCGGCGCAGCCCGGCAGGCCCCGTCCCGGCCGCGGTTTCTCTCCGAGGCGGCACCCCTCCCCCTCCGATCGGCGCCACGGCGGTGCAAGCGGCCAAGCGAGCTAACATCTGGCTGCCCCCAGAGGTCAATCGGACCCTTTATATTCGGAACCTGCCGTATAAAATCACAGCGGAGGAAATGTATGATATTTTTGGGAAATACGGACCTATTCGACACATCAGAGTTGGAAACACTCCTGAAACAAGAGGAACAGCTTAAGCTTCTCAAGGAAAAATACGGACTTGATTACAATCCCACCAAAAAAAAAAAAAAAAAAAAAAAAAAAAAAAAAAGCTTCAGATGTCACCTACAAGAAATGGGTTTCTGCCTTGAACTAGCAAACATTTCTGTGTTTAAAAAGAAGCCTTTTTGCCTTGATGGAGATAATTTATTCTGTATTCTGTATTTATGCTGTATTCTGAATGTGGAAATTGGTTGGGACTAGGAGGCTGGCTTAAAGGCATTTTGCAAATGGGATTATTATTTTTGATCATTATTGTAATAATAGTTTCTTGATCAAAACCAGCCAAAATTATTTGTAAGCATTAGGCATATCTGGAAGAGAATGCCTTTATTTGAATCAGCAGTTAAGGTGTAGTTTAATCTGAGGCTGTGGTTTTATCTGCTTCTGGTGAATTTTTGAAGTGATGAAATCAGAGATACAAGGTATACTAAGAGTTATGAGGTAATAAGGTAATAATCTAAGTAAGGGTGCTGTCTTTTATATCTACAAGTGCAACATGCTTTTATGTAGCAGAGAGAAACTTTGACAATAATGTTGCTTGAGCGAGATGTGCATGTGACAACTTGGGAAAAGGGATATCACAACTGGAGTGCAACAGTGTTTCTATGTCTGGCAGAGTGAAATCTTTCAAGACCTGAGTTTAGACAGTCTAAAATAAATTGTTAGTATTCAGAAAACCCATCTTAGGCCTCTTTTGCTTACATAGTGTTATGGAAGTCAACTGCTATTGTAGAGAATTAATGATTTTTAATACATATTAACAAATACTACTATTTTAACTTGAGGCAGTTGAGTGAGAAATACTCACGTGTAGCATTTGAGGGAATGTCAGCATAAATCGCACTTACAGTAAGACTGCATTTTTAATTACTGTACTCGTTAAGATTCGATGATGCCATAAGGCTAAGGCCTTTTATCACAGATTGGTTCTGAACTAAAAGGTGTGTGCACATGCAGATATGCACATTTGTGTTATTTTCCTTAATTGGCTATAAAATAATATAATTAGGTTGGGGACTAGGTCTTGGGAATTTGTCTATTATACTTCTGTTTGTTAAGGAACGTGCATAACATACAGCACCCATGTAGGCTTGGCTTGTGGCACAGTTGTCAAATTTAGCATAGACATTCAGACAGATAAGCAACATACTATTCTTGTGTGTATGACCTACAAGCCATTATGGCTTAGTGTGTAAATCTGTATGTAACTATTGAAAAAAACACTTATGAATGTATATAGCTTAGAACTAATTTTTCCCCTTTGTTAATTCTTTGATATCAATGAGGTATTCTTCAGAAAATGTATGGACTGGTTGGTTGCATAAGGGCAGTTGTTATTTGGACAGAAAATTGTTAATGGTCAGGGATTTTCCACTAAAATATTTGCAAATATTCCTAGTCAAACATCAGTTTGGTTTCTTTTTCGGGTTTGAGCTTGCATTAGTCCATGTTCAGAACTTTAAAATTACCTTTGAATTTTTTAAACTTTTTATATCACTGGAACAGAAAGAGCATCTAAATTAAAGCTTCAAGCTAACTTTATTTTTCAAGTATTTCAGGAATTATACTTCTGAACTGAGATTTTATAAGTTGGCTGTGTATTTTCCTGTGTTAAAACTCTGTTATTGAAAATGGTCGACCAAGCCTATGTCGCCCAAAATAAAAACAGGGGAATTGTGGATAACTGGCTAGCTGAAAAAGGTCACATAGACATAGTCCAGCTGGCTGGACAAAAATGCACATCGCTCTCAGCTTATCTGAAGTAAAGCAAAATACACTGTCTTTGGCTGTCCTTGTTACACAATAACAGGAAGATTTTGGTGGGAAAAGAATGTTGCAGGTGGGAACAGAAAGCTACAGAAGAGAAACTAGGGGTGGGCTTGGTATTTAGGCAACTAACCAATAATGAGCTTAACTTTTGTAATATGTATGAGCTAATTATAAGAAGGCATAAAAGGTGACTGTAAGGGACAATAAACGAAGTCTGCTGATCACTCATATTGAGCGACTGTGTCTTCCCTCCGTCGCAACACCTGACCAAGGAAGTGGAAGGTGTGAGAGTGTTGAGGTGAAGACATACAAAGTAGAAAGAAAGAAACCACATGGGACCAGGGAAAACAACAGTGGTTGAATGTTCCAGCCTAAAGGGAAAGGACCCATGTGTGCAGCAGAATTGTGAGTGTGGGGATTTACTCAGAGGAAAGGTGTGATAAGTGATAAACATGATGGACTTGATGAACCGCAGTTAAAATACAGTTGAGAAGTGGGTTAGGAAGAGCTGTGAGAGAAGTTGGTTTGAAGCAGGGGGCAGGCTGAGTCTGCAGCCTCTTCCAGCCCCTTCCCTCCTCCCAGAGAATGAGCACTTCTTTGGGGAAGGGATTTTGTTATAGCCTAGCTACTGGAAGAGGAGGTGATATTTAATCCCTTTCTCAGTGCCTGACGGGAAAAGGAGTGAAGGTTGGAGGTACTGTGTTTGGGGGTGAAGGTGTGGAACCTAGGAAAACGAACATGCTGCTAACACAGCCACAACGACAGCCCTTCGCCCTCTGCCTGTAGGAAAGGCTTGATGGTACAGAAAAAGCACTCGGCTATTAAAAGTGCTCCAGCTAACATGCATTATTTGAGCCAAAGAGGGTTGAAGTAAACAATGCTTTGAGCAGCAATGGTGGCAGTGAGTCCCAAGAGAGGGGTGGTAGAGGGATGTCAGTCCCTTTACCACAGATGCTGCAGCAAGCACCAGGCTTGCATGGGGTCCTGACTGACATCCAAGAAACATATTGGCCATTGCAGATGAGCAAAGGATGAGCCAAATTCTATTTTTTGACTAATTTGGTAGTTTTAAAGATGACCCTGGCAATATGGTGATGACACAGTCATATTGCCAGTGACTTTGTCATTAATAAAACCCAGACATAAACAATGACAGAGTTCTGCAGTTCTGTCTGGTTTTATCAGAGAACCTGCTCCGGTCTCTCTCTTAATTTAAATTGCGGGGAGGGAAAGTGGGAAGAAAAAGATGAGGCAGTATTTTACCAGTCACTCCAGTCTGCACAACCAGCTCTGTGACTGCTTGGCCAGCTCACTTCTCCTGCAGCTAGGGTAAACGCAGGCAACAGGGCTGTGAGCTTGCTCTGTTCATCTCAACTGAGTTTTAAATAAAGTCTATTTTAATCATTAAAATTCCATTACCTGTTTGATCCTTGAAACTTTCCTGACCACCACAATATATTTATGGAGTGTATGAAAATACTTTTAAAGTCCAGGCAGAGTTAGTTCTGCTGCATTATTTCCCCATGGTTCTGTCATTATGAGCCATTTTAAGGAATGTCTGAGCTACGTTCCTCATGTATGACACAGGAACATCCTAGCCTGTCTGCTCATGTATGCATATGTGTTTATAATTACTTTTGTTTAGCTACGTAAGTGTCTTAAATTTTGCTTCTAAGCGGTGTGCATTTTGCTGGTTGTGTCCTGAGCAAGGGGGATGGTGGCTCAGGTCTGTGCTCACCCCCCAGCTCCCTGCCCCTTTGCAGCAGAGCTGCTGGAGTGAGACCAGCCATAGCAGTGCACAGTCCCCTACCGTCGCTTGCATGGCTGGTGGAGGTGAGTTTAGCCAAAGCCTGCAGGCCTTGCCTTGAAGCTGTAAATAAACATGCATACGTTCCTTCTTGTTGACACTTTTGCAAGGAAGGTCCTTTCTTAGAGACAGCCCAGCCAGATGTTCACTCCTGATAACTGCTTTAATTGCTCCAGGTAGACTCATTAACCCAGGCACTAATGAGCTGTGCTGAGCAGCTCTTTTCTGCAACTAATTCCAGAAGAGAAACATGTTCACCCACAAACCTACACAGAACTTCCGCTTCTCAACCAGTAAAAAAGGGATGTGTGTATGTGTGTATATATATATATATATATATGCTTTTTACAGCAAGTATACATTATTTCATACATCTTTCACTGAAAATAAGCTTTCCTAAGGTAGCAGTTGTCAAAATAGTGATCTATGTACTGTAAAAGCTTTTTGGAAAGCCTTAACTCACAGACATGTACAACAAACTCCACGCTGAACTAAAGATCATTAGCTGATGTCAAAAACCAACCCACCACCCTGACATCGATGATCATTCAAAGTAAATAAACATTAACATTCTTTTGTATCAAAGGAAATTGCTAGTTTATTCTTGGTGAGGAGAGATGATGAAATAAGATACAAATGGACTAAAATGGGACCCCAATCTGCCATGCCCACTGTTAATCTGTTCACCAAGGCTGTTCACCAGGACCTGCCTTACTCTACACAGCTGTCCTGTATACATTCCTCCAAGGACTTTTTCCCTGCATGTCCCAGGAGCATGGCAACAGGAGGTCCTTCCCTTGCTTTGTGAGCAACCTGTGGTCCTGCTCTCCCAACACTTGCTGGACTTGGAGTTTACCCCTACCCTAAATGTGCTCCCAGTATTCCTCCATCCACCATCACCTTCTGTGCTCAGATGCTCACTGGGAAATAATTTCTTAGCCAGGATTATTCCCTGCTGCACCACTCTGCCCCATCCATCAGGCCTTCCCAAGAGATGCCCAGGTGGAAGATGGGGGGCCAGGCAAGCAGTGGAGACAGGGAATGGGCAGTCCTTCATCTTGCTGTAACCTGCCTCATTAACAGGCATTTTTACCTGCTAATTAGGGGATCCTCAGAGGCCCTGTGCCTCCCTCTCCTCAAACAAGCATGATTGTGTTGCTGTGTGAGCCCTGCAGCAGATGTCATGGTTGTGTTTTCTATTGGGCACTTGTTTCCCCCTCCTTAGGAACCTTCACTGCACCTTGGATGGGTGCACTTACCTTTTCTCATCTACCACTGTTAGCTACAGCAAATGGCACACATTTTGTTTGCTTCTCTTACACACTGCTGTGTGGATCTGCAGGTGTGCTCTCCTCTTTGGCTGTGACAGAAGACAATGCAGCTAAGCCCTGCCTCTCCACTGTATTAATTATTAACGAAGCTGAACACTGGAGCAGTTCAGCTGAAGCGGCACAAAGGAGCAAGGAGTGATTTCATACCCACGCTCACTAATGCTCTCAGAATAATTTGCTGGATTTCTGGGGACTCCCATCAAATCCCCCTTTCTTTAAATTAGGCACAAAACTCTACCCTGTTAGAGGAAACTTCAGTTTATCAGAAGCAGAATGGTTTGTGCATGACTCCATCAGGCCATGTAGAAACCAGCCCCACAGCAATACCTGAAATGAAATATGAGGTTTGGGATATGAAGCCTGTTTCAAAGGGGTTTGCTCTACCTATTGACTTATTTTTCACAATAAGATACTGCTGTATGCTGAAATGTATGCATAGAGGTTAGCATGTGCCCAAAGCAGCATTTCTATCTGCCATGAACACATGAAATACCATTGTGGCAGCTGGTGGCTGGCCCAGCCGCCCCTCTGTGGCACCCTGTGGGCAGCACAGCAGCCAGCTGTGCAGCTCGGGGTCACAGGGTAGCCAGCAGTGCCCCTGCAGCGAGGGTCCCCATGAGTGCAAGACCTGTCCCCAGAAAGCAGAGGGAACTCGCTGTGTGCTGCTGAGTAGCTGCTTGGAGGGGAAGGGAAGGCAGTGGGATTTCATCTCTCTTCTCCCTGAGTCCCAGAGAGCAGAGGAAAGCTTGGGTACCACTATGAGGATACCTTTTGCTAAAAGCAGCCAAATTCTAACATCTGTTCCCCAGGAAAAAAGCTGTCATTAGTGCTGCTAGCGAGGGCTGTGGCTACAAGGACTGCAGAACACTCGGAAAGGTGGCAGAAAATTGTCCGAACATACCTGAAAATAAACCTCCAGGTTTTTAAGATTGGCTGGGGGCTAGCAAGAGTAGCCCAAAACCTCACCCTGTTCACCATGCCACCCCCCTACCCCCGCTCCTTTTATCCCCACGCAACATCGTCATTGCACTCAGTTGTGGTTTTTGCCACTTACCGAGTGCAGAGCCTTGTGCCAGCCCATCATCCTGCCAGGGAAGCATCCCGCATCACCCCCCGTGCTTCCTCCCACCTAGCAGCTTGTGCAAACAGCCTGCCTGGAGCAGGCGAGCTCCAGCGCTGTCACCGCAGACATCCTACGGGGCGACAGTGCTGGGGCCCCGTCACCATCCACAGATGGTGGAGCACTGGGACCGGCAAACCCAGCAGAGCAGGCAGCCTGAGGATTGAAGCCACCTGAATCAGATATAAGGGTTGAATGGATCTGCAACATATTTTAAAAGGGCATCCCTACTAGTGTTTCTGGACAGCTGCAGGCCAGTGAGAAGCACTGGCAGGTATTAATATTTATGAAGGTGGGGGTTGCACAGGGAACTTTGGTGGGGAAAAAGTGGAAAATGCCATCAAATACTTCTGATAAAGGATGAGTTTGAGAGTTGCTCTACCTGCCTGCAAGGGAAAAAAAACCACAAACCATGACTGGTTACAAGTCATGGTGCTGAAGGCTTTTCCAGCTTGGACAGTGTAATGGATGAATTGTCCGAATACTAATGGTGTTCATCAATACTAATTGCTGACTGTGGAGGAGGTCATTAGGAGACAGCCTTGGTCTTACAGCTCCCACAGGACGGCTCCTGTGGCCCTGCCCTGCTGGGGACACTGCTTAGCACATCTGTCCTGGCCTTGCAGCGCTGTTGTGCATTGCAAACCTGAGGCTGCAGTCTGCAGCAGACAGCACAGCACACCACTCCCATTTGGGGAAGTAGGATACCCTTTAAATTTACAGACTGCTCCCTGAGGTGCTGGCTGGCTCCAAGCAAGGGAGCAGTAAGGGCAGCAATGCTTCATGACAGCCCACAGGAGCACAGCAGGTTTCCCTCCCACCGTGGCTGCTGCTGACACCACCTGGGAGACTTTTGGGGGTCTATTTCAGCCTTGGGGAACTGGTGGTTTCCCAGAGTACCCATCCCTCCAATGACTTCAGAGCAGCTGGCACCCTAACCTACAGGTTGCATTTAGCAATGAGCAGCTATTCTGGCTGGGCCCAGGCAAGTCTGCTGCAGCTCTGTGCAAGCAAGAGAACAACTATGCAGCCTGGTACACTGGTAGGTAACAGCCTTAGATCACAGTGGGTTTTTTTGGTTGAGATTTGTAGCTCTTTAATCCTTACTAGAGCAGCAGACTGTCTGTGGTTGAGATGTTCCTTGGTGTGAAGCTTTGTTCTTCGGTTTCTTCCCATTTCTCCCTCTCTGTCCTCAGTCCCCCCAGCCCCTCTGCTACTTTTCAGCTCGATGGCCCAGGTGCCCACAGCACTGCAGGACTTCAGAGGTCAGACGACATAGCAGGAAGCTGTATCTCTGCTAAGAATTGTCAAAACCCTCGGCCAGATTATAACAATCTCCTTTTCAAACTTTTTTCCTGTTTTTCTCTAAATTTCCTTGAAAGAGTTCCCCCTTCTCCTTCCTCCCTTGTGTGTTTCCCTGAAGGTTTCATACTCGACTTAAGGACAATCCCAGACATAACATTTTTGATAGGTTTCAGTGAGATCTCATTAGCTAATTGCACCTGAGGGTGGCTTACATGAGTAACCTTCAGCAAAATCGGAGGTGTTACAGAGATACTCTTCTGAAAAAATATGCTAGCCAAAAAAAAAAAAAAAAGTCAGGTGACACCTACTATATTCTAAGTATGGTCCTTCTACATACAGACATTAACTTCTTTAATTAAACGGAAGTGTATTGGAGGGCTGCACTCACTGCCCTGCGACTCTCCCCTCTCCACATGGCACCTTGCCCCTTCCTGCCACTGCCTGGTGCTGGGGCGTGGTGAGGCAGAGCCCCCCAGGAGGGCATCTGCCACTCATTTTGTGTTTGGGATGCACCAGAAACCATCATGTCTCTTTGACGAACAGTCCTTGTCAGGGAAATGATACCTCTGGCAAAGCAGCTTTTTCCTCTGGGGTTCAGGGGATGGCTTCTAATTGTAAGCAATGGAGTCCCCATGCTCGCCACCACCAGAAAACACAGCCCATGCACCAACACCAGCTGCCTACACAGCTGTCCTCTAACTTCTGAACCCATGAGCCAAATTTTCCCACATTAAAGGACCACATTTATAATAGTTTCATGAAAATAAACAGCCAGCTGGAGGAGAACAGCCCCACATGTTTATCTACCTGTGCAGGGGCAGGGTCTGCTGGGAGCTTAGGACTTCAGAAAATAAACAACTCACAAAATGTGTGGCTGTATTACGGCAAGTGTTCTCCCACTGAGGAGTCCCTGGGAGTGTGTGAGGTGGGATGCCATCATGCCACACATTGCCATGTAGCCCAACAGAGTGCTCTGGCACATCTCTGGACAAACTGACAAACTGTGCTCTCCTACTAGCCAGGCAGAGTTTCCTCCCGTGCAAGTGGTACAGTGCTCCCTCCTGCAGGGACTTTGGTACGGTGTCATTCAGAGAGCGAGTAACCAGGGAAGGGGCTAGGCTACCCTCCAGCTGGTGTTGATGGGAGCATCTAAGCACTAAGCGCAGGAGGGAGGCTTTGCAGCCTTGTATAAGAGATGTAACTGCCCACCTTAGGGGTAAGGGAAGAGTGGCGTGTGAAGCATAAGCTCCAGAAGCTGGTGAGGCCATCAAGTGCAAAGTCATTTCATGTATGTGGAAGTGAAAGACACATATGAAAACACACACACACACACACATCTGTGTACACAGCTTACTCATACTGCGAGAGCAGAGAGCAGCAGCCTGGCTCCATGAACTGCACCCAATCCCATCCTGTGGCAGAGGTGTCTTCTCCCCTGGCAGTATGCAGCCATAGACCAACACAGTGGACCAGCCCTGTCAAACTCAGTTACCTGGAGGCGAAGGCAACCCAAACCAAACATAATTTTGGGTAAGAGGAAGAAGCAGACTAGCCCATTCCTTTTGGATGCCCTCACCCCACTGGCAGCCTGGCTGTGCAGCTTAAAAAAATGAAGGGAGGCACACGTGCCACTGTCTCAGTTCAGCTGAGGAAAACAGGGCCAAGCTGTGCTGCTAACACAGGGTGATTCACAACCCTTGCTGTGAACAGCACAATGCAATGGTCGGAGTGCTGCAGCCCATCTCCCCTCCCTACATGCTCATAAGACCAGGACTCCACACTGGCATTAGGAGGGACATGATTGCCATCACCCCTAAATCCAGCGGTGTCGTTTCCCTCCTACAAGCATGTGGGGAAGGAGCTGAACAACACAGAAGGTTAAATGAGGATATCAGCTGACCGGAGTCAGTTGTTACAAGTAGAGACAGAAAGCTTTTTGCATGCAAAAAAAGTACTTTGCTATTTTGCAATAAATAGCTCTACTGCTTTATGGTTTGAAAAGCACTGTAACAGAAAAAGCCCTTCCAAACAGAACTTCTCTCTCCTTCATCCCATGCCCTCGTCCCATCATTGCCACAAAAGACCAGCACATTCTTAGGCAAAGCTACACCAAAGTGAATTGCACATATTAAATACTCTTAAGGGTAGGACCTGTGGCACTAAGCAGTGTGTGTGGCTCCCAGCACTCACAGCAGCACATCGCTCAGTTCTAACAGTCACAGTTCCCCAGGTCCCGGTCCCCAGTGAGGTACCAACAAGCACGAACAGTGAATTAAAACAGCTGATGCAGCTGCTCCATCCAGGAGCCTGAATTTGTCACATCAGCTTAAAATGATTTGGCTCCTTTGCCAACAGATGGTTTTGCCTGCTACATGAAACAGTGGACTGAGGGACTATCATGTTTCTGTCCCCACATGACCAAATCATATCTTAACCTTCTCTTCAGTAAGATAAATAGGTCATACTTCTAGAAACCTACTAGACAGCAAGATTCCAGGTTGGTAACTTATTTTTTCATTGCATTTTTTTGCTTCCGCACAAACTGCTTCTGCAAGTTATCGCTACCAAACCCGAACACCGTGATTCCAGTAACACCCTTACCAATACTGAAGGTTGTTTAAATAGTCTCCCATTTACTGCTTCTCAAGATTATTTTTTTGGTTTTAGTGCCTTACAGGCACAGCTTTGTAAGGGACATTTATCTGCAGCTGCCATCAACACAGGATCATCTCACACACACTATCACTGATTCCTTGATACATCTCTCACCTGGTAAATGTGTTTAACTGACGCTGTCTAGCCCCATGTAATGACGGCTCATACGCATTTGCTGTAACACATGCCAACTGTACTTTGATTACTATGTGTGGCATAACTTGCATTTTCTTTTCCAGCCTTCTTCAGACAAACAATGGGCTCCACTGCATAACAGAGATGCTGATGTTGTAGGTCTCTGAACTCCATGGGTGCTGGAGGAGGACAGTAAGGGCAGGCAGGAGCGAGAAGTTCAGCATTTGGAGGTAGCCATGCGATGTGACCGCTGAGTTTCTGTTCTGCAATTGCTGCCTGCACAGGTCATCAGCACTAGACAGTTAATGCTACCTGGGGCCACACGTCCTGTGCCTTCCCCCTCTCGCTCTCACTAAGGGCTGTTTACCCAGATGAGATGTTGTCATTCTCCTCCTCCCATGCTAAGGACTTGTTTGGCGGAAATAGTCATCCCACATTTTTTGTCTTTAAAACTGTGCTAAACTCTGCATTGTATCAAACAATTTTTTACTTTCTCAATGTCCATCTTGAATACATAGCTACTTCTTACCACCAGAGTAACAAGGACCTCAAAATATTTGTTTTGTAAGAAGGAAAAAAAACCCCACAGCTTTGTAGCTGGGGAACTGAGACAGACTCAAAATCAAACTGTGTTCTTCTAATGTCTATATCCAAGCCACGGGACTGCCTTTGATGAGATCAGATTATTTTAGCTGGAGGGTATTTCTCCCTGCCCAGGTCTTGCTCCCAGTAAGATGCTCTGATTGTGGTTTGGACTTCCTATCCTGCTTTGAGTTGTAGATCCCTCAACCAGCTTGACAGGAGGAAGCTGGAGATTTTCTTTACGCTGCAGGCTAAATTAAACTGAATTAAGTAAAGGCTTTTATAACATCTTTGAACTTCTGTGTTTTGGTTTTTTTGGTCCGTGTCCCCATCGTCCCCCTGTTGCTGCTCCCCCCCCCCCCCCCCCCCCATCCCCTTCCCAAGTTAAGAAAATTATTCACAGCTGGTGGAGAAACTGGGCTGGTCATTCCAGTAAACACTGTGTGCTAGCAGGTGTGACTTTTGTTTTTAATACAGCAGCGCTATCAAGGAAATGAAGCTGCAGCTATTCAGACTATTTGTCTCATTAGGAAAGAGAGGACCCATTTGTTCAAAAATACATTCAACTCCTATAGCAGCAGCTGGCTGCAGTGAAAGAGGAGATCCATTTTGGTTTTGCTCTGAAACTTGCCTATTCTGACACATTATTGCCATGCACAGGGACTGACAAAGCACTGCCAGAGGACGTAGGCAGCGGTGGGATAATCCTGCCAGCTTCAGGCTCACCAGGTCCACATCTGCAGTACCTGAGCTACTTACTCAAAAAGTTTTAGTATTGTCAACAAGAATTTGGGACTACTGCTTCCCTTCATAATAGCCATGATGTATGCAAACTTTTTCCCGTTAGGGCCACTTGGAACTTGTGAGGATCAGCCTGCCAGGAGCAACAGGCACTAACTGGTTTAGCTGCCCTGCCTGTGCTCAGTGCAGCATCCTTCATGTCCCCAGCACAGCACTTGGTAGCCTCTTCTGCCACCAAGGTATGGTTAAAAAGGAGTCCTAAGGATTCTTCTCCTTGCAAACTAACCTCAAACCCAAAGAAGGATCCAAGAGACTTAAAGAAAAAAATGACAGAATTTCTTTGTATTCAATTAGAAACTATTTTCAGTTAAGCAAACCCACCCAGACAACAAAATCCTCATGCTGATCAAGGAGGTGTGCGTGAAAGCCACTTCAACAGCTGGTCCTGCATTAAGATCACATTTTCTCTTCAAGACAACAGCTGGTGTTTAAAAAACCAACTTCATCGCCCATTTAGAGCTGAGATTGTCTGGTCAATATTTACCTATGGTATTCTTTTCCTTTTTTCTTTGTAGTACCCTAGCATATTGCTCTTCTAAGCAATGTTGGCTCTGGTTTCCTTAAAGCTGAAGTTTCATTTTCTCAGGACAGGCTGCTTTTGCCACTGAAACCAATGGTAGAATTTCCTGGAAACTGAGATTGAACGCCTTTCTGTGTAACTGTATAACACCTTTGTGGATTGGACTTCTTTATGAAATACCACATTTCAATGACTTTTCTGATTTGCCTCCACATTTATTTTCTATTATCTATGCAAAACAGTACGATGACAGAAATACAGGAATCAAATTATTCTGGAAATATGCTTTCTCTTAAGATGTCACAACTATGGGATGTATGTAAAAAAAAAATTAACTTGCAAAAGAAAATCAAATACAGTAACTAGGCAGAACCAACCCATGCTTTTATTTCCATTGCATATAAAATTTCATATGAAGGTATTGATGTACAGTACTATCCCATAGGCTGTAAGAGAGGCTAAGAAACAAGTGAAAGATAGTCATGTGCAATGATCACACAAGTTGCCACTCTCAAGACACACCCAAAGGAAAAATCAAATTAGAACAGTAACAAAAAAAAATGTTCAGGATTTCTGTTGTTATAGTGTCCCTTTTATACCGTTTTAAACAAAAGCAATCAATTTCCTTTGGGCCAGGGCTGCTAAAATCTACAGTTTGTGTCAAAAAGAAGGCTCTGTTTTTCCTTGAAAATGAATCTCTCCTTTCACCAAGTCGTCGCGTTGCTACAAGGGCTGGGCATCACCGGAATGGAGGAGAGGTATTTACCTTGCTCTGGCAAGTACACTGATATTAGCTCTTAAGTGCTCTTGAGCATTGTGACAAGTCAAACAGCAAGGGATGCTCAGTCCAACCTGCAAACCTAGTACTAGTGTTTTTGAAAGATCTAAAGGTAGGTTTACCGCTCTCCTGTAGATCTAGTGCATTATGCTATACACAGCTGTACAACCTCTTAGATTCATCTATATAAAATAAAACTTTTGTCTGCTTACAACACTAATAATGGTGTTGGAAAGCATTTCCAAGATTGAAGTTGTCTTTTATCCTATTCCATGGATTTTGCTTATATAGTGATAATCTGTGCCACTAAATAAAGAATGGATATTGCAGATGATTGTAAAAGTGTATGAGTTATACCTTTTTAATTCTAATGGTTCCATTTCCCAATACGCATTAAAATCAAATGCTTATTACAGATGCTTTCCAAAGCTGTTTCAGTGCAATTCAGTACTGGAATACAGCTCGCTGCTTTTTTTTTTTTTTTTTTTTTTTAATGAGCAAAAAATGGCTGCAATAATCCCTGATGAAAGCCTGCAAGAAGATAATCAGAGACACAATACTGTTATACTGCCAGAAGTCTGGAAAAGCTTGAACTTCCACTAGAATCATGAATGAAAGCTCATTGAAGTATCATGCATATTAGCTCATATGAGTAACCCCATCAGTTAGTAACTAAAAATATGGTAGAAATGCCCAGCCCTATCCCCACAGCCACCTTACTTTCAAATGCAGCAAAACAGAAGAAAATATTGTTTAAAGTTAAGGCACAGCCCTGGGACCAAAGACCTGCAGCTTTTTTATTGATATATCTTTATGTATTTTATACTTTTCTTGAATCTTTCATAAACAAGCTCTAAGGTGACATTGAATATATTACAGGAGAAAAAAATGTACAAGGAATATGTATACACAATAATCATTCTCTCACCAAGAGTTTCCAAATATAGCAACACCACCCTGACAAGGGTGATGTTATAAGAACTGATAATTTACAATTAACATTACAGTATGTACATTACAATAAATACATGGTTGTAAACAGAGACAAACAAGACTGTATTACAGGTAAGGTCATTTGGTGAGAAAAATGCATGGCACAAATAAATAATGCGTTTGAAAAGAATTGTCAAAGCTTTCCGTAAAATCAATTTCATTCAAGTTTTTTGAACTTCTGAATGCTATTCGCTCTACCTATATTCTTTCATTATCATTTTTTAATGACACAAAACAATTTAAGAATTCAAATACAGCATTATCGAGCACAGTAACTTGCAAGCTAAAGTGTACTGTTACAAGCAAGGTGAATTTTCTTCCCCCCCGCCCGCTCAATCCCCATTCACTGCATTTTTTTATGGCAAAAATACTCAGAACACATAAAGCCACTTGTAAATTGTATTGTTTTACAGCAGTGTACAATGCTAAAAACACACTTTGGCAAAAGAGGAAAAAAAGATTGTACAGTGCATTATATCCCCAGCTCTAAGAAATGATAAAGTTTTCTATTATTTGATTGTCCACATGTATGGGTGTGTATTTCACACTACGGTGTTACTCTCTTCATTTACTTTCCATTAGTGCAGATACAAAACCTCTTCAGGTCCCCATTGGTTCTTTTGGAATTTATATTGCTTGTCCATTATTAAGGTTCCAGGCACTCTTGGGGATTGAAAGGATTTTTAGATGGATCAGGTTCAGGAAGAAATTAAGAACAAAACCAAACAACAAATAAACAAACAAACAAAAAGTCAAAACCTGAAAAAAAAACCAAAACCCCATGAGTTCTCTTCATTCTCGTTCCTCCTCCAGCACCTTGTGTGCTAAGGCGCTGTGAGGGCTAAAGGTAGAGAAAACTATGACCTGGATACAGAAGAATGCAAAATGCATTTAAACACTGAATTCTTATCCAAACATTTTAGAACATGTTTTTATTCTAGATCTCAGATGCTTAAAAAGACCCCTGTATTCATACCTGCAAATTTACTAAAAAATTAATCCAAAGCAGAAATAATGGCTGCTGCTATCTTCCTTTGTTAAGAAATCATCTTGATTCTGTCATTTTACCAGAATTTTACAGAGTGGGAGTCTGCCAGCTTCCCTAGACAACTATCCCCCATCTTCTACACTCAAACCTACAATTTTAAAGAAGAATGAAGTGGAGGAAATAAGGTTCCTTCTTCTTTCATGTGACCAATCTTAGGACCGGAAAATGACAAATACCTACTCCTACCTCCCTTTAACTTTCCAAGTTAAGTTTCCAAAAGCTTTCAGGACCAAATTTCCTCAGCACAAGCTGGATAAAGGATGAAAACATCTGAGATTGAAATAATGTGGAATAAACTACAACTCTCGTGATGCATTGCTCATTTACTTAAAAACACAAGAAGACAAGACTGACCTAGCTCCTCTTGCAACAAAGACATGAACAAATAATGCTAATAATTATTTTTATGTTGTATACATCTATTAGCAAATGGCTTAACTAGATAGCTTACAGATAAAAAGTTAAGAAAGCCAAAATTGGAAATATTACGCTAATGCTTCTGTTGCCAGAACAAATATTCCATATTAGCCTGTTCTGATTTAGGAGTCCACAGCACCAAGCCAAAAATGGTCTGGAAACCGTGTTTCAGAGGGACAAATTTTTAGTATAGCAGAAAAGCTGCTTTTGTATTAAGATGACAATTCACCACCTTCCTTATGGGCTCTAGTCCTGCAAATCCCAGTTTGCTTCACTGAGACCACTTCTTGTAGTAAGACAGAATGAGCAGGATCAGGCCACTACGGGGGCAAAAGCACAACACAAGTTCCTCTGATGCGTTTAGGAAAACTGTAAAAAAACCAAAGAAACAAAAAAGCTATCATACTGAAAAAGTTTTATGTAACATAAAAAGATATTCATGGAACTCGCTAATATATAAAATAGACGTTTGCAGTTTGATACTACCATGAGATTCTAAGGTGCAAAAAACAGAATGAAAGGGAAAAACCCTAGAAGTTTTATCCAGTGTAGCACAGATTTGTACTGAAATCTTGCAAGTTATTCTTTGGGAGAGAAAAAAAAAAAAAAAAAAAAGAGTAGCAGATGAAGTCTAAAAGCGTTTTTCTTCAAATATTATAGCTCAGTACATTTAATATTCAAAGTAAGCTCTACAAAAGATCTCTCTTTTACATACTATACAAAATGCAGAGGTTAGTGCAACCCACTGGGTTACACTTTTTTCAATCACGTATCAGGAAGACTTGAAATTAGAAAATTATGCTGTTTCTACAGCTCATCTTCCTATTGGTAACAGAATCATATTGTGTCCCACCATTTACATGCATTTGATTTCCAGTAGGAACCTGTTTATTTTCTATCTGTTTCCTCTCAAGATGAACATTATCCAATGCTTTGTGAAAATACAATGCTTGTGAAATACAATGAATTCAAAAACTATCAAAGCATACCAGCATTTGGTTGGCAGGTGGTACTCCTCTGAAAACATATGCTTTATTTAATCAAATCTGCCAAATGGAAAGCTTATTGAAATGTAGTTTATGGGTGTTCTTCCCCCTGCTTTCTGATTCCATGGAGGTGAAAATTCTGGCTACAATATTCCTGAGTGCCAAACTGAGTCATCAACGACAGTTTTTATCAACAAACGGCCTGGCAGATGACAATGAGTTGTGACCATGGTTGAAGCATATGACATATCCTTTGGCAACCATTACTTAACTACAAAAAATGAAAACCAAAAGCAAACAAAAAACCCCCAAAACAAAAGAAAACCAACAAAAAACCAAAACAAAAACCAACAAAAAAAACGCAAAACAAATACAAAAAAATCCCAAAACCAACATTAAAAAACAAACAAACAAAAAAACAAAACCCAAAACCAAACAAACAGAAAGAGGAAAGGAAAGGGAGAGGGCAAGAGAGCAAAAGACTGCGTCTTGGTTGTTACGTGTGAGGAGAATGGTCTTCTACCACACAAGGTTCTGTGTGGTTCTCCTCCTCTTCTACTTCTTCCCCTACTTGCTCATCAAGAGGAATTTCAGTGGATTCTGAATCCTGGGTGCAAAGTGTCTTTGAGTCACTGCAGCTGGTGTCTTCTTCTACTTGACTTCCACTGTCCTTTTCAGTGTCTGACTCACCATCTTCCTCCAGTGTTAGTTCAAACTGGAATTTTTCAGTTTGGCCCTGCCTACCCTCTTCCTGGCCATCAGGTGCAGGAGAGGGACTTTGAGGGATTGTGCTCTGGTACCATTCTCTATTGTCCTCCAGTGTATCTAAGATGTCCTGGGCATCTGGGTGAACAAGATCTGCCCACGTCTCCCACAAAGGATGAACAATGTAGTCTATAAAACCCACCTGTTTCAAATACAAAATTAGTATGACCTCTTATTCAACAGAAATAAACAACTATGCCTGTAAGTCATGCAAAGTACGAGAAATATAACACTAGTATGAGATACTAGATGTATTACCCTTAAACGTGGCTGAAAGGAAATGATGCTGTTTTATGTAGTAAATAGGGTCTTTTACATTTCAAAAGTCTGATTCAGGATATTGGGTAAGGACTTGGAAAGGATTTGTTTTCAAATGAACTGTTCAAATCAGCATTACAAACAACTCTACTGCACCCAGTGAGCCAAACAGCTGCTTTACATCTAATTCTGCTTTTGAAAGAAACCCTAATGGGCAGCTGTACCATACTCTCTTTTGACACGTATGCTACATTGCAGGTCACAACAGCAATGGAATCTCTTCAGCAAACACTGCCACGCACCATGTTTTCACAGTAAAAATCTCAGCTCCCCTCAGCTCCTGAGTAGCAAGTGAATTAATTAATGGTGCATTCAGAAATGAATCTAAACAGGGTTGTGGACCATCCTTTTCTGTTAATGTGCGATACCGTGTTATTTAACTATCGACTAAAATTAATTACCTGTGATTTTTCTACAGATGCATTGTGCTTGTCACACATGGGACTTATCTCCATTCCCCTTTCTCTTTCCCGATCTCCCTGACGGAAAAATTCCTCCATTATTCTGTCTGTCCACTGACGGTAGAGATGAAGTGGCTTGGTTGGATTGCTTAGATCTGCACAGTGCACCATATTCTGAAGAACCTAAAATAAATTGAACAGCTGCTGTGTTATTGCACTGCAGAAAACCAGCTCATTTTCCATTCACACTTTTGGTCACTGTGAAACAGAATCTTGAAAATACATGTAGTGCAAGATTTATTCTAAACAGCAAAAAAACTTTATGTGCTTGGGTGTTTTTCACACTTCCAGTAATAGCCATGAATTACCTTGCTTCTGCTGCTTCTGCCTGCATAAGGGACAGAAAATCCTTGAGAGGAAGACCAATTAAGTGCTGATACTGTGAAGGAAAGGCCAAAGCCTCATTTAGTGCCAAAGTACTCTAGCACCTCATCACTCTCTGAAAGACACTCAGTACCTAACAGAGTACATGGTGTAAGGATGGACAGTCAATTAACCCAAGCTGGAGAATGGGTAGGCCAACGTTATTAAGGATGCAAGTGACAATTCGCAGATGAATTTTCTTACCTGAATCCGGTCTGAATAGTTATCAAGAAGTAGGACACCAGAACTGGTCACTTTTTTGGTTTCTACCATGGTTTTTAAATCAGCCAATAGATTCATATGCTTAGACATGTCTGTTGCAAGTACCTTGAAACAAACAAACAAACAGAAAGTATTATGTAAATTATTCTACTGGTTTTATAAAAAACCCTCTGAATACATAAAAAGTTCTGGGGGGAACCCATAACTCCTGTGTCTGAACACACTATAAAAGTCTGAGTCCTGTATATCATTAGTGTCCAAAATAGTAAGTTTTCATTTCGGTTACTTTAAGAATATAACAGATTGATTGTTCAGAATTATCTGATCAGCTTGAATTCATCATCAATTTGATAGCACATTTCTAACTGTGATGGTGAAATGGCATATGTGTCAGTAAGAAAACAGCTTGAAGCAGGATTGTATACCTTCTAAAAAAAGTATAGATGGTTATTGAAACTGATTCATGTTTGGATATGACACAATAGAACTTCATTGGTTATGGGTCTAGAGACAAGTAATTTATCACAAAATGCTTTGGGCTTTATTATTCAATTTGCTAGCGCTATGAAAGAGGGATTCTCAAGCATAACTCACAATGTCAATGACCATTTTCCTCAATGACTGCCTCTGTTTTTTGGTCAGATTCTGGAAAATGTCACAATTTTCTTCCTGCAGCAGCTTGAAGCCCACAGCTAAGTGATGATTCTCCAGTACTGATGAGTCATTGTACATCAAGGCAAGTTCAGAATCTGCAATTACAATTGCAGGGCAGAACGTTAAAGGCGGTGCTTCTACCAAATCCTTTGAGATTTTTCAAATTTATTACATCTATAACAAGATTTACAGAAGAACTTTTAGAAAGTTCATGTAGTTCACACAGTATCAAAAGTTACAGAATTAATGACTGAACATTTTAACAAATCAAGGCAAGGTATGTTGAGGAAAATAAAGAAAACAGTTTGCAGTGAAGCATGTACACATGCCTGAAGTGGCGAGTTAGAAAAAATACAAGGAAGGTATTTTTCAGAATACATTTTCATATCTGCATGAGGTCACATGGGAAATTTTATCTGCATAAACACACCTAAACAAAAACACTCTGACGTTTTCTCTTCTCATGTCTCTCTCCTCCAGAACTACTAAAATTCCATTGTTTAAATCGAGTTGCAGCTGTCCAGCACTCAGACCTGGGCTATGTGTTCACAGCTGAGGCTCTGCTGCAGGTCAGGCAGAGAGCACTCTGCTTTCACACCGTGCCCTTCGGCAGCTAGCTAAGGCACTCGGGTGCCTTGCCAGTTAGGGCCACGGGTCATTAGTCCATGACAATTGGATATTTTGAGAGAAGGCTGGTAGGATGGGAACAGTTACACTTCTGGTCTTTTTCTTGGAAGGTCATCATGTGGCTTGAAAATACAAGCAGTGGCCTTGCCTCCTGCCTCGCGCTTGAGCGTGGTCAGTGCCTGACGCTGTAGTGCTGCCTCTCCGACAGAAGCATTCTGAACTCTCACTGCAGATGGCTGTGAGAACAACATGCACCTTCCCAGCAATGCCTATGCTAAGGCACACAGGCAAGGCCTGCATCTCTCTGCTCAGACCTACTGAACAGCCAGCTCCGACAAATAAAGCAGTTATGACAACTTTCTGCACAGCTTTAGCTTTTATGGGGGATATGGCACAGTCAGTTTGTGTATGTTTTAAGGCACAGCTTGCAAATGAGTCTGTCATAAAAAACCAAATACTTTTTATGCAACCGCACTTGTCATGTGTGATATTAACTTCTATTTATTACAGCTGTTCTATCCTAAATCTAACAGTACGTCAGTCTATTATATTCTTTGTCTACTCTTCTTTTATAGCTGCTTTGTTTTAAAATTCCGCTGACTCAATGGGGTGCCTATAAAACCTCTGCTTTTCAGACTTCGTTAGTCTCATTATTCATTCTCCTGCTGTCTTCCTCTCCTGTTTTGAATGCATCAATCTTTTGAATCAGAAAACCCTTCCTCTACCTCTCCGTATCCTGATTGCAGCAAAATTGTAACAGCAAAAAGGAAAAAGAAAGCAAGTTCGTCAACTGATCTCTCTTTCATCTTTCACTGACCATTTACAAAACTTGCCTAACTGTTATTTTTCTTACAAAGACAGGCACTAGTTTATTTCCCTCTCAAACAGCCTTCTGGTGAGCCTCAACTGCAAAACACTCAACATTGCCAAAATACTTTGGAAGGGCCGGAGCTACAGACAGAGCTAGAATGTGCTCAACTTTGTAACGGAGGTGGAATGGAATTAAGTTCCCACTTAGTAATCTCTGTAACACATTACAAGCTTCAAGAGTATTTGTCTGTAAGGACAGAGTTACACTGATCAAATAAGCATCTCCTCTGATGCTAACACAATCCATATTCGTTTGTTCTTTAATAGCATTAAAAAGGGATCAGATTTTTAGACCACTGTGTAATAGACTTTAAATCCTTAAATAGGGAAATAATATTCAGAAATATCCCATGCAAATAGTTATAAAGAATAAGCTGGAATACGTCAAATAACTACATACTTACAGTAACTGTAAGTCTATTATGCTGGCTTAAAATGTATTGTTCTACTTTTTAGTGAAATGCTAATACATTGTAAGGTTCACCGGAAAACCAGACAAGGTGGAAACAAAAGATCTTCTAGAGGTTACGAAAATGCAGCAGCCCTAAATTAGATGGTCTCTTGTCTCTGTCCCTATAGTTTCTTCCTTGTACACAGAGTAACTCAAAAGAGATAAAATCACTTTGCCTCTTTCAGCTTGCCAACAGCAGTTCCAGTTAGTGATACTACTTGATTAAGACAGAAGCCTTCTCTATCAAAAGCTGAACTGAGAAAAACAAGATGTTTCTTCCAAACCACTCAACAAACAGCATCAGAATCACTCCTAACTGAGCTGAATTTCAACTGTCTGCCTAAGAGTGAAAGCTTTATGCATCGCTACTGATCCCTTCCAACTAGTCAGCCATCCTGCTTAAATCTCAACAACTTGATGGTTTCCCCATACCACCTCAGAGACATCTGTGTATTCTGGTACTCAGTTCTGACTAAACAAACAAATAAAAGCATTACTTACATATGCCCACTCTACGAGTTTAGGTATTATCCAGTTTGTGCACAAAGCTTGATTCACTCTCTTCCTATACCATGCTGCTGAATTGTATAGTTTACCAATAATACACCAGAAATCTGGAGTCAATCCTAATCCTCCTCCATGGAGATGAGTCATCAAATTTAGTTTCACTATAGGGTGGCCTTCAGGCCATTAAGACAAATAAAATTAGATGCAGGCTAAACTGGAGTGGAGGTCTTATTTGAACATACAGCACCAATGACTCAGAAGAGCTCCCTTCTTCAAACTGTATCACTGATTTGGGGTCATGTTATTTTAGCACCAGTGCAATAGATTCACCCCAGTACAGGAATGACAGTATCTGTAAGTATGCAACCAGATCGCTCAAATGCAAAAATACACAAATGTTTCCCTTTCTGTAGCTTTTTCTTCTGAAGTGTTTGGATTATTAGAAGTACTTCAACTTTTGTACTTCTGGGTCAGTTTATCGTCAAAGGAGAAGTTGTCATACAGCAACAGAAGTAACACTGCATGATGGAACTTGCACTGACCTACAACGTGCTCCTCGTAAGAGTAGCATACACCACTGAAATCAAAGCAGGTCACACTGAGGCAACAAATCATTCAGCAAATGTGTCATGATCAGGTTCAAAGAAGCTAACACTATTTTTCTTCTTGTAGAAGAGGTTCATGAAATGCTGCAGAGAACAGCCTTGAGGAACACAGAACAAGTACAGTGGGTTTCAAATTGGGAGACGACATTAGGGTCACATTTCATTACGACTTTTTTCCTCCACACGTGGAGTGCCAGCAAGAGACTCAACAACAACAATAAATTGCCATATGCTGCAGGGACAGGCTGAGAAACTTAGTCTGCGTAGCATGAGTATGCAGAGATCAGAAACCAAGAACAGCAGCTAGGGAGAGAGAGAGGCGGGGGCCTGCCAGTTTGTTTGCCAGAAAGAAACTTGTTTCCTGAATTTCTTAAAAATGTATGGCTATTCTCGGTCGTATCATATGCTTCCAATATAAACCCATCACCTGTTGTCTTCCTTTTCTTGATTTTTATTTAATCTTCCTTTATTTCTCTCCTGCAATGTTATTTATTTAATGTGTACCCACTCATTTCCAGGAGAGACAACATCCTATTGGATGAAAGTGTTGAAACAGTGCCAGGTTTACAGTTAATGTCTTAGTACTTCTTGCTAGACAGTACTACATAAATTACTTCTAAAGTTACAAGAAATGCAAAATAATACCCAGTTTAAAATACAAACACCTCTCTATTTACTAAGAAAAATCACAGAGAGAAGAGAACAAGGAATGAACTATGTATTCTTCAGGTGCTATGAGCAGATCTTGCAGCAAATTTTTGAGAAAACCACTGAATAAACTTACTTGTGTTGATAAGAAACTGGTTTGAAACCCCAGGATGATCTACATCATGTATTGCACTGGCAAAAATTGCTGCAAGAATCTCCAAATCTGTGAACACTGCCTAGAAAATCATGAAACAGAAATGACAATCACTAATCAATGAAAAAGTGCTTTCAATAAAAAGGACTCTACTTGAATCTAGGTCTGAACAAGCAAAACACATTTGAAATGTATCACAGATCTCAAGAAATTTTACACATAGGCTATCACAACCTTTTGTAAAATTGTCAATTATGTAAAATTTCACAAATATTTCAAGCTTGGCCAAAGTCAAAGATCCATACTTCATACCAACAACACCACTAAATTCCATAACTGAAGTTTTTTCAGCTTCTCTGTAAATAAATCCACATTTATTACATCACTAAGTACAGATTAGACCATTAAGTACAGGTTTCTAATTTATAGTACAAATTGAAATTAAAAATTTCAGCCTGACTCCTACATATTGTCTTATACTTGAAAGACAAACATCTTCTGTAATTATGTTAAAGTCAATGGTGAAAGATCACAAGGCATCTTACTTAACATTTACTGATTTTTCTCTGTATGACATTATTAGGAAGATAGGAAGAGAGGACTGCAACGGAGCTGGCATGTCACTGAACCCAGTCACCTGCTGTCACAAGCACCCAGTAATTGTTTTCGTAATGATCAGTCAGCAGTGGCACTGGGCAGACATCACTGTTTTACTGGCTAAAGCTCTGCCAAGAACAAGGCCATGAAAAACAGCTGATCTGGAAAAAAAACCCCACCCAAATGCTACTGACGACCAGTTCAGCTGTTTGGTGAAGCCAGTGGTGATTTAATAACATAATCTGATCTTTCTTCTTGAGATAGAAAAAAGCTTTCCCAAGATAATTCCTGAGTCTTTGGGGATGGAGACCTGTGAACAGTCTTAAGGTCCACTTATAACCCTCTCTTTAAGAGGAAGGTAAAGCAGAAGCATTCAGTAACATGAAAGATTGGTCATTATAAGAGTCAAAATGCAGGCCTTCTTGAAAGTTAGGGCAAATCCTTTTGAACTACTAAGATTTCAACTGCTTGCTTTATCTGCCTTTTTCTAACAATTTACTGGGATAGGTCAATGTTTGCTATACTAAGACCTGAATTGTGCTTAAGAAAGGGAAAGTAAACTACGTCTTTCTTCAGCTGCCTTCTACTTCAGAGATTTAAACGCTTTTGAGACAATAATTCCTCAGAAAAGAATATATGAGATGGTTTTTTTTTCCAGTTTTTAAGTATTTATAATTTTTTTAAAAAAATAGAAAAAAGAGATACAGTCCAGTGAAAATTTGGTACACGTTCCACTCTGTCTGAGAAACAAACACAAAAATAGCCCTTCAGGACCATAATAAATATGCTCAAGGTAAAAACCCAAAAAAACAAAAGGCCCTGCTGAGGTAATCCCATTTTATCACTATCTTTCCTTAGCAATTCCACTAATTGTGATTAGTGAGAATCCCACAGGGGAAATAATGAGTGATCAAGATGCAGTATTAATAATGGGATGGTGGAAACGAGTTATGCATTGTGTTACAATGGAAAAGGTTATGACAACACAAATCTGCATGATTTTAAAGAAAAAGATGTGACATTTTCTGCACAGTATTTACAGGTATATAAGCTTTGATCCTCACAAAATACCTTTAGAAGAGCAGAATTCATGAAAGAAATGTTAAGATTTCTTTCAAAGATACTACAGAAAACTAAGACCTTTAATATTTAGTTTAGAAGAGTCTTAGTATGCCCCTTGTTCTCATGCCTCTTTCCCACCTCAGTGGTAGTTTACCTCTAATGCTGGGGTTGATAGCAGGACATGGGTTGACTGAACAACATCTGCAGCATGTATGTTATTGTGATATGCCACATCTGCATGGTAATGGTCTTCTAGGGTCATCAAGTAAGTTATTAAAGTATCTACTGGAATCTTAAATATTTTCAACAAGTCCCGTTCCTAGGAAAGGAAAAGAGAAACAATTAAGATTACAAAGCACTAGAAAAATCTGTAAGATAAGCAAAAAGCATCACGGCTGCTGCTACTTGCCTGAAAAATGGTGTACATGATGACAGTCAATGGTCTGTTTCCAGACAACTCTGCTACTCTGAAAACCTGAAGCCCCCATTTGTTCAAATCTTCCAGTTCCTAGAGCAGAATCAAGTAACAAATATGTTGGAACCTAACATACAAATTCCAGTGATTTTTGATTGAAAAGCTACAAACAGCAGACTCACGAAGATTCAAACCTTGCCACTGTGAAATTTATATGCTAAACCTCCGGGAGGGGGAAAGCTGCTGCTACTAATCTTGCAATACTGGAATTTGCAGCTACTTACTCTTCAGATAATAATTCACTCGGCAGGAAAGAGTGCCTCTTAAGTGGATTGCCCCCCAGGGAAAAATGCTACAGTATCTTGAACGAGCTGAACCAACAGGCTTTGCTATCTCACTGCCCAGTCACAGCAGAGTTCAGCAAGGAGGATACCTCCAGGGATGCTGCACTTCTGCTGCTCTTTCCCTGGTTCTCAGAAACACTTAAAATAAAGGGGGAGATTCCTAAAAACATAAGGATAGGCATATTTCAAAATGCGAAACGCTAAAATTAAACTAATAAAAACTTTATGCCCGTTTTAGGTTACTGCGAACTAGTTAGCAGCTGTTGCAAAAATCATAGGAAATGATTCAAAACAAAACCACAAGTAATGTACGTAAAAAGATACAGTAAAGACAGGACCTGGAAGCATAGCTCTAATGCTATACACCAGTTGTGCATTTTCAAAAAACAGGGCTGCTATAAATTTCATTCCTGTGACACCATATGATATGTTTACTTTTCATTCTTCAGATATTATTTATGAATAAGCAGATTTATTAGTGCATACACAAATACTAATTTACATTCCATCTCCAGATGTTAACCCTTATGTCCTGATTCTGATTGTACTTGTTATTTTACCACTTCACCAAGTTTGTATTATTTCAAGTGAGATCACCTTTTGGTGCTACAGCTTGAAATCAATGGTTATAAGCAGAGGATGGAATAAAACTGACAAGTCCACCCTCTATCTTAATTCAATGGTTTAAATTCAAGGATTTATATATTCTCCACCTTGGCAAGAACATCCTCTTGGTCTGTTTTAACTCCAAATCTGGGAATACTGGAATTAGTGAGGCTGGAGCTATGCATCAGTTTTTTGACTCCACTGATCTGCGACATTGGCCTCTTCTTTTTCTCTTTCTCCTTTTGCGTTGGAGAAGGGATTTCAACTTCATGTTGTTTGTCTTCAAAAGAATGAAGAAAATATTTTTTAAAGGAATTACAAATATTATAACATTCACTGTTGAGTTGTATCTTATAGATATCGTAATCCTTAACAACACTTTTTTTATTATTTTTGTGTTTAGAGATTTTGCAACAGATACTTCATATAAAGAACAGTGAAAACATGAGAAATAAACATAGACCTATACCTCAGTAGAAGCAGACCTCTATTTCAGGAATTGCCTCATTATTTCTGAACCAACTTTGTTTAAAGTGACTTGTGACTGATTGATTTCCACTTCTCCTGCACCCCTAGTACTGTAGATAGGGTCAATCCTTTCATTATAAAAATGTTATTATTACAGCTAAACAGAAATGTAAATTTCCATTTTGCAAGAAAACTTAAAATTTCTTCTTTTCTAGGAAAAACACTCTCCAAAATTGTATTTCAAACCCAATCAAAACGGTGTCTTACGTAAACCTTTACAAAAGGTTTTCAGGACTTGAAGGGCCTAATACTTATGGACTGGTTCTGTTTGTGTTAAGGCTGTAAAAGACAGAAAGCCTTTTGCCAGCCACATCTACAACTGCTTCAGATGTAGAGGCAGTTCATACCAGCATGTCTGCACCTCCTAACCAAATACCAACAAAAGGACTGTTTTGCTAATCCAACATTTTGCTGTGGGCTTTTGCCTCCATAGAAGTATCAGTGGCATCATTTCACGTACCTCATCAATTACATGCTAGCAAAACTTTAGACAAGGATTAAGTGGCGAGTATAGTCTATTTAGGCAATGGCCAGCTGAGTGCTGCAGAAACAGTATGGGGGTGTGGAGCACTGCAGGCATCTGTGGTCCCCAAAGAAAACCAGGTTAGTGCAACAAAGGATCTGATGCCAAAACTGCTAGGAATTTGCCTTAATTTTAGTTCTTTTTATTCATACTGTATTTCAAAACAGAGTTTTAATGACTCACTCCAAATTTTCTCTTTGCTGAAATATACCTGCACCTTTTCTAGTCCTCCAGGAATATTCCAGAAAAAACAGGAAAACCCAGAACAGGCATTTTTAAGACAGAGGCCTAGCAAAAACTATGATTTAAAAAAAAAAAAACTTAGAACAAAAGAAATTTAAATAAAGGAAAGAAAATTTGGCCCTTTCAAAACCTATGTCTATTTTTGCCTTCCTGCAGTAGTAATTTTCAATAGACACTAAAACCAGACAAGGGTTGCAAGTCCATTTCTAATTACCAGACTTTTACTGCGTTTGCTTCTACATTTTCTTTCTCTATCCCTTTTTTTTTTTTTTTTAATTACCCTTAAGCAGTTGCATTTACTGGACACCTCAAATTCCAAAGAAATCACAGCAAAGAAGAGACCATGAAAGTGTCAAAGTGTTCACCAAGCTTTAGCCTGCGGCACCAAGTTCCCCGATTGCCCCCACCATACTTCACCACTCTCCCTGTACTTTCCGTCAAGAAAGGGGGGAGGCAAAGCGCTGCAGCTCTTGTCTGTTGCAAACCAACAACAGATGAGGAGCAGCGACTCTTGTTCGTGCTTTGATGTTTATAGTTTCGGGCATATGCACAAAGTTTAGACCCATCAAAGGGAGGTTCATAAACCAAGCTGTCAGACTAACTCAAGTGAAAGTACGTGTCTGTCTGAACAACTTCGGATCTCCAGAGGAATTCTATGGGACTGCCTCTGCTTTGGCAACTATGAGCACACAGGGCAAAGGATCCTGCACCCCTCTAACATCTACAACAAACAGCTCGCCGTTCTGACCCTGGTTGTGCTGTGCTCATTGGCAGATTCTCTTACATTTTCCATTCAAAGGAAAACAGGTTAATGGCACTGCAAAATAAAAACCTTGAGTATTATTATATTCAATGCATGAGCCTTAATTCTTACACAAATCTGTTGTCATTATGGCTAACTTCAATACATGTCATATTCCTTCTTGGGAAAAATCTTTTCTCTTCTTGGAAAAATAGTCAATTTTATTTTTTCCAAAAAAATAAGAACAGCAAAATCTGTCTTCTCATGACGTGTTCCTGATTTTCAAATGTCAGAAAATCCATAGATGTTCAGGAGATAGATTATGCATCAAAAAAAATTAACTAACTAGACTCACTAAAGTTTTACATGGAAAGTTTTCCCTATTCACTTTGTTGCTCAGAACCCATATACTTAAGACTGTGTATGATGAAAATACTCTGTTTAAGCAATAATTCTGCAGATGAGTTGTATTCCCAATTTACTCTTCCTGTACTTAAAATTTTAAGTATCCTAGTCTTTCACGCAGCCACAAACCACTACCCACGGCTTAGTAACTTAGAAGTGACTGCCTTTCCAGCTCTCTTTCTGCTCAGGCTGAGGTCTCACGTGAAAGGCTGACAAGCATTTCCTTACCCTGTCAAAATGAGCCTTAAGTTTTCAAGTAAGAGCATTCAGAAACTGGTATCTCACTCTTTTCAGCCTAAGTGGGTCACCTTCTCAGGCAACTGCACACTGTGACTTTCAGGGCTCCTAAAGCTGTGCAATATTGCTTCTCCATGACAAAGGCTCATCCCTTCCTTATTGTCTGAAACCCTACTGTGCCACAGCGCTCAGGCACACAGCTGCCATTGGGGGTAAACTGGACAGACACATTCAGTGATCCGTTCAGGATACGGTGACAAGGAGGATAAAATGTTTATTAAGCACCAGCTATAGTACCTCAAACAAATAAAACAAGATGTACCTTAGCATGTACGATGGGCACTCTTTCAAATACTTATCCTAATTTGGATGTATCCAGCTGTGCCTGTGCTTACAGACACATCTCTATGAACCAATGGTGTTTTGCTCAAAAAATGCTTGAGATTGGTATATTATCTTTATCTTCATGTTCAAAATCAACAGTATGGAACCAAGTTTTACTAATTTCAACCAGTTTTAGCAAAAAAAAAAATTAATAATATTCTCTTCTACAAAGCAATAGGGGAGGAACCATACTCTTTGTAATATTGTGTTTGGCTTTTTTTAATGCTCACATCCCCCCATGCCAAGCTCTTGAGCTGCACAAACTCTCCTGGCAGCAGCCTGTTCAGATACTGACTTAGTCATACTCGTCCACCTGCTTATGTGCACACAGAACACCGAAGCATCAGAACTGTGTGCTACAGGATTTTATGAGGTTACTTGTATGTCCAGCACACCAAAACCTCTTAGTGAACTTTTGTAAGGGAAACAGGGTGGAAGAATTCTTTTTAATATACAGTAATTAATTCATTATATATTAATGTCTTAATGCAGTAGCAGTATTGCAGTTGTAACTTTACATGAAAATATGTATTTGAGTATTTATCTGTAATTACACACACAGGGAAACCAAGCACACAAAATAACAGCTGTAAGGAAATTAACACGATCTCTGTGCTCAAACACTGAAAAATGAGATATTAAATGTATAGTCTCTGAAAACAGAAATTCACATGGAAAGATACTTGTTTTTAAGAAAAAACAAAAGAAAAAAAATTAACTCTTATCACAGTTTTACCTAAGAACGTGTTCGATATGTATTCTGAGACCTGATTGCCCGACCTGCTCATTTCAGATAGGTGGGTTAGCTCCCGGTTGAGCATTCTTTTAAACTGGAAAACAAACAAACAAACAAGTGTAAAGTCAGCAATCAAGATGTATTTTACTTAGGATGAGAAAACATAGACAATTTATAAGTGGGGAAAGGACATGACATTAAGCATATGTAATAAACTAAGATAACTATGAAAGCAAAAATCACAAGTTAACATTGCTCTACCCTACTAACTTACTCACGTGTTAGACAACGTAATTCTTAACCTCCTAAAACACTCCATAGTGATTCAATTACTAAGGCACAGGGTCCTATTAATAACTGAAAACTATAAGACATATGTATACACAGAATTAACTAATGTTATTGTCTTTCCATTGTTTTTAATTTTAATTTGGAAAGAAAAATTATTTACATAGGACTCCTTCTCTACTAGGATTTTTTCAGTATATTTGTAAGTTAATCTATTTGTTCATTTTTTGCAATTAATTTTGTAATACTTCAAGTTCATCTTATGTCTCATCATTGATCTGCTCAAAGATATTTGACAGTACTGCTCAAAACAATCAAAATGTCCTACTGATTCCCTACACACCAATATGAAGAGAGGTAGGTTTTGTCTTCTCTGTCTTAAAATTATTATACTGGATGAGCCCAACGACTTGACCATTCCACAACAGTCAGCAACTGCCAGTATATGTATGAAATGTCAGAGTAGAAAATACCCATCTCTGGTAACACCTTCCTTTTCCCTCCAAGTTGGCATTTCACTCTAGGCACTCTATAGGATAGAAGCAGATATTCACATTTCGCAGAATGTGTAATTAATTAGGTACTCAACATAGAGCCTTTCTTGATTCCTTCCAGACTCCAAGGTTAAATGGTATCTTGGGGCATTGTGTTTGATGGGTTAATTACATAATACAGCTCTAGCTATCTTACCTGCACTTTCATTGACTATAGCTCTGCCTTGGTATTATCAGCAAATAGAAAACAGTAAGGTTTATTAACAATTCAAATAACTCTTGCCAATGTAAATTAGCATCTATCACTACTAAATTTTGCCTCCCACTGTGCTATCCTTTCACTTTCTTGTTAGATTTCTCAGTCATCTTTTAACAAAGCCAAGTGATTTGTGCCATTTTCAGAATCATCTTTCACACTGTTCATCCAGTTACGACTATTTATTACATCAAGCAATGGCTATCTTTAGTATATACCCCTGTAAACATTCCTCTGTGTTGAAAATTGGTCATTTATTCTTCTGTACAAGATACAGCACTACACTGAACATTAACCACCTCCTTTCCATCTCACTGGAATCAAAGCCCTTTCTTCAAAGATGCCTTGCACAGTGAAAGGTGTTATTTTCTTCACAATGTCTCTGTATGTCACCAATTATCGTATTGCTCACAGTGTATCAAATAAAAATTACCATTAGCTACAGCATTTTCCTGCCATCTTGATGTGTGTGCTATGAGCTCACAAAGTTCCTGAGCTACGAAGACTGAATCCTACTTTAGTCCCAAGCAAAGGCTTAGCTTTGATCTCAGATAAGCTGTTCGCTAGTAAGTGCTCAACACATTTCTGAAAGTTGGAACCATACTGCAAATACAGCTACGCATACTATGAACTACAGGGCTATATATTCTGCCTGAAACCAGTATCAATATCTATAGTGAGGTCTGATGTTTGCCACCAACATCAAATGTTGCAAAAGCAAGTCAAGCTTGCCAAGCAGTAAAGTGACTGGTCCAAAAATCCTAAGAGTATTTTTAAAAGCCTATCTTTAAACTTTCAACACACACTGAAGTCAATCTTGCATGCTTTTTCTTCTGCACACATGAAGGTAAGAAACTGAAATATTTAAGCCAAAAATTGAAGCTGTCATGGAATGGCTTGTCTCCAGATGGTATCCAGAAACTGCACCTTTAAATAAAAGATTGTGTATGGGAATCTTAATAAAATGTCAGAAGTTGACAAACATCGCATTAATTTCCAGGCATGTCATTGGTATATCCACTAGCGCCCAAATATGCTCTCTCCTTAATTTAAATCAGCTAGTTCACCGGCTCTCAACTAAACAGGTTCTCATCTGTCTGTCTTCTCCTAGCAAACCCTTTCAGATGATGCCCAACTTTGCGATGCTGCTTTTGGTGTGGAGCAACACTACTGGGTCATGCTTCACACTTTGGAAAAAGGCCACCTAGCCACCACTGGTACATACTCTTCAGGAAATCTGCTGAAGAGTTTCCCAGCTTTGAAAGGAGAACTAATTGGTGTTTGTTTGCACTATGCTTTTTCTGCAGCCACCTAACACAACAAATAGGAAGGACTTTCTCTTTTTTTCCCCCTCCAAATCATAAATTTAATTGCAGTGAGTAGGTAGGGAGAAGGTTTGTTACTGCACATTGAGAAACACCTTGTGGAACTTAAAGGATCTGTTCTTTAAGAATTTCTTACTAAATATTTATTGTATGGATGTCCACAACAAATGGAAGGTGCATAGCAGTCCTTTCTAATGCCATGTTCCCCACTAGTCTGATGTTAAGCCTTGTCTTCCCACCTCTCATCACCTCGTAAGTCACCAGAACACAAAAGCTCAGCCATCAGCATGAAACGTGCAGAACAGTCTGTGTTGCTGCTGAACACGGGTGTACAGTAAAAAGCGCCCCGCAGCTTGGGCAAGGCCCTCCTGCTAACAGCAAATTCAATGGGAGAAGCCTTTGGCTCTCAGAACCGTAGCAGCATGATTTTACAGAATCATAGAACCACTCAGGTTGGAAAAGACCTTTAAGATCATCAAGTCCAACTGTTGAGCCAGGACTGCCAAGTCCACCACCAAACCACATCCCCATGTACACATCTTTTAAGTACCTTTCAGGGACAGTGGCTCAACCACTTCACCAAAAGGGTTTTCAAGCATTGGAACAGGCTGCCCAGGGAAGAAATTCTTCCCCATACCCCTGGTGCAACGAGGCCATTTTCTCTTGTCCTATCACTTGTTACTTGGGAAAGACACCAACAAACACCTCAACGCAGTGTCCTGCTCAGGTAGCTGGGGAGAGCGAGAAGGCCTTCCCTGTCCTCATACTCTTTCACATGTTGCTGACATCACAGCAACAAAACTTTAATTGATACTCAGTTTGAAGACATCTGGACTAAGCAGGGGTTTAAAGAACTGGTTTGTTCTTCCAATTATATAACAAAGCCTTATGACTGCCATCCACATTGAAGCAGATTAGGTCGAAGATCTTATGCAGACAGCAGTTTCCGAAGCTGAACAATAGTGTTCTTTGAGAACATAAAAAAAACCCCAAGAGACGAACAGTGGTCAAGATGCTCAGATATTTTGTTGATTATACCCTCTTTCGGTTTATCTGTATGTTACTTAATCCTCTGATGTTTAATAACTTGTCCTTTGGGGAAAATAAAAAAATCTTTTTTCCTAAGGAAAAAAAACCCCACAATACAAAACCAAACCAAACCCAAAGCCCCTGCTTCTTCCTGATTTTACCAATTTCTCAAAGATTCCATTTGGGTCCCAAGTGCACCCATAACAGTTGCTACTTCAAAGAGTGTCATCTTTCCACATATTTATACATCTCTGCACAAATACTTTATAATGAAAGCCTGCCTAGCTCTCATGTGGCTCCCACAAGATCTTACTGCAAATCAGAGGAGTTTGTTCTATCTGTGAGTTAACACTGTTTCAGTTACCCAGCAGACATCTCTTAAGTGCCTGAAAATTGGCTGGACTATCCATACTCTCATTATTTGTCCTCAGCCAAACAAGATGTGAAACTACCCTGTCACTAATAGTAAATGCTAAAGATAGTATTTTAAGTAAAATAAAAATAATAATAAAAAAAATATCTGAATGCCATATACCTGACAGTTGAAGAAAATCAGTCTTAACATCAAAACTGTGGTTACTAATAAACATTTATACCATACACTAGTTTTGATACTGTCAGCTCAGCATGGGGAGGAAGCAGAGGTTTTTGGATGATCTATGCATATATTGTGCTCTCCCTCAGAAAGGAAGATATCCCCATGTTAAGACTAGGCATTGTTAGATTGGAAAAATGACACATATACCCCTTTGGAATAACACAGCCCTTGATTATAGTCTAGGAAATTCCTCCTGGAAATGGACAGGCTATAAAGTATCCGTTAAGCCAATTACACAGTTCTTCACTGCTGAATATGGATGTCATAGCAACATAGCAGTATTGTCTGAAAAAAATACTAAAAATATTTCCTTAAACAGATTTTTTCATTTCATTTGTTTCTATTGATTTTAATGGTTTTACTCTCAGCATGGAGGGTGGGGGAGCAGAGGGGGAACCCACACCACAAACACAGGCACAATATTCAAAGTAACATTAAAAATCTCTCAGAGTGATAAAACTACATGTACACTTTTACCTCCCTTTAGAAACCCAGAAAGTCTGGTAAGAACTGTAATCCATGAGAATAAAAACGCATACTTTGAGACAGGAACAGTTTCCTCATAGTGATCACCTCCAAAAGACATGTTACAAGTGAGGGACTGAGCCTGGTAGTTCAGGTCCTTCTGGGCTGAAGCACACTGTGTGCATCACTTTGCACATATAATACTGCTGTCAGCCTACGATAAATATACATGGGGGGGTGGAGAAAATATAGGATACTTTCCTGATGTCAGCAAAGGTACATAAAGAATTTAAACTTCTGCAGTAACCATGTTCCTAGATGGCAGCCAGAGCACTGATGCAATTTTGTGAAGACTTTGCATATATAAGAGAAAGAAACTTCCAACTCCAAAGACGTAGTGAAGATCCAACTAGAGTCAATGCATGGCCATGAAAAAGTCTGGGCTGCATGCTTAAAAGAGATATGGGGTTTATTGATAAGATTTTAGAACACTTCACATTTTTTGCATAAAGTTCTTGACTCAGTGACACACTCAGTGACCCAGAGGTTAAGTAAATACGAGCCTGCAGTTAATTGCATTGAGAGAGGCAGCATGCATAACCACTCATGGTGTAGGTGCCTTGTCCTGGTAGGGCCTCTTCCACCCAGGCCTTCTGTCCCTCAACAGGAGATCTGCTGCACCTCAAGGACTGTAAAGAGGCTGCCTCCACTACGGACTTTGGCACCAGCATGGAAAGTGAAGCTAGGGCTAGAAGGTAGTCCATTGACCAAAAGGCCCTATCCTGCTTGTCCTTCAGTTTGAGTGTTAATCAAGCTCCAAGCCCAATGGAGGCTGGAACCAAAATGCTCAAGAGCACCTGGAACCTTTCATGGCACTAGCTCCCACACCCACACGGCCACAGATCCCAGTTTCAATCCTTCTGGCTGCCTCTTTCTAAGTAACATTTCTAAAAGCTTATGTGAACACAACACATCCATAGAACATTCATTCAATACAGGGAACACTCATCTTACATGACTGTACTTTGTTTCTGAATATCTATCAGTGCTATTTTAAAAAGATGTCTGTAACACACAAAAAAAAGAATAAATGATATTATTTTACTTGATTTGAAAAGTCTTGTATTTACAAAAAGAAAAAACCAAAAACCCAACAAGGAACATAAAACAGGCCAGCCTTAGAAATTAATGTAAGGCTTTTGTTTATATTGCTTATCAATGCAAAACTATCTTTGATTGTAGCAGCATTCTTAATACAAAAACTGTATTCTTATTAACTAAACATTTGGGTTGAAACCCCATCTGTTCAATTAATATCAAGGGCATGCACTAGGTTTTATACATAAGCTTCAGTGAGGAACATAACTAAGCCTGGCATTGTGATAGTGGTGCTCATTGTTTCAAGGAAAGATGCTCAGTAAAAGCCAGGGTTAAATACTCTACATGACAATCATTTTCTGAAATGTAATTAACAGAAGAAAATAAAGCACAGCCTGGCACATACAGAAAAATACATATAGTAAGGGATGCAAACATATATAATAATCTCTGAGACTTCATGCTTCCTTAGAATTTCACAAATACTGATTTGAACATCATAAAAAGCAGATCTTTGCCTCTCTTCACGTCTTTCCTATAATGTGCATACTGTGAACTTAAAGAGCACTGTACTACACTTGTGTTCAAGTACTGTTTAGCTTAACTAAAATCATTTGCTATAGACAGCATAGGACACTGCCTATACAGAGGACTGTTGTGGTTTGGGCTTTTTTTCATGTGTAATCAATTACAGCTACCATGCTGTCTGCTGACCTTCAATTAGCAAAAAAATCTATCCATTTTTAAAGGCTAGAACAGTAAGAGTGAACATTTTTTGAAGATTGGTAATTGGATTTTTCTTATTTAGCAAGTAGAGACATGACAGCAGCTGCCTGGAAATACAGGGAACACTTCCATGTAAATTACAATCATTACTGCAGTTTCAGCTGAATGGAAAGTAACTTCATCTTATTTTTTGGTAAATGAGAAAGGAATCCACCTAGCTAGCATAATGGGATCCAATTTCTTCACAGATGACTGATAAAAATCCTTGAGAATATACTGTAACAATTCTGCATTAGCAGGGAATGGTTACAATGACCTAATCGGACATAATGACCTAATGAGGGTTTTACATTTTCATTTAAAAAAACAATCTATTATAAAAATAGGTATTCATTAATACAGGCAAACATAAGAGATTCAGTCATGTGTAAGTATAATGCCTGTATTACTTTTGTCATTTAATTTAATGCTTGCAATTATTTGGTTCAGGAGAAATCAGAATTTTCTTTAAAACAGGATTATTAGGAACAATTATTGTATGTCAAGCATAGGATGATGATTCTTTTTCCTTTTTCACACACTTGATAACAATTATAAAGGCAACATTTTTTTTTTTAAGCACAAATGCACAAGTAGGGCTAAAACAAAGCCCAAACATGGTTTTGTATTAAGTGCATTTCAGTTCTGTACATTGATAGGCATAATGACTTAATTCCTTAGTGCAAAACTTTTCCATAAAAGAGATAAAAGCTTATATAATTTCATTTTCTAGCAGTATTGCAGCTTCAAGCTAGTTCAAAGCTGCTCTACATAATAATGTAGATCAATATTACAAGATGACAATTTCTAGTGTTTTCATCAATAAAGTTGTCACACACACACAGAGGCTACCAAAAAATGCTGCTGGAACATACTGTTGATAATTTCACATTTCTTCAGCTATTAAAACCAGTATGAGTCATGCATTCACCCGTTATCCTCAGTGTCTTTACTTATGCCCTCTCCTATTGTGTGCTATCTCAGTTCCGAGTTTGTTGGGTTTTGGTGTTTGGGGTTTTTGGTTGGGTTTTTTTTGTAATCTTTTAATGTTTAGAAATTGAGTTGTGTAGTAATCTTTTCCTAAAAGAAAACAAAAGTCTTCCAGATTTCTTTGGCTTTAGACTTGGTCTGATTATCCACTGAAGCAACATTATTTTGTAAGTCCCAGCACAGTTTCTAAGAAAAGACTGTATACTGTGCAGTTCATTCTCATTGCTGAACAAAGGCTTGCTTTTCTGATTTTTTTTTTACTTTCTGTGACTATGAATAATATGAATATCACCCACAAATACTCATGCTACCCAGTGATCATGCAATCATGCACTGCAAATCAAGGTTCTGAAAAGGTAAAACAAAATCCTACCTTTATGTAGCCCCAAGAAACTGAGAGTAAATAGTTTGCCTCAGGCATTTTTGATTTTTTTTTCTGTACTACCAGTCTGCTAATCAGTTCTTTACTATCTGATAACGCAAAAGACTTCCAAGAAGAAAGATTCTTTCTTCTATCTCCCAATTATTTTTGCTGATTTTCAGGTTCTCAGCAACTGTGTGCACAGGAGGCATACTGAAATGAAATCCAAACGCATGGTCTTCTGATTGTATAAATGCCATTTGTAAAACTCCAGGCATTCAGAGGCAACACTGAAGAGACATATTGTACAAGCTGAAGAAGTATCTGAAGAGCTAGGGATATGCATATTTCCTGAACACCAGGACTTAATGAATAATGTACGTCAAGATGCTCAGATGCTGGAAAGACTTGCTTTATCAACAGCTACCAAATAAGGACCTGAAGGGGAAGCTACAAACGATGCCAGAATCCCTCCCATAGAGCCTAACTAGCAGCCAATAGTATGTCATCTTAACAATATAAATCTGAGGGGCTGGTGACATGATGTACAGTAATTTCCCATTGGCCAGCACAGGGGACTCTCCTGAGCACGGGGTATATCTTTTTGGTTTTTTACAGCAAATGCCATTTAATAACGGCATCCCTGCCTGCAGCATTCACATACCATTCAAAAATAACTGGGTTAAGGTCTCCCTCCTTCAGCAGCGTTTGCCAGCTCTCTTCAAAGGATGCACCACCCAAGCAGTTAAAATCAGTATTGTGCATATTCATATGGATAATCTTTTATATGGAAGTATATTTAGAGTTTTTTGTGAAGATAAAAACAGAAATAGAGCTACTAAGTTTCCTGATCAATCTGTGATGTAGCATCACAATGAAAATGTTTTTGGCTTTTATGCCATCTAGATTAAAAACTGATCTACTTAAACCACTGGGTAGTCTGTCAGTTTCTACTGCTTTTTTATTTTAAGAGATAAAAGCAGTTATTATTAAAATAAAGCAAGTCATGTGTCCTACAATTTCCAGTAAATGTTAAGTTTCCATGGAGAAGTCAGAAGTGAGATAGTAAGGGTTCTCAAATTCTCACTGTATTTATTTAACTTCAACTCATTCTGCCTTGGCAGATTAATATAATCAATTACAGCTACACATCATAGAAAAAAGGGGATTAATTGAGCATGGAGTGTGTCAGTGAGCTGACTCAGAGAATTATACAAAATATCCCACCATCTGCCATTCAGAGACCAAAATTTGAAAGGAGGAATGCATTATCTTGCACTACTCTGTGCAAGGCATATGCACTACTGCAGCAAATTTCCAAGTCTGATTCCATCAAAAGAAGGGAGTGTTTCCCAATATGGCAATGAGGAAATGTCTAAGGACAAGCCGAATGAGATGCAGCGTTCAGCCTAAGCCCACACTGCTGATTCACTGAAGATGCTGACCGACAAGGGTCATAAGGGAGGGTTTGGCTGAAGTAGATTCTGCTTCTCTGGGTGATGCTACACAGCAATGTCAGCAACGCCAAGTGCATGAAAAAGAGTTGAACCTGCAAAACTCAATAGGGCAATACATGATATTAACAGATTTCTTCCTTACAGAAATATATAGCAATGTGACAACTGAATATAGTTAATGTATTAAAAAAAAACCAAACATGAATGAACACATTACTGATGTGTTTTCCTTATAATACACAAAATTATACCTGTCCTAGATGTATACAGGTAGATAAATATGAAACAATTAAGTTCTGAAAACAGACTTGGGTTATTAGAGAGCCAGCAAGACAAAGCACCCAAAAAAAGTGCTTCTGTAAAATAATTCTCCTCATTTTTCCAGCTCAGCTTCGTAACACTGAACATCAGGCTTGTCTGCATCTTTGTTGCATCATTTTCTACAATCCACAAGAGAGCCCTGCTGTCACCTACCCAGCATCAATGCTGATAATTGCAAAAATGCTGCCTCCCTTCAGAAGGCAATTTCAATCATGATGTAGAAAACAGTAAAGTAACAGCCATTATAATTCTGGGTACTTAAGTGAAGCATGTGGGAATGAACGTTTGGTTGCAATAGGTAGTATGAACAGACAGTGGAAAGCCAAGTTTCTAAGTTACTTCTCTTACTTTGTTACTTTGAAGACTGGTTCTTCCTTACATCTTATTAACAACTGCTCCCAAAAGCACAGAACTTGTTTCAGACAAGGAATATTTTAAATGGCTGCTATGTGAATTACACAAATTGTTTAGCATGTATAAAAAAAAAAAAATCTTCCTTGAAGTTTTTTTGATCCCCACCAATGTATGTGATAAAGACACAGCCCTAATTACTGAATTTATTAAAGGACGGTATTTATAGAGCTATTAGATAGATAATTCTGATGTAAAACCATGAAAAAATATTCTTCCAATGTACATGTCATAACAATTTATTTTAGCTGCATATTAACTATATCGATAATAGGAAAATAACAGCTCATACTGACAGCTTATTACTAATTTGTATGATTCTTCCAAGATCCGCAGCCTCAACCTCATAAAACTATCAAATGCTGTGATACAATTTACTAGCACAACTTCACTGGCTCAGAAGGCATGCCCTATGACTTTAGCTACATGTAAAAGTTGGGAGATTTGTAGCAGCACTGATTTGCAGTAATCATTTTGGCTGATTTTCATCCTCAATTTCCAGATGGGAATGAGTAAATAATTAGCTTTAGAGGAGGTTATGATGGATAGATGAGTGCACAGCAAATAGCTGCCACACACAACTAAATACCTAGAGCAATTCAAGGTAAGAAAAAGAGAATTTAGATATAAGCTGAAATCCAGCACTGCGAAAGGGAAATTCTTGTTTTCATACACAGATACATCCATGAAGATAAAACATGGGGTGGGGGGGTGGGGCTGGGTGGGAAGGGAATAATGACATTTTCTACAATGGTTCCAACAAAGCAAAGAATATGCAAATGAGAAAGTGATAATTTGAACTGATAGTAACTGAGAAAAAAAGGAAGTTTTTAATGAACACTGTTGTGTGTTTTGAAAGCATCAAGACAATGACCTTGAAAGGCAGAAAGACGATGAAGTCCCTTAATACCCACAGGAAACGTTAGCTGTTATTTAATCAACAAGCCTGGACAACTTTCTTTGCAGGAGTCATAAAAAGAGCTGGCAGAGATCCCAGGAGCTGTGATATTCAGCTTTAGCAAATTTTGAAAGACTGCAAAAATGTTAATTTTCTGCCAATTAAAATTTGCAAGCAGGATGCCTGGGTAACTTCAGGCCACTTCACAAAACATCAGCCCTGGGTAAAATAATGGAAAAGCTGAAATACACATATTCTAGGCATTTGCTTGAGAAAGAACTAGGACCTTGGAGTGTAATTAATGCCAGGCAGTATTGTTTCATGTCTCTGAACACGTAATATTCTTTGATTTTTGTAGGGCATTTTATTTAGAACTGTACAATATTCTGTAACAGCACTCCTAACGTTGAGAGAGGATACATTAAATGAATTGAGAACCTGATCACTGACCCAATTTCTAACAGCCATCAACAGGCCATCTTCATCTAATGGGACTGTTTCAAGTCAGGCTTTGCAAGATGTGAGACTATTTTATGGTATTCATGTGAAAACTTCCACAGAACAGAAAATCCAGGGGCAAAGGAGAAAGGTAAACTGTGAGGATGTGGAAGTCACCAGCAGCAGCCTCACTTGTTTAGTATGATGACACCATTCACGTAAAATACAGTTCAAAGAATTTAATGGCAAAAGATAGCCAGCAATAAGCAACACAGTCCGTGAGTACAAAATGGTGGAGTACACCGAAGAAAGCAGAAACCCTGAAGAGTTTAAAGAGTCACAGCAGAACACCTCATAGCAATACTGTGAGCCTCAAAAATCTGCATCTCCTGTGATGCTAAATAAACAGAGAGATACTATAAACACACCATTCTGGTGAGACCAGTGATGGAATAGTGCATACAGCTCTACTGTCTCTGTTTTCCTAAATGCTGTCACGTACAACATGTTGGAAAAAAATTACAAGTGTTATTCAGAGGATAGAGAAAATGTTTTATTTTAAGATAAAAAACTCAGGCTGTGCAGATTCAGAATAAGGCTACTGTGTAAAACCTGACAAAAAGGAAATAATGTGTAGGGGACCTGGTTCACTAGCACCAAGGAAGCAGCAAGAAGCAATGGAAGGCAGCTGAATCTGCCTCAAACCAACAGAGCTGAAACCAACTCAAACTACGAAGACGACATGTGGAGTAACTACAAGAATTACTAAATTAGCATACACCAGCAGTGAAGTGGTAGATCTTCTGTTCTTTGGTATCTTCAAATCAAGAAAAACAGTCTTTTTGGAAGATACATTTTAGACAAATGCAAGTCGTATTAGTCAAACACAAGTCAGTGAGTTCAATATTTCCACAGCTATGTGCAAATTAGCCATCTGAGAGTCAGGAGATCCAGTAATCCACTTGGCCCCATGAGTCTACGACAGCTCAATCTACCTATTTCAGATGCTCATTCTAGAAATTCTACCTTCTAAATAACTTGCATAAAGAGCCTTCGTGACATGACTTCTACAAACATGCTCTGCTTGAAACCAACTGTTAAGAAATTAAAAGCTGTGCATCTGTGATGAAAACAGGATTGCAGTGAGTTACCTCAAACATTCTTATAACTGAAGCAGTAATCTTGAGCTCTGTGCAAGCTTCTGGAGCTGTCAGTACTCATACTTTCTAAACTATTTCTTGATTCTTTAATAAAGCTCTGTACCATTGCCACAGTCAGTAAAAAGTTACAATTAACCTAAATTTTACTGTCCTTCAAGAAAAATGTGAGGATTTTCATTACTAGGTTGCTCTTTTTTTTTTTTTTTTAATCATTCCAAGCAAGTGCAAAAGCATGCAGTTTCACCAACATTAGTGAAGGTTTTAATCCTTTTATTTATCTGGCATACTGATCATCACAATTTGCTAGAAGGACCTATAGCCTGGAAACCACTGTAAAGCATACATACCAGACTATGTACGGAATACAAGACATTCAAGGATAGCTCATTTCCAGCTCACGCCCCCGAGATCTAGAATAGGGCTCCTGATACAGAAACACATTACTTGCAAGGGCAAGAATTATACCCTCAGAAGCCTGGCAGAAACCTTGATCCTCTAAAATAAAAGTATCTGTGTTCCTTTCTGGCTTTTGTTAGTAAGCAAAGATTCCTGAAGATTCAGTCAGCAGGAAAATAAGATGGCAACATTTCAAACCTGAGGAAAGGATAAGAAGATGCCCGAAGGGCCACTTTATTGATTCAGTTGCAGTACTTCTGAACTGTCCCACAGACCTACAGTCTTGGTCTTTCCTTCCACAGGTCAGTGACAGGTAACACGGGAGCTCCAGCTGAAACATGCTTAGCTTACAGGGCAGAACAGTACTTCCTGGCTTTCAACTGCAACCGCTGGATTGACTATGAAGCTGCTGACTAGGAACCTTCAAAGAGATGTCTGAACATCTACCCTGAATACAAGTGTATTGGATGTAGTGAGTATGTCTAGTAAATGGCAAAGAGTAAACCAAAGAGGATGACAGCTAAATGCATCACTGCCTTCAGTTTTCAAGGTTGTATGCATTACAAACAGGAACCGACAGCCTGAAGACATCTCATGAGCCAAATGAGAAGCCTGTTTGAAAATATCAGAAAACATTTTTAGTCTGAACAGAGAAGAGCAATAATCATTCACGTCAAATCCAACTCCTACTGGTCACAAACACAGGACTGTTTTTACAGCATTGGCCAACCCCATCTGGCATTTGCACTGGCATGCACCATAGCAGAAAGCCTCCCAACAAAACAGAAGGTCTGCTCAGTGCTGGAAGACCATAGCAGAAAAGAATGGTTGTTTCGTCCAGCAAGCAAGGGCATGTGGCTGAACTCAACAGAGCTAAAACCGAGAACTGGTCTGGAGGAAGCAGCAGGACAGCTAGGGACAATGAAACTATGCTGAATCAACCAGCCTCACCAAACTTCTCTGGGTTACATCTAAGCCTCCCTAACTAGAAGGAAAGAAAATGCAGAACTTCATTTAAAAAAAGAAAAAAAAAAAAATCAGGAATTTTACAAATACAAGTTGTTCCAGCTGCACAGCTATCAGCTGCCACACACCAAGTGAGCAGCAGGGTTGGAGACAAAGCTGGGTCATAACGCTGGTATCAAGAAGAGATGAACTCCACTGGTGGCTGATAACCGATGGCTGTAGTTGGAATGAATTCCTAACTCTTCTGAAGGAGTCTCAGCTTTAAGGACCCTAACTATAGCATAACTTCTGCTTTAAAAAGGCTTTCTTGGCAGCCTCCTGCTTGTCAGAATTACATTCATTAAACACAATGGAAGCCTAAGCTATATAATTTTACAGAACTTTTTATTTGGGAATACATACTTCTCATGCATCAAATATGATAATTTTATGTTGCTGAACAGACTGAGATGACAACGTTCTTCTGAATTATTTTGGGAAAAAACATAGTAAAACCCAGAAGCTGGGGTGTTTAATAAAGTTAGGCCCCTTTATTAATAAAAAAAAATATATATTTTCTGGCAAAACACATAATTCAGTGTTTGTATTTAGTGCCCTCTAGCGGTAATATAAGCATTAGCTATGAATATATAGGAACACATTTAACTTTTTTCAGACCAGAAATTTCAGCGTGGTCCACCAATTTTCAATCATACCACAGCAGAGGTCTTTACAGGTTTTCTCTACAACTGCAGTATTTTCAATAGATACTCCTGAGCAACTGCACAAGCAACAACAATTACACTGTGTTTCAACCCGTGTTCTGGGGACCACTGGCAATATTTTAAGACACAATATTCACTTACAGTTTTCTTGCAGGAATTCTACATAACAATGAGCACAGTGTGTACATAATGGTTTCTAAAAGAACACAACCCTGCAGTAAATGGAGTTTAATTTCAAATATTTTGCTTGTTTGCAATATTCTGCTATATATTTATTTCCCTCAATTCGATGCTGTCAAAACGATGAAAATAAAACTTCAAAAGCTACTGTTAAAAGCTAATTTTAGATGACAGAAAAGTAGATCAGGGTGTGTAGACAGCAGATTTGAGGAGGCAGTTGCCCTAGCAGAAAGCAATGACAAATAGCTGAGGTGGTTCTCTCTGTATCCAGCGTGGCAACCCACAGAATCAAATGCATAACCACAATCCCATGATTTTGTCCATTAAATTACTATTGTGAACAGCACCTGATGTGAGCAGAAGGCTTTTCAAGTTCTGCCCTAAAAACTTTGTTTAAAAAAGCACTTTACCTTTAGTTGGATATATATAGATATGTATCAGATATCATAAGCCCACAATATATGTGTCCATACATACCCACAGCACACTGATGCAGACATATTGCATGTTTGTATCACAATGGGACCAGTTATTTACACCTCTGGCCTGGAAATGCCTCCAATGATACCCTGAGTTAAGGCAATATTTTTTAAAATCTTGCTTAAAATCATTGCAACGTTAGTGGAAATACTTACTTCACTCAGTTAATCCATCATATCAGCATATTTGTCAACAGACACTAAAATGTTTTGCTCCAAGTTTTTCCTCTGTAAATATAAAAGATGCTGGCACATAAACCAAATGTGTGCTCAGCTTGCACTGGACTTGAGCTCAGGGAACCTGGAGGAACCTGTGAGATTTTATATTTTTTACTTTTTGTATCTACTTGATATGCAAAAATCCATTGTATTTATGCAAGCGATTTTAATGACATGATTCTCTTGCTATTAATCCTCCAACCAACTTTGCAGGGAACAATCCAAAATGAAACTTTCAAAACAGCTCTGGAAGGAGCAACAAATAACCACAAGAGAGCCCTAACCTGGAATTTTTATAATTATTCATTGCCTTACAATACCCTGGCACCAACTTTTTGCTTTACAATAATTACCGTATTTTATAGAAACTACAATTTGGATGGAAAAGTGGAAAATAAAATAGAAATTATTTAATTATCACTTTACTTTCAGGACTTATCCCAACACACCTCTTACACAAGCTGCTGAGGCTTTACTCTGACCAAATCTAAAAACCAAACAGTTCCAGGGCTCCCTTAGAAGACCCATTCTCTGGCCTTCCAGCCTCCTTTTAGGAAGAGTCCTCTCTGGGAAGAGCAGAACCAAGACCTATTATATGTGGAAGGGAAAACACATTTATTCCTCTTCCCTTAATGCTTGTATTACGTATTATGTATCTATATGGTGCACAGGACAGTGAGATAGCCGTAACAAAATAGAGTAAGAAAAAAACCCAAAATAAATCAGATATGGGACAAAAAGAAAAAGGTAAGACTTCCTCCTTAAAACTTTATCCACAGATGGCATAGCAATTAATTCTTAGTCACATCTTTTTGCCTGTTTTTTCTTAGGGACTGCTGTTGGGGAGTATCTGCTACGGCCAGTTCTGATCTTTCTCTTCAGTTCTTTCCCTTACACACATCGCTTCCTGTCTTGGGGACAATGACAACAAAACAGCCAAAGCACTGCTATCACCTTCACTCTGTCCCCTTACCTGCCAACAAAAATGCAGTCTCAAATACAGTCGAGCAATTTAGATTATACTGGATCTTTTGTTCCATTGAGCTGCCACTTCTTTGTTACACTTTGAATCCAGACATTTTCCAAACAACATATTGAACCCACCCCCGGCTTCCCAAAGTGCAGCCCCAGACAGCGATGTTTTGTCAGGGCAACAAATACGCAAAACTGGCAAGTTTGGCTGTAAGTGGAATCTCAGGGCTACTCCTATGCTCCTCAGCAGTAAGCCCCTATGCTTTACAGACCCTTTAACATGCTTTACAAAAAGCAAAGAAAAAATAATCTGACTTGAAAGAACAGTGTGATCTAGTATATGCATCTCCTTCACATGGCTACACCTACTTCAGTGCAGAGACTTTCAGTCTAAACGCGCTTAAGAAGAGTTAACATGTCAGAGGTACCGCAAAGACATAAAACTTCAATAATGCACCAATATCCACCAATACCTTTACCTTCAACAATACCAATGTCGGAGAAATGTTGCTATTAATAAAGAATACTATATGGAGATACACTCGTTCCCAGCTCCAACTAACCACTCATACCCTGCGGCACAGGAATTCCAGCAACTTGTTATGTGTTATCCCAGCTACAGCAGCTGCAGGTGCCTTTTCTACAGCTTATTTGCATAAGTAAGATTTACAAGCTACATCATTGTTAATGCCTCATCAGGATACTCATATTAGGGGATAAGAACACAGTGACGTTTAAGCCTCTTCAAGACAACTTGTGCTAAATCCGTTAACGGTGTTCACACTGGAAAAACGATAAAGATGATTTCTTCTAGTATCAAAAAAACACCTCTGCAAATAAGTACTTTGTCTTTTAAGCATCATGAAAAGAGAAAAAAGATTTTTTTTCCTAAAATATATTTGTAGGAAATTCTAACAGTTCATTTCTGACTGAATGGAAAAGATTTGGCTTTAAACCTATCAAAGTTTTTTCTCCTTCTGCTAACTTATATCCAGTTAACATTTGCCTAGTTAACATTGGCAGCCATATCTGACAGACACAGGAGGTAAAAAATACAAGTAAAAAATACCAGCTTGCCATCAGTTTCAAGGAGGAATAATGCACCTATTCCTTGATCACCCCACAGATTTGTAATTCTCAGGCTGTTATTCACAATTTAAAGATATCTAGAAAGAAAAGCTGCTGTTTTCTCCTCCTTTTATCCTTTATGAGGCTTTCCCCCCTCAAAATAAGTGTCAATTTCAGCAAAGAGATAGGTCTGTAATAGAAGGAATGTAAGATGCAGAACCATCTGAATAACTTATATATATATATATATGCACTCTGCAAGTAAATACCTACCCCATAAATATCTACTTTTAACATTAGCCACAAAAGAGGTTTGTACCCACATCATGCATTTTTGCAGACAGCTGTGTCTAACAAATGTGCAAAGAGGACCGATACTTCACTGAGAGCTGCGACAGCACACTCTAGGACTTAGCTAGAGCAGGAAAAACTGAGCTTTACGGGTATTGCCTATTTCAGAGAGAAAACTGGCTTGCTATGTAAGGAAGAAAACAGCTTCACTGGTATTGCTGGATTAATCTTCCCTCTCCTGTAACACAACCTTCTTATTTTAATGAGGTGTTCCTACTGTTGGCCTGGTCAAGCACATGATTTAACAGTTCAGCAGAATTTTTTTTGAATGGTTGCCATTTCATACTAAGAAATGAGCCTTTTAATCATCTTTTTTAAAGCTACAGTCATGCTTAACCTACATAGTGTTCTTGTGAACAAGCAAAAATTAATGATTTTTTCTCATTCTACTATATATGAAAACCAAAAATGAACCAATCCTATCCTTCTAAATACTGTTACATCTACAAAAAAAAAAAAAAAGAAAAAAAAAAGAAAAAAGACAGAAGGTAAAAGCCATCCTACTCAAAAAGGCAATGATACCACAGATACAAGAAGAGAATTGTCGACACTGCAAGCTCAGTACAGCTCTGATATAAACATACCTTAGCAAGTGCTAAGATCATCCACAGGAGATACCAGTATTTTGAAAGCAGACCTCAAGTTTTTTCATGCAATTATGTCGGTTCAGGCTCCAGTTCTTACTAAACCATGGCTGTTGTACTCCTAGCTAAAGTGCACATTGTTCTTTCAAGAAAAAAAACTCAGCAAGGGTTATTAACCAACTAATATTAATTCAAATGTGTCCTTCATACTTGTCATTTGAATATTTAGATGCTCAAACATGCTCTAAATCCAAGTAGAGCCACAAAAGATGAAGATCCATCCATCCATAACAGGAGAAACAACCAGTCTCATCCATTACACCCTTATCTCACACATACAGGGAAACAAAAAAAAAAATTAAAGCTTTTTCTGTCCAAGTGAATGCTTCACTCAAATGCCTCCACGTAAAATTAAGAAAACAAGCGTGACACCCAAATTGTTTCCAATACCACAGTCAAGCGCACTACAAGGTTGGGTTTACTGGTACATGAGAGAGATGGAGATAAGATAAAAAAAAACAGGACAAAGGCGGTTCTGTTGTTTCTTTAATCACATACTTATTACTTCTGTGACTTAAACCCCTCAAGAAGTCCCAGTATTTGCATGAGGAAGGTCATGGTATATTCATGCTTCCTTATTCTGTGTCTACCGATACCAGTCATTTGCCTGTCATCCTACACATAGGACCAGAGGGTCTTTTTGGGCACTGACTTGTTGCGCCCTGGTGACAGCATGTGGCGGGGTGCTGCTGCTCTGCTCTGTGCCTGGCGCTCGGTTTGCCAGCCATGGGTGTCTGCACACCTGGCTGGTGTTTGGCATGCTCAGACCTTGCCACACCAGGGAGGCACTGGCCAAGTGCTGCTAAGGACAAGAGACGCACCCACGTCTGACAGCTAACGTGCCTCGCTGTCCCGTGCCAACATGGATGGGTTCCTTTGGGTTTGGCAACCACGTGCTGGAGCAGAGCGGGTGAGTGCTTGGACTGTCACAGCTCAGTCCCACCTGGGCAACAACCGACTGCTGAGAGACATTTGAAGAAATGGGCTGCTAGCATGTTTCACCTCTAGCTACTAGAGCTTCTGTGTAGCTCATCATTTGTAATATAGACAAGAGGAAACATACAAAGGATCGGACTTGCTCAGCAGAGCACACTGTTGGAAACTGAAAGCATCTGGAACAATGACTGAGGGTCAGGAGATGCAGCTGGATGCATTTCTCATTAATTCTGTAGAACTGGATTTCAGGTGAGAGGTACCCTTTCAGTAATCCTCCAGCTTTTTACGTAAGCCACACCCCCATTTGTTTCACTATTGACAACTGATTCCTTAAACATAGAAAACATTTTTATGCTAACTTTTCCAGAAGAATAAACAGTATGGAATATACAAATAGATGCCAAGGTTTACTTGCCACATCAATGTATTCACCCCTGAGTAATGTTAACTGTGGGTTGCTCCTTAGCAACCCCAGTTTGACACAGCACCAATAAATTCTTATTTACGAGGAAATAATTTTATTGCTAAATCAATATTTTCTTTGAAAATGATCAAATGCAGCTAGTATTTAGCAATTTCCAATAAGTACTGTAACACTGTACAGTAATCACCTTTTGAAAACACTGCTTTTAGTCATAGTTTATACCAGTGAGTATTTTATATTTAAAAACGGTTAAATGTACATTAGTAACAAATTAATTAACATAGTCAGTCTTTAAAAACGTAGGTCACTTATGAGCTTATCTAGCACAGCAAAGCATTAAAGATAATTTTATTTGAAATTTAAGACCTCTGTTTAATCAATGATAACCCACCATCACTTATTTTCTTCTCTGAACACTGAACTGTAACAAATCCTACCATCCATGCAAAATTTGAAACCAAAGGTGGACTAAAAATCACAAAAATAACATCACATACTGGAAACTGATTATGTTCCACTATCAGAAGAAACATGAATCATTAGATTGGGGTATACTCTCTGATGAACTTGCAATATGGATACAAAATGCACAGGCATTATTCAAGTAGATTATGTATTAACCCTTCATTATTAAGAAACAAGGCATTTTTCATATTTTAACCCTCTTAAATAGATACTTTCATGTCTCTATAAAAATCATCCCTGGTTTGAAAAACATCTTCAAATGAAACAAAACTAGTAAGATCTCAATAAATAGGGCATCATCTTCATCTTTGACTTGCATTTTTATTAGTAAAATTAAAAGGTGGGAAAATTGGGCTGGTTTTTGCCCATTAATGTATTTACATACAGTGTTTGGAGCAGCTGGAAAAGCACAAGACAGTGGAGAGACCTCGGCAGACACAGAAGGACAGTCTATCCATTTATGTAGGGGCTCACATATACACACAAGCTCAAATTTGCCATGAGGACAGAAACGTTGAAAAGCCTCAGTCTGCAACAAATTCAACCTCCTTCAGTCCTTCAAAGCCCATTCTACCAAGTCTTTATCAAAAAGAACAATGCTAAATAAAACCAGCTATGGGCTCCATCAACTACCTAACGAAGTAAATTTAAAGACTCTCATTAGGCATTAGATAAGTTCTAATTGAATCCAAACAAACTGTAAAAATGACCCAGGCAATGGGAGCAATGCTCTAGTACCACCTTCCAGTTCCCCCAGTGCCATTCTTTTGCTTGGTCTCCAAACCACAGAATAAAACCGAAAGGGTGTAACAAATGTAGTTCATCTGTACAGGACTGTATAGTTAACTAGGGATTTTATGTCTTGTCCAAATTCCGTTAGAAATGAGATGGGATGTAGCATTTGATTACTTCAGTTAATACTGAAGTTAATTTTCACACTCACTTCATGAGACTGATAAGCCTAGTCTATTAATTACTGCTTACTTTACTGCTACGTGTGCAAAAAGGATATTCCTAGCTTTTAAAAGCAAACATGTTGCTGATTTCTACTGTTCTCTCAGCACGCATTAGATGATATGACTTCCCAATGTTTCCCATTCCACTGTAAGCATAGCATGTACTCTTCCTGAATAGAACAAATGTTTGCCTTCTCTATTGTTCAGTGTACAGCTGTATTAATCACCTCATATTAAAACAGTAGTATAAATCAAGTCCCAGGCCTTGATTAGAAAATTTTCCAAGAGCACAAGGACCATGAAGCAAAGATGAGCTATTCATCTGAGTCTGCAAACAGACTCCTTGAAGTACCTTTGTAGTCAAAAGGTACAAGTCAGAATGGATCAGTGCTGCCACCCACAAGCCCGTGAGCAAGCCACCTGGCAGATGCAGCACAGGTCAGCGTGACTCTTGCCATTCAAAGCTACGTGCACCAGCAAATGCAAGAAAACATCTCCGAGGAGGATGTGGTGTGAAAATACAGATTGGGGTACAGATAGATTTGTGCAGACTGTGGTATTTCACAACAGCCAAGACACTGTAGAAGGAACCAAAAAAACCCCACCAAACCCCAAATCAAAAACAAATCCAGATGACTCCTCCCTGAAAAGCAATTAAGGCAGTTTCATACTCAGGCACATTACTCAAATGACAGGGTGTAACAAGATGTAAGAGACCTGTCCTCTCATCCTGCCTCTCATCAGTCAGGCAGCTTTAGTTTTCTATGTCCAAAACATTTTTCAAGCTCTAATGATAATCGCAAGAACAAATCTAAAACCCCTATGTACATCAGCATGCTGTTATTTATACCACATCTATAAAATCTGAAAAGACACATGAGCACAGGAATAATACCTACCTGGAAAGAAAATAAAAATAAAAATCACCACAACGTAGTTATCAAATTCCTTTTCTTCCTGCAGTTCTACTTATCCCAACAGCCCAGTTTTATTTTGTATTGTTGTATCATTCCTCTAACTAATGTATCTTTCACTGCTCTGTGAAACGAAAATCAGATTACAGACGTATATTCGTGACCAACAAAGAAAAATCATTACTTAAATTTTAGCCCCCAAATGCCAAGATTTCTTTCTGCAGAAGTTTTCCAGAGCACTTTATCTTCTTCTACGTAAAATTTAGTCATTCAGTTTTAAAAATCAAGTTCTGTAAGCAGGGATGTACTGAAAGATGTGCTAGAAATGCCAGGCTCTGACTATTATCAACTAACTGCATCACCTTCACAGTGATGAGCTTTAAGAGCTCTCCTATAATAACGTCTCTGAAACCTTTTCAGCAACAACTGAGAAGACCTGCAGAAAAACTCTCCCAGCTAGAAAATTTGCACGTTTGCTCTTACTGATGCTAAGAAAAGAGGAAAAAGCAACTAATTACCAAATTACAAAATGCAATCTTACCTGGGTCCCATATTCAGACATACAAAACTTTGGCCATACTTCATAGTACAAGAAAAACACAGTCATTTTACTGAGGAATCTCAGTTCTGGGCTTTAAAGTTTATGCAGACAAAGAGGTACTCTATGATTTGTCAAAGAATTCATCACACTAGTATTTCTCAGAGCAAATGTGCTTACAAATTTTCCAGCTTAAGTTCCCATTGCAAGTGAAAAATAATTTCATTTAAAGATACCCTTACATAATTAATTTCAGATTTTGTTTTTTGTAAGCTGTCTTCTTGCAAGTACTGTGTTTCAGAAAGCCTCTGATGTGCACATACAGAACAGCTTTGTAAATCCAGCAAAGATACTTTCTGGCTTCTTGTTGAGCCACACTAGCCTGCCAAACGGGCACCCTCACCTCTGCTTGTTGCTATGGCCACACTGTACGTCAGGCTTGCACTTTTTTCCCCAGATCTGACTGCTTATGACAGGCCTAGGTGCTTCCTATTACAGTGCCTGCAGCAGCATCAGCAATGACAAGAGCTGGCAGCCACTGCTGAGATGATCAGCATGCAGCAGAGGACAGAGATGCTGAGGAATCTGAGCATGCTCCCTGCAACACTGCACACAAGGACTGCTTTGAGACATGTTACACGGCATGCAAATAACACATACAGATTTGACTGAAGAAGTCCTTTTAACTCTAGCCTTCCGTGGCAGAAAAGAGCTGAATATGGGTGAACCACTTGCTTAGAAAGCAAAACAAATACTGCATTTTGCAAGGTCTCAAGCACCTGTCTGTCCCCCTGGTTCTGAAATGCTGCTGCTGAGCATCAAAGACATGAGCATTTTAATTCACATAACAGCACAGCTAAAAAAATATTTACAAAGCTACTCATCATTAACTTTCAAATGTAATCTTAGTATTTTATAGCTTGTTTCATTCATTTCAGCTACTAAACTGAAAACATTTTGTTTGTTTCATGTGTACTTGTAGGGAAGGTCCCTTTCTGCATGGGGAAATCATGGCTAAAATCAAAGGTATGGTAACTCTCATACTACCGACATACCACTTCTAATGTATGAGGGCTCAGTCCCCATGCAGTAGGAAAACAGTCGCCAATGCCACGTTTGCAGCAATAAAGCTTACCTACAATAACCAAAGGTTCACAGTGCTGCTGAAATACTCAAGAACATCAACCACCTGCAAACCCAGCATTAACAAAGCAAAGGTCCAGTCAGCATCCTTCAAAAACATTTGCAGAAGCACACAGCGAAGCTAAACTTTCCCCCCCTCAAAAAAAAAAAAAAGTTATAAAATCTTTAAGAAAATAAAATTTCCATTGTTCCTTGTATTTGTCATTTACTTATCATAGCACCAATAAAGTCTGGCCAATTTCAAGCACAGCAAACACATTAACTGCTCAAAAGATTGCATTCATGAAAAGTCCGTTTTCTAGTTCATCTTGCCCGTTATCTACTAAAACATGCCTAAAGATGCTCAAGTCCATGTCTGCTTGGCAGCCTACTTTTCAGTTGTTTCTGCTCCTCAGACTCTTCCTTGTTCAATTAATGAAACCGCACTATCTTGCTATTTCTTTTTTTTATACACTAGGCCCTATTGTGCCGCCTTCTTACCATCCTTTCCTGCTGGAGTTGCACTACTTTTCCAGTGCCACAAGGGATGAAGTTTGCAGAAACACTGGTAAAAAGCAGAGCCTTGGTGTTTATCCTTCCTTCGTTCAGTTCTTCGCTCTGAAAACTAACAACTGCTTTCTTGTGTCAGTGAGTACACATGAATCATATCCTTACTTTGCAAAATTACTCTTTCTTTAGACCACCCTTTGAAGCTCCTATGAGTGGCTGATGTACTACGAAAATTGTTGTTCCTATATATAAGAAACCTTCAGGACAAGGTACCTGTCAATTTACCTTTTCTATTGCATAACATATACAGATACCTTGAGAAAGAGTAAGAAAAAATATCTGGCACCTTCATTTCTAGTCCCTGCAGTTAAAATAACTTTTTCAGTACCAACTGGTGCAGTGCTGCCATACTGAATCTATGGACTGCTATCAGTATACCACAAGAGAAGGTTATTTCATAATAAAATTTTACCTATCAACTTGGTGGTCCGCCCCTTAAAATTTGATTTATGGCAATTAAAACACCAGTATTGTTAGTCATTTTGCTCTTGGCCATTAGAAAAGACAACTCTGTTGTAGCTGTTCATTCTGAATTGCAAAACCCAAGTATATGAAAACAGTATCTCAGCCAGCAGGGTGAGGTTGTAATTCTGGGTAAAATTACTGCATTAAGGTGGTGAAGTCCGCCTTGGCCACAATAATATCAGATAGCCTTGTTTAAATACATTAATGCCTGCTTGAACAGGTCCTTTCAATCCTATAAAATAATTCAATTAAAACCCACATACTATTACATCCATCAGACAATGCTCCTGGCTTTTTGTATGTGGTGAACATGAGTGATATAGCGGAATAGTTACAAGATTGCAGTTAACCATACAGATTTCCTGTAAGGTCCAGCTGTTTATTCCAGAATAAAATGAACACTGCCTTAGATTGCTTTATATAACTTTGAAAAATATGCTTGTAAATTTCTTCAAAAAGACAGACTTCAGGCAAAAAGAAAATCCCACTGGTTAGTATATGATGCTTATGAACACAGGCAAGCAAAAGCCACCGTTAACACACATTTTATTAGTGAGGGAGAATGATGGAGGAGATTGAAAATCAGCGTGAACTAGCGCACATTACAATAATTGCTGCCTCATTAACATTTTGCCAACATCTAGTGTTGATGAAAGTGGACTGAATTCTGACGCTCAAGAAACCTGCTAACGATATTCCTAGCTGACAAGCATAACTCACACGTGAACATACGCATTAGGAAGCACAGGGAGCCCTGCTACTGAGCTGTGCCATGCAGACACTGACTGGGCTGCATAGCTGAACACCTGAAAGCAGCAGCAAGATGCTCTGAAGTATGCTTCCAGACTTGGAAGGCCCCAAACGCATCTTAACTGCTCCACCTCAGTTCCCCAGCCTGCGAAACAGAAATACTTCTGATCTGTAAATTGAGTGACGTGAATGTCATGGTATATCATTGTAGCACAGCGCAGGAAATTTTTAAACATAACTTGCAGTGCAAGTAGATAAAAAAGGAATTTTAAGGGTTTGTGTTGTCTCACAGGTAAAAAGCTAACTATCCTGGTTCCAGCTGGGATACAGCTACACCGTGCATGATGTGTTCCTTTCTTCCTTCCCCTCTGGATTTTATTCTTTCCTTCCCCCTTTTCATTATAACTGTTACTGTCATCATTGCTATTACTGTTCTTTCATTTTTAATCTGTTACAATTATTAGATTGTTCTTACCTCAACCCTGGAGTTTTACATTCCTCTCCAACTCTCCTTCCCACCCCTCAGGGTGAGAGGGAGTAATCGAGCGGCTTGGTGGGGCTTCATTACCAGCTGGGGTTAAACCATGACAGAGAATGATGCTGATAACACACTGATGCTGTAGTCAGGGTAAGCACAGCTCAGCAAGGACTTCGCTGAGGACTTTTCAGTTTCCCATGCCCCACCAGTGAGCAGGTGCACAAGAAGCTGGGAGGGAGCAGAGCCAGGACAGCTGACCCAAACTAGCCAAAGGGACATTTCATACCACATCATGTCATGCTCAGTATATAAAGCTGAGGGGAGCTGGCCAGGAGAGGCTGGTCGCTGCTGGGGGACTGGCTGGGTATCGGTCAGGGGGTGGTGAGCAACTGTATTGTGCATCACTTGTTTTTTACGTTTTTCATTGGGTTTTATTCCTCTCCCTCCCTCTCCTCTTCCAATAATTACAATTATTATTGTTGTTATTATTTTTACTTTTATCTCAGTTATGAAGCTGTTCTTATCTCAGCCCATGGGTTTTAACTTTTCTCCTGATTCTCTCCATCACACAGGGAGGGGAGGCAAGGGACTACATGGTATTTAGTTGCTGGCTGGGCTTAAATGACAACACTAACTCAGTTATTTATTGTGGTTTATATTCTGGGCTGTTTTAAATAAATCTATGAACTACTTCCACACTTTTTGTACAAATTAGAAGCTATCCTTGACCAGGAAAGATGAAATATTACTATAGAAAACTACATATGTGCATTAATTGCAACTGATATTTCTTAACTATAATAAAAAGATCAAAATAAATCAAATTCAACCAGAAGGTATGCTTCCAGTTTAACTTTCCTTTGTCTTCTTGCTTTCCCTCCCCAAATAAAATCAATAGCAAAAATTCATAAACCAGCAGCCTTTCCCCTAGCAATGATGAGCAGAGGGTTTAGTTAAACATTGAGCTGACTGAGTAAAATCCTTCAGCAAGACAATTTCATTAGCTGATCATCTATTAGTGGGCTACAACTCAATTAACAGAAGTAACAAGCTGTTTAAATTTCATTTGTAAATAATCTCATAAACAGGCCCTGCACATCAGCTTGATTCAGTGTTACTCCACTGCCTGTGATTTACAACAGGTGGTACTATTGCCTGTGCAGTTCCATTTCAGCACCCAGAGAGGCAAGCAGAGTGGATGACAGGCGGGACTCACCCTAGTACAGCAGCATTGCCCTTGGCTAGAGGTCCAGATGCAGCAGTGCCCATTGCAGCACAGCTCTGCCACCAGGCACCTAGCCGTGCAGCCACGGGGAAGCTGCAGCTGAGCTGCTCAGAGGTGAGCCCCAGCTCAACAGCCAGGTTCTGGCCACTGCCCTGCTCACACAGTCCCAGGCAGGATGAGCAGCATCACTTTTCACCACGCCTCAGCTCGCCTGCATTCAGTTTTGCAGCTACCGGGGGGACCAGCTGCAAGTTAGCTAGAACTGGGATCAATTTCTATTGAGGTATGCTCTATTTAAAAAATAAAATCAGAACAGGGTGTATCCATCCATAATACACTTAATTCTATGTTAAGTCTCCTAAATATGGAAAATTTTGGCAAATGATACCAAAACCCCTACTAACGTAACTGAGACAAGAACAGTTCCTCCGTGCAGTTTCTTTAGGAGGCCGAGTCTGAACTGACATTTCAGCAAACACCACATCCATTGTACCAAAACTTTACACAGCAGCAGAAGCTGCCTCTTACTGGAAACAAAAAAATTACTAAAAAGAATAAAATAAGAGGTTGCTGCTCTTTGAAATGCTTCATATCTTACAGTCTAACCTTGATCACAGCAGCACACTACTATGAATAAAATGCAGGAGTTCTTGGCTCTAAATACTGGCACAAGGAGCCACAAGTATTTAGATACTTCCAGTAGCCACAAATTCCACCTTTATTATTAAGCAAGAAGTTAGGAAGTACTCATGTTCATGAAGCCTTTTCCAAGTAAAACCTTCAGAGGAAAAAAAAAAAAAAAAAAAAAAGACAAACCCCACCACCAGTATTTTTTGTAATGTGCCTTTCTGTGGCACTTAATGTTTGCATTTTAACTTTACATAATTCAACTGCTGGAAAAATTCTCATAGTTTTCAAATCTTCTGTTATGACGGTTGACAGCAAAGTTATTTTCCCACATCAAGTCTTGGCTATTTACTCCATAACATTTTGTCTATATTATTCTGTGCCGTTACAATAAAAGGAAAGAATCTTTTATACTGTGGCATTTCCTATAAATGAAGAGGCTACAAAAAGGGCTGTTTGTGTGCTGTTATGTAGACCATTTGCTTATATTTATGGAAAAAATTATCAAGTTATTAATGGCTGGAAAGCTATGCAATCCTAGAAGCAGCTAAAAAGCTGAAAAGTGTTAAATCATAGGAACACGCAGAGAGGCATCATTCCTCTTACACAGCTCACATCCAGGACTTCTTAAGCAGCAGCAAATGACATGTGCAGAAATCGATCAGGTTTTTTTTCTAATATTGAAAGTACAGACTGAATCTGTGAGATTAGGGGTTCCTAACTTGTTTTGGAGCCTTAAAATGCCAGTATTCTTTGTATTGACTTTATGGGTCAAGTTGAGGTTCCTTTCTGCTGGCGCAGAATGGCACACCCTGTGCGCTGTGCTTGTTTGAGAAGAGCCCCCTTGTGAAGGAGCTCACCCCACCACCCAACTGAGATACTTGCGGTTCACAAATGCCTGCTCGTCATGGCCCAGGAAGGCAAACGCTTGACATCGTGTACCCACACATGGAGAAGGGGCAGCTCAGAACTCAGACACATTGACCTTCACCCACCACATTTGCTTCTTTCTCAGCAACAGACTTACAGGTCTATCACACCACCAAAGCCCCCAGTTAATATCCTCACTGGAGAACAGGGCATTTCATGATTTTTTCTCCTTTGGCAGCAACCCAACAGCCCCTATGGAAGCAGCATGCATTTGAAAAGAAGAGATTCAGTCACTGCCGAACTGGTACCACTGCTCCATCCTGAGTAGTGTTGTTTCTGAGAAGATGGAAGTGTTCATAAACGATAAGGCAGCATTGGTGCAAGCCACCTGCATGAGAGCAAGTTTCACCCATTATCTTGCTGCAGCACATTGTTGCACAATACAGACAGCAAAGTGTTATCGCCTTGTTTTGTACATACATATGTATATACACACACACACACCCCTCACTCATCACTGCAGTTACCCGAGGGCAAGTCTGCTGATCTCCAGAAGCATGAGCAGTCTCAATGGAAACAAGTAAGGTTGTACACAGGGAACTGCACTCCAGCCCAGAGGTCTTAAAGTCCTTTTGGGCTGGCTTCAGTGCATGGAAAGGGAGGAGCGTGCCTGGGCAGGCAGTCCTTCCTGACCTCCTCACTGCTCTTTTCCTTTTCTCTTGTTATGAAGTATGACAGAACTGGGGAATATGCACAATATGCATTAATTTAACCAGGCTCACCACTTAATCAGTACTTCTTTGTCACTGTAGAAACTTAAATCCGTAATGAATAAAAACTCTCCTGATGCTGCACTCAACAAGCCTTTTCTTGCTTATAGCTGCCCCTTAATTGCAATCTTCATCAGAAGCAGCACTCCGAAGAGCTAACCAAATCCCCTGATTTTCCTAGAAAGATCTGGGAATGTAAGAACCAATTAAACTACCATGTCAGCCAGCCAAGTGTGATGGCATTGCCAGACACCATAGAAGAGTACTGTCACAAAAGAAACCCCATCAAGTTTTTCCCCTGGATATCCAAGTTTTTTAAATCTGAGAAGCAAAACAGAGATGCTGCCTGCTCTGCAACAATTTAGTCATGACAACAGATTTCTTTTCTACTATTACATTTCCAGCACATATTTTTCATGTGCAATAGCTGAAACCCAAGAGAATGACTGATGTTTAAATAATCTTAAATGGATATGACAACATTATCCTGCCCCCTAATTGGAAACAGGTCACTAATCGGTGGCTATGACAGAAGAGGGTATAATTTTATTCTGGCTGAGCTTCTAGATTTGGAAAAAGTATTGCAAAAAATTATGCTCTTACACATGTAATTTCTGTAGACAAGCTCCTATCCATGTGACAAACCTGTCCCCAGAGTTGGCAGCAAGAACTCAAAAAAGACAATGCTAAAAACTAGCCTGTTAAAAAACTGAACTAGTGGCATAAGCCATGTTTATTAGTTCCATAATCAGCCTACCTAGGCTCCTGCAAAATTACCAACCACCACAGCACTTAAGCTTTTCCACAAAATAAGACAAGGATAAAAACAGATGAATGGACTGAATCAGAAGTCACAGCCTGTTGTTAGCTCCATATATTCTGGTCAGGGAAATCCAGAGAGCTACTGCTAGCCTGCGGGAACACGATGCTGTTTCTCTATCCACTGAGTGCCTGTGAAGAGCTGCCAAGAGGCTGGAGGTGCCTTCTGGCCCCCTCCTCTTGCCCCAGCAAGGGTCATGCAAGAATGCAGGCAGCAGGGCTCTCCCCTCCTCCTGGGAAAACACAATGAAGGTAACACAACTTGTGCTTAAGTGTGTTAGGGAATTTACACACGGTCCATTATTTGAACCAAGTTTAGCCTCACTCTTTCCCCAGATATTTCGTTAGTCAGCCTCCCATTGCCTGTGTGGACTTTTTAGCACTGTAAAGGAGGAAAGGAAAAATACTTTTTAGCAGCAGGAAAATGTGATTATAAACCAGCTCAAATTGGCAGTGGAGGGACTTTAACGTAATGTCAGGAGGGAATGTTAGAAAAAAAAAAAAAAGAAACTGAACAGATTTCAAATTGTCTTTGTTTCCATCAAGTGTAATTTTAGTTTACGTTAGATTTTTACAGGTAGGTAATTTTTTTACAATAAAATACCATTAAGATTATTGTTTGAGTACATGTAATGGGTGACAAGTCCAGGGCCATAAACATAAACCAAAATTCCATTAACATTTGCTCGGAGTGTTACATTATCATAGTCTTTGGAATTTAGTTGATTGATAACATTGATGCTTTGGGTATCTTCAAAGCAATCAAAATCTCAGAAAGGTTTGGGTTTTTTTTTAATAGTAACCAGCACTAGCATCCATCTGTAAATAGATCTGCTTTAATCTGTAAAAAGATTTGCACATACTGGTATACAAGTTGGACAACTATAATTTATACTTAAAAAATAGTTTCATAGTTAACATGGTTAAACTAAATAAAACCTAAATCTTCTTAGCTTTGACACCTAAAAAAGCTTCCTGGAGAAAAGGAATTCACTTAAGTTTGTAGCAGGAAAGAAATACCCATGAATAACCTTTTCCAAACTCTTGTTCATTACCAGCTATCACCAAATCCTGCAAAACCACTGTCATGTGCAGTAGACTTAAAACTAAAAAGCAACCTGAAACTTCTTCCACATCTAAAACCAGACAGCCAGACACACAAAAGCAACACACTAGACAAGTTTGCAAAAATCATCATTACAAATTACAAAAAATACATTTCTGTGTTATCAGTTTCACTGTAAGTATTCCTCCACATTTGACTAACTTGCAATTAATACTGTCTAACAGAAAGTGGTTCTTGTATCTTTATTATTACCATTCTTCATTTATTGATTGTCTGTCACAGAATAATTCTCAGATTCCAAATCAGGGACTTAAGCTAGGTGCTGACAAACTGCACATGGGAAAGAGATGGTTCTTCTCCCACAGAATTTAAAGTCTTGGCAAAAAAAAAGCAGGTTATTCATTAAAAGGAGATATTTTTTTAATTTTTTTTTTAAATGTCACTCTGCAGCCTGCAAGTTCTAGAAAGATCATTTGCTTACACAAGTGTATCAAAGCGTACCTGTGTCTAAAGTTAAAAACCACAACCAGCAAGCTAGTAGCCACCTAAAAACTATCTTTTTCAACAGATGCTACTCACAGCTCACTTTAGCAGAACCTTCTATGGGTTAGCATCTCTGGAAATCAAAACCGTTAAATAGAGGCATCTAATTATGCCTTGGGATCCTATCTCTAGTGACCCAAACTGGTAAAGTATTTCCTGAAATGAATTTATTTCTGTTTGAGTAAGCATCATGCAGAAAAACACAATACAGCCACAGTCCACTGATGTTAGCCAATATTAACAGCACATCGTATAGAAAATCACAAATACGTCTGCAAGAGTGAAAGACATTTCAGCTGATTTTCCAAGTTTAGAAATTTTTCTAGTTTCAGAGCCTTTCAAGACATTACAGGGTTTCTAGAGGAGTATGAGGATGACAAACTTCCTATGCTTTTAAAAAGATGCTGGGATTCTCTTGTTAGTACCCAATTTCAGAAGCTGGTGTTTAAGAAAACACCAAGTACTGTAATATTCATGAAAACATAGCAACTGACAATACTTTTAAATACTATGTCCTTTTGAAATCAGACTTATTTACGAACTATGCCCATGGGTGCATCACAGATCTATCCATCAGTTACTTCATGTGCAATGCCTCCAGGCACTTGGAAATGTTGCTTATCACAGGAATGGCTGTGAAATGGGAAATCATCTGGATATTACAGTCATCCTGGCGTAACTTCAGCAGCCAAGCATCATGGCTGGCTTCCTACAGAGCCGACCTAGAGCACATTTTCAAAGTTTCTGGGGTTACACTTCCTGCCACAAAATGCTGGGGCTCATCCACAGGCTGCAGAGCACACTATGCCTACTGCTCCCAGCAATTTTAAGCAGGGAGAATGAGGATCTTTTCGTCTATCTGCATTGCCCCACTTGTGGTCATCCAAAGCTGCAAGCTGGCATGCCATAAACTGCTGCTAATTGAGCAAAAGAGACACCTAAATAAAATACATACCCTTGGAGCAGGATAAGCTAACAGAAGATCTATGCAGGCATTACTGACAAGAAGGGGATTCCACACAGATGCAATCAATGGTTCAGACTGCCAACTCACTGCCCAGAGAGGGACTGGAGATGAGACTGACTCCCTGGCCTATTTCAGGCATTCAGGATGCACAATAGTTCCCTCCCTGGGTATTTTTCCCTCTTCTATAACAGCCTTTGCATGATGGGTAAAAGCTTTTGCCTGGTGCACGGCTACATTCGTATGCTACTCCTTATGCCTCACACATGTTCACATAAGTAAGGAAACACTGACAAACATGATGTTACATATAAAAAAAAGGGGGGGGGGGGGGGATGACACGACACTGAGGATAAATATGGGAAGCTGAGAATCTGGCAAAACAACCCCACAATCAACCAGTCTTGTGGGGTTGTTCTTAAGGAAACCCAGGGAAAGGGAAAGAGGGAAACATGGTGAGAAACCATGTTCTGTACCAACAATGTTCTTTTTCTTGGTCTTCTCATCTGATTTTATACGACTCATTTTTGGGTTACAGAACTGGGTACTCTTGAACATTCATTGCTGTACTAAAGTCTACGTCCTCAGCCTTGAGCAAAGTTTCTCTGCTTCAGTTTCTCTACAAACTAAACCAGTATCATTTACCTATGTGTTTCATTGAGATGCCACAGTTTGCAGCTGTATTCCAGTAGGAAGTGCTGTATAATATATGCTGGATACGTTTTACTGATCAGAAATAAAATCATTCTTTAGAACAACCTGTTACACACGTAAAATTAAAATCCTTCTGCATTAAATTTTCTCATATTATTATATGGGCTTGCTGATGTATATTCAAGATTGTTCACATTATGGATAATGGCACCAATTTACCTTTTATTTTAATTTATTCAAAACAAAATTAAAAACCCCAAACACTGAAATATGTCACAGATTTCTATACAGGGGGGTAGACTTTCCAAAATCGTGGGGGAAAGATTACCTCAGGAATTGAATATGACCTGCAGAACCAAAGAGCAGCTATTCCTTTCCAATATAGTAATACCAGTTTTTTCCTAAATATTGCAACATGAAACAGTAAGTAGCAATAAAGTGCTTTAGACATGTACATCTATATTTGATATATCAAACAGACTGAGGACTGAGTAGAAATTACTGCAATATAGAAATCCTGGTTTTGATGTAAAGCTTGGCAACATTATTACTGACCTTCAGATTAACTATGCCAACTAGGCTTACTGTGTACCCCACATCCATCTCGTGTCTGTATGATCTTATGCTGGAAACAACAAGATCAAAAACTTTTTCTGAATCACATATTCCTTTTCATTTGAATAAACACGCATGAAGAATTTTTATCCTGTCACCTATGGCAAACAATTAACTAGTTCAAACAAATACAAACAAAACATAGTATCAGATATAGCACCTTTGTGTTTACTTAAAGATGCAAAGCAGCTGTGATGTTTTATTTTAAGAACAGATGCTTTTCAGGTAAAAACCTGAATATACTTGGCAAAACTTAAGACAAATCAATTCACAATTATTCTAGAAACAGCTTGTCCTTATTGTTCATACAACACACTGCATATCTTACCTGTTACAGGGAGGTAATAAGTAAATACTTGAAGAAAGTCCAGGATCTTGTGAAAGAGTGGCTATGCAGACATCACAAGTGAGGGAACAGACAGGTGTTCAAACTTGTTAGCAATGAGAGATCAGGCCCTGCATATCAGCCTGATTACTCCCTTCGAAAACAAGGATTCAAATAGTGCTAAACAGACCCTGAAACTCTTTTTGTAATTTGCCGGTACATAGGCAGTATGCCCATAATAATGACATCTTTCAACTGGCAATAAAAACTGGTAACACAGTTCGGAGAATAGGGAAATGCCAGGCAGATAACTCTTAGAACAGAGATGTAATTGCTGCTAAGAGTCTCTAAAGACAAGAACAGTAAATGGGATATTATATTATGGGACTAAACTACAAAAGAGTACAAATACCTCACACTTTTACATGCAGGCTGAGTCGAACATGGACTTAAAAACAGTGAATAAGAAACAGCAGATATCTGACAAAGGCAGTCAGAGCAAGACAGCAGAATTTTAAGAAGGTGTAAGCCAAATAAAATATGCTTAGTATTTTGTGACTTCAGAAAACAACTAATTGCAACTAAAATGGTTATCAGCTGCTTTCGCAGACACGAGAGGCAAACCCAGAGTACTTAAACCTTTCTTCTTCTCTCTCATTGAACATGTAGCTCCACACTCAGTTGACGACAAATACAAAAATAAATTCTGAAGCAAGACAGCAGGCTTATTAATTGGGCTTTAAAAATTAACTGTAGCAACATAACTACATATTGCTTGTAAGCCAAAATCATTGAAGAAAGTGAACTTATGAATGGAGCATGTGGCAGCTATTTCAAGCTGTGAAACAAAAATACACACCCAGATCACAACAGATACTGGCACATAATTCCCTAGCTAGCACGCATCCTCAGCTTCCAGGAAGGGCAGGAAGAGTGCGCTCCGCCTCAGAAACACACCTCTGGGTCTGTCGTGACTATTGTGACTGCACCTCGGTTCTGAGCGTGGTCTTGTAACACATGAGAGTGGTCAGCACTACTGTTTACAAATAAATTTAGCATGCAGCTCCCCTGGGACCAACAATTAACTTCATCACCTCCTGACGCTACTTTCCACACCATTTTCTAGGAAAGATCCCTAGTTCAACCCCATGGGATGCTATGAAAAGAAAGAGCAACTGAAGGGCTTATCTTTTTGGCTTTGAAACTGAGACACACCGGGAAACGCTACCGCCTTCCGTCACCAGCATCCCTTTCACAGCTTGCCCTGGTATGGAAGGGCACTGCGCGCAGCCGGCAGCACCGGCCCGCCCGGCGTCCCGGGGACCGCGGCTGCCCAGCCCGGGGCTCTCCCACGCCGCGGACCCGCTCCCGCCGACACCGGCGTGCGCGGCCGGCGGCGCCGCAACCGCGACCCGCTGCGGGCACCGTCTGCGGCCCCGCCGCCCCCCGCCCCGGCTGACGCGACCCCCGCACCCGTCCCGCGGCACGGGGTCGCGGCCGCGGGCTCCTACCTTGTTGGAGGCCATCTCGCTGACGGAGTGCCTGGTCTGCAGGGTCTCCAGCTGGTCCAAGCACCAGTCCAGCTCCTCGAGGGTCTCGCTGGCCAGTTTTTGGTAGGCCTCCTCTGCGAAGAGACACGGAAAGGCGTACTCAGTTCGCAGGCGTTTCACAGGGCTAACGGCGAGCTCCAGCGGGCCCATCCGCCGCCGCCCGGTGCCCACACACGAGTGCCGCTCCCTCATATTGCCAGCCCGGCCGAGCCGCGGGGCCGCGCTCTTCCCGGGAATCACCGGGTCGGCCACCGCCGGCGCCGACAGAAACTTCCTGCCGGCCGCGCTCGCCGCCGGGCTCGCCTCGCCTCCCCTACCCGCCCGCCACAGGGTAGGGGGCGCGGCGGCGCCGGGGCGCCCCCTGGCGGGCAGCGCGGAGCTACGCGGGCGCGCTGCCGGTGCGGGCGCGGGCGCGGAGGACTCCGCCGCGGCGGCCACCGCACTATTGCGTTTCGCAGCCCCGGCGGCGACACGGCTGGGGGCGGGGGGCGGCCCCGGCGGCCTCGCAGGTCCCGGGCGGGACCCGCCGGGCCGGCCTGAGCCGCCGCCCCTGTGCTTTCTTACCGAGCCCGGGGGGCACCATGAGAGTCAACGGGCTAGTGCTTATACAGCGTGGGGAAGGTGTACGGGCGGGCGTCAGGTGCTTGGGGTAACGATGCTTGGAGCACCGGCGGCCAGCGGAGCGCTCGGTAGCGGCGGCAGCGCTCGCACTCGCGGGAAAGCGCGCGCGTGCACGGAGCGTCACGTGGATGTCAGCGAAGAAGGAGCCGCTGAAAGTTTTGGAAATGGACCCGGCAACGCCGTATGTGCAACGGGCCCGACAGCGACGCAGATATTCGCGGTTTAACCACAATCGCTCTGTGCCGCATTGGAGCCAGGCAGGAGTTTCCCTTACAGAGAGGCAGGCACTCCCTCCTATCAGCAACTCTCCGACAGCAGATCTGCTGGTATGCAAACAATTTCAGAAAAATAATTCCACATCTAGGGTGCCAGCCTCACCTACAAAGCCTAGCGCTTTTTTTTCTTTTTTCTTTCCTTTTTTTTTTTTTTCCCCCTGACGTAGATCTGAAGGGGCGAATACTTCACTACACTAAACTCAGCGCTGAGAAGAGTTTCAGCCCAAGCATGCTGTCTTGCAAGCTGTGTATCTGAAACACAAGTTTTGAAACTCCTGGCACGGGTGATCCTGGATCACCTACATGCAAATGTAACCCCAAGGCACAGAAACGTTTGTTCAGTGGGCTTGTTATTGCCATCTAAAACATCTCCCTTAACTTGTTTCACATCACATTATCTGTACTTTCAAAATGTCAGACAAGCAAAAAAATCAAGCAAACAAATTAACTAAAACACATTTTTAAATGAAACACCCCAACACGGACCACTGCCAAATAGCTCTGTGCATTACTGTTCAGCATCTAGGGTATTAGTTTCATATCTTTACATTTCAGAATATGTGCTCAAAAACTTCAGATTCTTTCATAGCTGTTAAACCTCACATACTTGTGGTTATTGCAAAACCACTCCACCGTTATGAATAATGTCCATTTGCCTCAGGAAAAAGGCAATGTGAGAAGAAAAGGTTTGGACTGAGATTAAGTAGCAGAACTATTTAAAGAAAATTTTGCAGTGCCTGCCTGTATTGTGAGTAACCTGCCACTTGAGCAAACACAATGCTGATACTCAAAAGAAAAATAATCCACATTGAATTGTAAACATGGTCTTTCAGACTTGTCATACCTCCTACAAATTCTATCAGATTCAAAAGAATTCCCCTGGCAAAAAAAATCAAGGCTTTTCTAGCTTGTTTAGCTATCAAAAGAGAATCTGGGACGTTCTGCAACACACAGACATCACAGCTGACTAATTCTTGAACATGACTGGTTTACTGACTTTATAGTATAGATTTCATCAAGATCAGTACTGGAAACAGACATAACTTTGTTTATAATATGTTTGTAAGTAGACTGCATTAAAAGCTTTTGATGAAGTGGAGATGTGGTTAAAGTATGCATAATTATCTGATGACCTTATACAATTATGTAATTGAGGATAAAAAGCATAATGAAGATACTTTGTTGCTAGCCTACAGCCTACCCTCCAGAAGTTCTTGAAAATCAGATATTGGGAAACTTAAGAGGGTTGAGGGTTTTTTGTTGGTTTGGGTTTTTTTTCCCACAAGTAAGCATCATCACTTCTAATACTCAGGAGAGTAAAAGGCTAAGATTTTCCGAGAAGTATGAAAACAACAAAATAAACTTGACAAATACCATATTTAGGTAAATGTAATAAAACACTCAGTTTGTTACATATCTTAAAACTTGTTATCAATGTAGCAATAACACACATTACCAACAGTACCTTACATCCAGGAATCCTTATCTACTATCCACCTTGCCATATATCTCAAAGCACATTAGAAAGCAGAATTCATCACTCACATAGAAGTCCCATCACCCTTAGGATATTTCTTACGATCTGTTGTTTCTGACGTCTGCACTTCAAGAGTCTGTGGCTGCGGTGGGGACTTGACTGACCACTGAGACTGAGTAAACTTCTGATGGCCACCGCTCAGCTAAAGACTTGCTGGACTCAGCACCTCCTGCCAGTTCTCAGACTGCAGAGCCGTCAGTCCAGCCCTGATAGCTTAAATGGAAATAAAAGGGTTTCTAACTGGTGACAAAGTACCCATCAAACAAGCACGGGCCGCTTTGTTCCTGCAGTTCTGAAGGGCAGAACAACCATAGGAAAGCTTTTTTCTAAACAGTACTGAAACTCTAAATTTGGGCCACACTTTTGTTGTTATACAATGTGGTGGAAAATGTTGTCGAGGTTAACAGCTTTTCAAGTATAACACCCTGTCACCACTAAGCTAAGAATAAAAAAATAATTATCAGCCATGCAGCTTTGACAGCCTCACAACAATTTTTCTGACCTCTTTCTTACCTCTAAGGTAGCACTCTGTAATTATGCCTAACCAGGACTGATCTACTTACCATTTTTTTTGGAATAGGCATATGATCACCCTTCCTCTCCCCGCCAGCCCCCACCCCTGCCTGATGAAGTCCTAAACTAGATTAACTTCTGTAAATGAGAGGGTTTTGAAATTTCAAACGTTTTTTAATATTAATAAAAGGGAGAGAAACACAATTTAAACACCAGTTGCTTTAAGAGTTTGCACATTATTTCATATATGCTTTAAAAAAAAAGGAAGTGACAGCAAATGTTCTCTTTACAGTTCACAGATTACCACAAACAATTCCACCACATGTAGCTTTCGGTACAGTACATGGAAAAAAACAAATGAAAGGCTAGCAGAAAGAAAAAGGTCTGCCATAATCATTTATCGCTGCACACCTGTTTTTTTTAAAAAGAGTGTTCTGCTGCTTGTTTTTATAAAAGACTTAATTCTTAGCACACCTAACACTCCACCAGAGATAGCTGTACTTATATTCTCAC